>NC_073302.1:42414256-42727312 GCF_027595985.1 Sorex araneus | reverse complement strand
CACATTTCTTTTTTAAAACATTGTAGCAGAACTTAGGGTCTAACAGAAACTGCTCCATCTGTTAAACAATCTCCTAACTGTAGAGCTTTTCTTCCTATTATGGATAGATAACAGCACTGCCCTGTCACTTCCACCAGGAAACAGTGCCCAGGAACTGTAAGAGAAAAATTGCACATGAACTATTGGACCTTGGAAAGTCATGCCTCAGTTTCCTCCAGAGGATGCTTTTTTTCTGCAAGTCACGTGCGCCTTTGAGTATCACCAACCTTGTGCCATTCCCAGACTACAGAGCAACTTCCGATATTCTAGAACAAATGCCTAAACCATCTTTTGTTTCACTTCTAAAATGTCTAAGGTTACAATTTTCCTTTTATGTTGTGCAACAACTGAGATTTGCCATCAAAAACAGTTGGGGGAAGCATGCGACTCTGCTAAAATAAATAAAGAACCAATGCGCAACACCAAGAGATCTAGACAAAAACATACAGACATATGTCGTATTTGTTACCAACTTCATCTGAGCATAACAGCATGGACCATTAACTCTAACCTCCTGACCTCAGTGATCCTCGGTTAAAGCTTTCAAATGCTGTGTTGATTTTGAAGTCCATTCGTCTTTTTTTTCCTCTCAGGCTTGGAGAAGATTCATTCTCATGCAAGACCAAAACTGGCTGCTAATAAAATCTTACCCTGACAAATAAATGGACTGTAATATTACCTGCTCCAGGGCAGTGAGATCTCAACTACTCAGATATTAGCTGCAGCACAGAAATAGGAAGCTGACTGCTATTCCCCTAGTAGCAACTGCAGACTGGGCTCTACTACCCCTTTGCTTATCCCACATTTCTCCAATAGCGAGCCTAAAACAATCGATCATCTTTCATAAAAGTGCAATGTTTTTTGCTACAATTCCTAAGATAAGTTCAAACAGAAATGTTATTAAACGTAATACAAAGCTCATGGTAGAGCCATATAAATAAAATTTTGGCTTATTTTGTATTAATCAGTATGATGGAAACTTAAACCGAGATAATAAAAATTCATTCTCCTTAACAAGCTGAAAATGCTTGAACTTCTTTCTTCCATTTTTATTCATGAAATAAAATATAATCATATTTTTGTTGAAGCAAATAGTAATATCTATATACCCAACGTGAATGTAGATTTATTTATTCACCAAAAATAAAATAAAATAAAATTCATGAAAAGGGAGTGAGATTTCTATAGAAAAGGTAATTATGCTAAAGGCATGTTAAGAATATTTTTGAAAGTGCCCTGCTTAGAATTTTATTTTTGTTTTCTTCTCAGGGATAGTATGAGTATAAAACATAATGATTTTAGTAAAACTGTTATATATTATAAAGCAACAGTCAGACACAACGTATTATTTTAACTGAACAGAACGCAGGCAGTACCTGATAGGTGTAATAATTTGATAAATTCCATCTCAGCTATGTATTTAATATCTTTGTTTACAAAAAAATGAAACAGTAAATTTTTTTCTTAGGAAATTTGCATCGCTTCCCCAACATTATAAAGAATGTTTATCTTTCCTCCGCTAAGTCTTTTGAAATTCTCCATTGATTTACAGGTAAACTTCTCCTTCTATTTGCTTCATCCTAAGCAACACCCACATACCATTTTACTGTAATTTCAATGTTTGCCTAAGTTCTGAACATAGACTCAGTGTAAAATTGTGTGATTTCATGTCTCCTTCATAGAGAGATTCAGGGGATATAATCCTACTCAAATAATTATATATAAAAAAGTAGAGCATCATGCAGTACAAATTCATGTGACAAGAGAAAACACAAATGCATAAGAAGGATGCGTCTGAAATTGAGATTGCAAATCAATGCAGGTTTTCTTGGGGAAAGCAGTCAGGAGGAATACAGCAAAAGTTAGATGAAGACATACGAGGCAATAAGAAAAATAAGTTATGTGAAATCTAAACTGTTTAAAGTCATCAGGTCAATTTGTATCAGAGCTGGTCAAGTAAATGAGAAAGCAGACTGGTACTAAAGAATATTGGCACAAGATTAGTAAGCTTTATTCAAAGATTTCAAGGTCTTGGAACCTCTCAAAGTGAAACAAAAAAAAACCATTTTTAAGTAAAATATTTGTAATTTTGGAAACATTTCATGCGACATTGTGTAGATCACTTAATGTGTCAAGCATGATGTTCTTAGCTATAACATGAAGAAAATACTTGAAGTAGTCTTTTAATAAGTTATTTGTTAGTAATTGCTATTACTTAGCAATCATTGAATATCAAGTGAAACAGTGATTCGGTATTTGAGGATGATTTTTTAAATACTAAAATTTAAATCCCTTGGGGCTGGAGAGAAAGTACAGCAAGAATAGTGCTTTCTGTGCACACATGGCCAACCTGGGATTGATCTCCGGCATCCCATATTGTCCCTCAAGTTCACCAGGAGTGCAGAGTGAGGATTAACCCTTGAGCATTGCCATGTATGGCCCTAAACCAAAAATTAATTAATTAATTAAATATCTTGCTCCAGATGTTTAAATTATGGAATACTGACTTCTAAATTACAGCCTGTGGTTTTGGATCCTACCTCAGGTGCAAAAATACGATAGATTTTATCAATTTTTCTTTCAATTATTAAGTTTCTCCAAATGTTATTATTTACAGAGGAGATGAATTATTTTATTAGGACTTTTTTTAAAGGAGAGAACCATTTATAATAGAAGGAAAGTAAACGTAATCATTCTAGGAATGTCTCCAAATTTAGGCACTCTTATTTTTGTATTTCTCTTATTTTTAAGTATTTAACATAATTGTACAAAAATATGAATGGTTGCCTTTCTAATTAATGCGTATCACAGTAACTAGTTAGCAATACTGTATTGGGTAAATCCTGTCTTCCATCAATGTGAAATTTTAATTAAATTTATCAAATACTAAATGTAAAATAAACCTACTCTGTAAAATTCAGTAGTCCTCGGGGCATGGTGCTGTCAACAGGTCAACCTGCGGGGTGAGCGCATTAGCAGCCTGATAATGCCTTCAGGCTTCCTGATACCCCAAAATTGCCGCTGTGCCTTTGGTTGGACCCCAACAACTTGGAACCAAGTTTACCAAAAAATTAAACCATCTAAAGTTAGGTATATGAGAGCCATGCTCACAAATCACTTCCGGCTCAGCTATACAAGCTCATTTATTGGCTTTATTTTAGAGACCCATAGATAAATCTCGAAAGAGATCAAAAGCACAGTTAATCTCGGACTCACACATGGCTGAACAGACTAGGGTAAATTGGAGGGGGGCAGGTTGGTCCATGCCTGCCCAAGCAGAGCCCCCGGCAGTCGCTTGCTTCCACAATCCAAAAGCGCTGCGATCCCCCTAGCCTGACTCCACCATCTCAGGACAGACTTCACCAAGATATAATCTGCTGAAAATTTGGCTATTTGGTTTTGTGACTGAAATCTCCAGGCTTACACAGAGTTGGGGTGGGCTACCTTCCCCCACTTTCCAATACACATGGAAGCATTGGCAGTTACCCCTATGAACCAACTCCAGTGCCACCCTGTAAACTCTATTATTGGCCTTGCTTCAGAGATCCACAAATAAATATCTAAAGAGACCAAAAGCCAGAGACACAGCAGCGAGTCCTGGAAGACAGCACAGAGCCAGACATCTCTCTGGGCCCCATAGGAGCTAATTTCACTGGGGCACCCTAGATGGAGCAGGTGCACTCTCCCCGCCTACTCCAAATGGAATCCCAGAGACCAAGGGCTTCCACAAGCAAGGCCCAGGTATGCAGATTCCAGGATTAAATCTCATGCCCCATGGAGGCAGAGGCACCTGCTGTCCCTCCCCGGCTCCTGCATGGCTGTCACACCCACAATGTGCCTCCAGGCACCATCTTAGCACACCAAGAGCCCTGGTCTAGAGATGCCTAATTGAATCCCAAAATGGATTAATGCCTATAGAAATGTCTCAGGAACCCAATCACTTACTACCTAGGATTACAATTCTAGGATTCCAGGAGCATGTGGCCACAGAACCATAATATTCAAAATGAGCAATGGACAATAAATGATCTAGCATCTGCTCCTGCCAGGCAGGCTTGAATGGTTGTGGGAAAATTTGAATGAAGCATAATGCTCAAAAGTAAAGAGAGATTACTGGGGAACTTGCCTGCCATAGAGGCAGAATGAGGACTGAGATGGGGGGGAGGAGGATAGGCTGGGGACATTGATGGTGGAAAGTGTTCACTGGTGAAGGAATGGGTGTTTGACCATTGTATGGCTGAATCTTGAAAATGAAAGCTTTGTAATTGTATCACAAGGTGATTCAATAAAAAATAAAAATCAAAAAATATTCAGTAGTCCTCATCACAGAATATTGTATAAAAAACCATCCTATTACAAAAAAATAAACAGACACTTCAAATCTGTATTCATTAGCCTAAAATTGGGAGCATTTAATGTTTAGTTGTATGTCAGGCATTACTTTTGCAAGCTATGCTTATATCACAGATGGAAAATATTCTGCCACATTGAGTATTTTGTTCACCTGCATTTCTTGGAACATTCAAATTAGTTTCTTTCTTTTTTTAGATAATATTATAAATTTATACAACATCTATAAATTTTAGACTTTATATTTCCACATCTACAACTTCAGAGCTTATCAAAATTCCAATTTCTTTTTACCATCATATAAAATGACTCTACCTATTAGTACCTAATGTTGCATCAGACTTATTCAGATGTCAGTAGAAACAAGAAAGATTGTTTATGGCCAGATATAATTAGAAAAACACAAATCAAAACCACAATGAGATATTACTTCATATCTATTAGAGACAAAAAACAATAAATGCTTGTGAAGATGTGCATAGAGGGATTCTCAGACACTGTCAGAGTGTAAATTGGTGCATTCATTATGAAAAATGATATGAATCAGGAGACCCTCAGGCCTGACTCTGTAGCTGGTAAAATAATTTAACTTTTTTGGGATGTTTAGGTCAAAGAAAATAAATATTAAATATTATATTTGCTCTAGAGGGAATCTCTCTCTTTCTCTCTCTCTCTCCCTCCTTTCTCTCTCTTTCATATAGTATTAGGTGCCTATTATTGTTTTTGAGGGAGAGTTTTTAAGAAATGTCATGAATTTTGTGTTTCACCATAGCAGTCTTGACTGGGACTAAAAATTAAATGGGGGACCCGTGTTTGGGGGTCTCATGTGAGAGATTAACTTTTTGAACCAAATAGGCAACTTGTGCTTGGGTCTTAAGTGCTGGGATTTCACCACTGTCAGCTAATTGAAGGGTGAATTCCTGCCAAGCTTTTTAGTCCTTCTCAGAGTAATTGAAGTATGCACAGTCACCAGAATAAGGACTTGATTTAGAAATATGAATTATCTACTGTAACCTTTATTTTTAATTTTTTTTTGGACAGGGGAAGGGGAGATGAGCACCATTTGGTTGTGTTCTGAGCTTACTCTTGGCCTTGTAATCACAGATCACTCCTGGCAGGCTCAGGGGAGCATGTAGGGTACCAGGGATAGAACCTGAGTTGATCCTGTGTGAGGCAGGGCCTACCTGCTGTACTATCTCTCTGGTCCCACTAGCATAGCTTTTAAAAGAGATAATTTTGGTCAGGAGAGACAACAAAGAAGCTAAAGCATTTTCCTTAAATACAACTTCCCATGGCTCTAGACCCAGCATATGGTTCCTAGTATGCCCCAGAAGTGATCCCTGAGCATAAGTCAGGAAAAAAAACTGAGCACAGATGAGTGTGCATCCCAAAATCAAAATTTTAAATAAGATATATGTGACATGACATTCCTCACCCTAAAATGTTATAAATACAAGATACTATGAGTAATGGGATACATGTATAACACATCTTCAAAAGTTAACCTCCTATTAATATTATTAAACTTTGGAAACCAATGTTATACATGATCATTCCACTTTCATATAAAAATGCTTAGAATAAAAGCACAAAGCTTTTTGTTTTCAAAGCATATTTGAACACTAAGTATATAGCAAAAATATGTTATAGTCAAACTTTGATTTATACAAACCTATACACCCAGAGTAATCATGAGACTTCGAAACTAGGAAACATGATTTAGATTGTGTTCATATTTACTCTTTCAATAGAATATAGCAGTGCAAAGAAATATGAACTCCAAGAAGACTCCAATCTTAGTGTAAAGCCTTCTTATACTAGACTATGAGGAACAAAATAATGGCCTGATTTAGTGACATCTAATATGCTTTTACAGTAGAAACAGAACATTGAGTAAAAGTTGAAAACTGAATTTTTCCAGATTAAGTACATTGCAAAAGATTATTTATGGCTCTTCCAGCATACTTTTAATGATAATTAATGGTATGCGAGATAATAAAAGAATGGAAATACAAGTGTAGAAATCTATTAGTATAAGGTTATAAGGAAATACAAGTGTAGAAATCTATTAGTGTAAGGTTATAAGGTAACAAAAATATATGACCATCATCCTGGAGGAAAAAAAAGCACTGTTCTGAACTGGAATATTTCTGCTTAGAGTTAATCAGATAATCCCCATTAATAAAAAAGAAAGAAAGAAAAAAGTCTATCTTTCATTTTGAATAAAAACATCAGTTTCACAGTTGTGTAATTAGTCCCTATGACTTGTGCCCAACAGCTCTTTCTAAATTCCTTAAATCACATCATAACCAATGATTAAGGGGCATTTTTAAAGCTCTTTGATAAGTGCAAAAAACTAGTATTAAATCACCCAAGGTTTCACAAGTCACAGGAAGCAAAAGGGAAGCAAAGTGAGATTGCACCCTCTGTTCTAGGTCCTGACACCAGCTATTAGATGAAAGTTGTCTTTTCTTTCTTTCCATGGTTGACACACTGGATAAAAGAAATGCTCTCTGACTGCACTGCCTCTCTCTGCTCACTTCAGCTATGTAAATATAGAGCTGCTGTGAAAGCGAGGTCAGAAACAAAGCCCAGAATCTATCATTCTTTTAGCTTCTCAAGCAGATGCTCACAGCTCCCTGGCTGGGAGCTATTTAAGTTTTCCTTTTGAAGCTCCCATTCCGCTGAGAGTAAGTGCATGTGACCTAAGCAGAAAAATGCTACAGCAGAGACTGTGGAAAGAGGTGTTTCAAAATGTTTTAGGAAAAGTTTCAAAGTTATTCAAATAGTCTTTCTCCCTGCGATTGTTGTGATGTTTGCATCCTGTCCCTTAAAGCGGTATGGGAAAAAATGTAAATGAGAAAATATTCTCTTTACTGAGGCAAGGAACAGGCAGGCAGTGTAGAACAGAAATGAAGTCAATACACCTTCAGAACAAGAGAACTTACTCGGGGGTTGGCAGCATCAGAATTTGATTTGCTTTTCTAAAGCAAACAGAGCTGCTGGTTAGGTGCTTTCATTCTTTGTCTCTTTTTATGATATAGTGCCAAATGATTTCATCAAAATGATGAGTTTTCACCATGTAGTCAAAATACCGCGTATTTCTCAAGAATATATTTCTCCTAGAAACATCAATTGTCACTAGGGGAAAAAAAAATCAGCCATACGTTTTCCTCTCCCATTCAATGCCATGCTTCTGTATTTTCACAAAGCTTTAGCCATATGTGTGTTGAGGATAGAACGACCATGACACTTTTTGTTTGATAAATTTCACACAAACTGAAAAGTCTGGTCACGGATGATGGGGCCAAAGGAATTGAATGAGTATGGCTATCTTTTCAATTAAATGCCTTTGAATAAAAATCATTTAACTCTCTTATAACAACCATGTAAGAAAGTAGCAGATGGCGTGAAGAGCATCGGTATTCCATAAGTAGGTTTTTATTTGTCTAGATACATTTGCAAAAACCTTGGATTGATTTATAATTTGTTATTACATTTCTTAAATTTTTAAAAATAACTTACTATTACAAAAGAAAGAGTGGGTAAAATTATTATAATGGGAGAAAACACATTAGTTGGAATCAAAAAGAAAAACTTTCATTAAAAGAGTTAAAATAGGAATGAACTTGATCTTGAAGAATTCTGGGAGAATTTAACAAAATAATTGGTTTAAAACCAATTGCAAAACCCGCAATATAGGTTAAAATCAAGCACTTGTCAAAATAAAATTTTTTAACTTGACCTTCTTACCTCAGGGCAAAGGAGCAACTTGCTTCTTACTGTAGTGAAAAGCCTGAGGTAACAAGGCAAATTTTGACTCAAAATCCATAGCACCTCTGCCTGCAGCACTCTGTTACTCTATGTTTAACTTTCTGTCTTTTCATTGCATTATGCAACTAATCAGTTTAATCAGTTTAAATTGATTAGTTAACTAATCAGTTAAATTGATTAAACTGATTAGTTGCTGGAGCGATAGCATATCAGTTGGGAGTTCGCCTTTCATGCAGCCGACCCGAGTTCGATTCCTCCGCCGCTCTCGGAGAGCCCGGCAAGCTACCAAGAGTATCGATCTTGCACGGCAGAGCCTGGCAAGCTACCCGTGCATATTGGATATGCCAAAAACAGAAACAATAAGTCTCTCAATGAGAGACGTTACTGGTGCCCGCTCAAACAAATCGATGAGCAACGGGATGAGAGTGACAGTGATGCAACTAAAGCTGTGGTAACTAAGGGCATCTATTTTACTTAATTGAAACTTTTATTTCTTTTAAAAAAATTTTTTATTAGTGAATCACCGTGAGGTACAGTTACAGACTCACAAACTTTTCGTGCTTGCATTTCCATCATATAATGGTCGAGTGCCCATCCCTCCACAGTGCCCATATTCCATCACCAATGGTCCCAGCATCATCCCTCTCACAACCCCCACCCCATCCTCCCCCCACCCTACCCCAACTCTGTGGCAGGGCATTCCCTTTTGCTCTCTCTCTCTCTCTCTCTCTCTCTCTCTCTCTCTCTCTCTCTCTCTCTCTCTCTCTCTCTCCTTTTGGGTGTTGTGGTTTGCAGTAGAAGTATTAAATGGCCATCATGTTCGGTCTATAGTCTACTTGTAGCATGCATCTCCCATCCCGAACGAGCCCTCCTAGCATCCTTTACTTGGAGGTCCTTTCTCTGTCTGAGCTGCCTTTTCCCCCAGCATGCGAGGCCCGGTATTTATATCTACTGTTCTTGGGTGTTAGTCTCTCATTCTGTTACTTTATATTCCATAAATGAGTGCAATCTTTCTATGTCTACCCTTTCTTTCTGACTCATTTCACTTAACATGATACTTTTCATGTTGATTCACCCATATGCAAATTTCATGACTTCATCTTTTCTAACAGCTGTATAGTATTCCATTGTGTAGATGTACCAAAGTGAAACTTTTATTTATTATAAATGAAACAGCCCTAAATCCAAGAGACAAGAGACAAGCTCTTAATACGTATATCTATTTTATTTTTTATATATTTTTAAAGAATAAAATAAAACACCAAAATGTGTAAAAGAGAAAAACTAATAACCATTCAATCTCATTGAGTATTAAGATAGAATTTTTATTTTATTGCTTGTAGACACTGAAATAGTTGCTATCGTCACCTACATAGTCTTGTAGCCTTTACTTGCCTAGATTTTTCTGTGACTTTCCATAGTTATATTTATTTTTCTGTAATTTTCCACAGTCATATATTTACAATTATCTCTATGTAATATCAGTATTTTAAGTCTTTTTGTGCTAGTATATTATTAATACTGGTGTTATATCATATTATGAGTACCATAATGTTGTGTATAACCATTCTAAAGCTTTTAGCTATTTTGGTTCTTTTGTGTTTTCTGTTGAAATAACATTAAAATAAATTATTTGTTTTGTTTTGGTTTTGGACTCCAGCTAGCAAAGCTCAGGGGTTACTGCTGATCTGCACTCAAGAAATACTCCTGAAATTCCAACACAGGGGATTGAACTGGGGTTTTACCGCATGTAAGACAGATTCCCTACCCTCTCAACTGTCTGTCCAGTTTCTGAAGCAAATTTTATGTTGTGCCAATATTAGGTATTTAAAGTAACTTGATAAGCAACTATACCAAATAGCAGTGAAAGTTTCTCTCATCATGACAGGCATAATTAGATTTTAAAACATATTCATATTTGTATGTGAAATTTAACTCATTAAAATTCACATCTTTTCAGTTATTTATTAAGTTAGGCTTTATACCTTTTGGTCATTACACATCATTGCACATCTTGTGGTTTTTGGACCACAACTGACGAATCTCTTGACTCTGAGCTCAAGAAATACTCCTGGAGAAGCATAGGGGCCCATATGGATGGCTGACAGGATTGAACTCAGGTCCACTGGGTTCAATCACTTGCACATCATTTTTTAAAACTTTTTCATATTGTAAGAATTAGGTTTTGATTCGTTTTAGTTTTATGCAACACTGTTTTAAGACTATTTTCGTTTCTGTTAAACATAACCAAAATGATACAGTCTGTTTATTATTGTGTTTAAGGATATTTCCTCTTTGGTATTAAAAAAAATTACCTAATCGGCACCTCCATGACTGCACAAGGAAGAGAGTGAGAAAGCCACAAACAGACGCCTGTCTTCGGAAACTCTCCAGCTCATTTGCCAACGTGGTTTGGCATGAGCCTTAGGCAACCACAAGCTAATGTCCGAGCTTGCAAAGCTGTGCAGAGAAGCGATAAAGGAAGACCTCAAAGAGAGAAGAGCAGCATTGTTGGCCAATGAGGCAGAAGCCGGGAAAATTATTCGCAATGCTTGCCTGTCCTTCACCAACTACAAGACCAAAATGACTGCCCTCCGACGTCTGGATGGATCTATCACATCTTCCAGAAGGGCAACGGAGAGGATTATTCACGACTTCTATTCGGATCTCTTCGATAGCCACGTCCACCTGCCCACATACCAAACTCCTGACAGTGCTCACAGTGCTCCAGGACCCTATGTGGTGGAAGATAAAACTTGGGTGGCAACACACCTGGAATGTGAGTTTCCTAGAATTAATCAATTAATGATTCAGAAAGATTAATTAAACATGTCTCCTCAGATAAGTTAGTGTTTCTCATCAGTTTGAATATTTCTATAGTCTTTCATTAAAATATCAAAGACATTTTAACAAATGTTTACTAATAATATAATAGAGACTCAAATCTATCTATAGACTGATGGGCAGAAATATGTCACAAAAGTGAATGCAAATGGTCTTCTTAGTCATCATCTCCATATTCATCTTCAGATAAAAAAATGTGTTCATGAAAAGGCATTTACTTATGTCTGAGCACCTCCAAGAGTGATTCCTGAGTTCAAAGCCAGGAGTAACCCCTGTGCATGACCCAAAGAGCAGAAAAAACAAGACCATATCTAATAACTGAGGAAGGATTAAACATTTTAGTAAATACAAATAAAGCTATAGATGATAGATTTAAGAAAGTTAAGGATTCACAATTTAAAGAATATCCTAGAACTAGAGAGAAAATGCAATAGGTAAGACATTTTTCTTGCTTTCAGTCAATCCAGTTCAATTGCCAGAATTACACACAGTTCCCCCAGCCCCCTAGGAATGATTCCTTTGGTTAATGATTCCTTAATCCTCTGAAGGCAGGACTAAGATGTGAATACAGAATAAAGAATAAGCCCTGAGTTCAGCTGCTGTGCCCTCTCCAACTGCCCCCAAAACTCCTACTTGGAAAAAAATTATTTTTTGTAATAATGGACCCCAATTACAGAACATCCATAAACTCCATTTAGCAAATCTAGATACAGGCAACGACAACATGGAGCTGAAGTAGAAAGCTCAGGGACAAATAATTTTTATGAAAAATATTATCTGTGCTTTAGTGCAGAGATGACACAACTTTTGAGAGAAGACCAGTTTGTCCTTTTCAATTTGCTGCAGAGACAAAAGAGCTAAAAAAAAGATGCACACAATAAGTAGACCATTAGATGGATTTCTGTTACCATGGGGCCTCCCTCAATTAGCTAGTCCAGAAAAATCCCATCAACTCCAAGGATGAGTAATATTTTGAGATGGAATAGAAATAGATCTATTCAAAGATTCAGCTTTGTACTAAAGTAAAGATATATAAAGAAATGATATTAAATAAGGAGAAAAAAAGGAATGCTGAAAATAATGCCAAACAAAACAAAAAATTACAGAATAGTAATGAGTGCTATGTCAATAGATATAGTTGATATAGTGCTATATCAATAGATATATATCATATATATGATATATATCTGTGTGTGTGTTAGATGGAGCAGTGCAGCAGATGTATTTACCACTGTTGTCAGGGAGCACGATAGCTTCTGCTTTGTTCTCTCTTTCTTGCTTCTCTCTTTAGGTCTCTCTTTTCAATGTTAAGGAGCATTTAATATCTTTCCTGGGGTCAGAAAGATGTCAAACTCTTTACTTTATGGTGCTATTGAAAATGTCTATGACCTTTCAATCTTCATACTCTAAAAATTTGTTCTTTACACTTTCAAAAATTCATCTTTGGCAGATTAAAGTATCTGAGAGAGATGCACTTTAAAAGTGTTATTTTCAAAATCCCAAACCTCATGTCCGCTTTTTTTTTTTTAAAGAATTGACTGAGAGAAAACACCAAGGCAATGGAGAATGAGTTTAAGTTACTAAGAATATAAATACTTCAGCTTAATATGGTAAAAATGGTATCTCGGGGCTGGAGCTAGCGTACAGCTAGGGCATTTGCCTGCACACAGTCGACCTGGGGTTCAATACCCAGCATCCCACATGGTCCCACAAGCACCACCAGAAGTAATTCCTAAATGCAGAGCCAGGAGTAACTCCTGTGCATAGCCGAGGTTGACCCAAAAAGCAAAAAAAAAAAAAAAGTATCTCTGCTATAATATGATGAATTTTATCTGCTGTGGAAGTTTAAATACATGACTACCATAATAAAGCAATATCTCCTAATTAAATATAAATACATTGAGATATGATGCTGAATAAAATCATACCTATGATTTATATATTAATGCAAAATATTCATACATTTTTACTATGTCCCAGGAATGTACTGAACAAAATATGAATAAAATACACTTACCTTTTTCCATTTCTTCTTTATTTCTTTTGACTTTAGTGATGTACTATGTGTCTCAGTCTTAGAAATGGATTTTTAAACTATCATTTCATTCTTGAGGGAATTGCATTATCAAGAAATGTGTAAAATATATTTATTCAATAAACAAACTGAATACACTTACCTTTTGATGCAGTTTCAATTTACTAAATTTACATTCATGTATCATGAATAAAAATATTTCTCATAATTTCTTAGGAAATTGTTTTATACTCAATGTGCAGTTGTCAACCTGTTTATCTCAGCCAATTTATTTCTTATAATACATATAATATTGAATGCCTACTTGAAGGAATGCAAGCCCAGAATATTTGGCTTATCTGTCCTGATGTCTAAACCAAAACATTCTTGATGGTGATAAATTAGTATCAAAATTTTTCAAAGTTTTATATTATTTGAGTGATTTCTGTGAGTTCACTTTTTTTCAGAATGTATGCAGAATTACACATTATTCTCTGACTAATTGTTTCTTTCTTCTAAAAATCGCATTGCCTATTTTCCTAGAAATATTTAGTAGGACAATTTCAAAAAGAAAAAGAGATAAAGGTGAAAGAGTAGGAAGAAATGAAGAAATAGGAGAAAGAAAGATTAAGAAGAGTGATAAGGAAGAGGAAGAAGTAAAGAAGTTAATTTTAATCATCACAACTTCTCTGTGGTAAATACTATCAATAAGTTCTACCATTCAAAAAGGAAAATTTTTGATAGGGAAGAAGTTCATCTGTATTTTGATGACATTCATACAATTGTTAGTGAATTCACATTTGTAGCCCAAGAATCTGCTTTTATTTCCCCCCCAAGAATCTGCTTTTAATATATAGTTAAACTCTCTATTGCCTCCATAAATTACCTAGTAATACTTTAAACTCCCGAGTCCTAGTGGCCTTAAGGCTTCCATCAGAGGCGGGGGAAAAGTGACCATGGAAATAGGTGGTCTAGAGTTTTGGAAAAATGATCTATACAATAATCATCATTGGAAAGTGGAAAATATTATTTTTAGAAGAAAACATCCTTAGCAAAAGGTTAGGAACAAAAGCACAAAGATAAATAAACACTGTCATCAAACTGGTTAAGGAATGCTCCCAAAACACTTTTCTCTAAAAATAAATAAATAGATTTAAAAAAATGTAAAACAAGATGGATAAAAGCCACGACTATTTTTTAAAAAAATATGACATAGAATTCATGTATGGCAAAGGTGTTATGATACTGAAATTTCCATGCTTCACTTTTTGTGTAGGGGCTACAACTGAGGGTATTTAGGGCTCACTCGTGGATCTCTATTTAGGGTCACTCTAAGTGGTTCTTACAGACCATATGCAGTGCTGGGGATCAAATCAGGGTCAAACTCATGTGAGGAAAGCACTTTAACCTTTGTACCAGAACCCACACTCCATTATTAAACAAATGTAAACAGTGCATATTCTGTGTAATTGAAAGTCTATAATTAATGTTCTATCTGATTTTAAAAGAAGGCAGGCTTTAAATCCCTTTAACATCTTTATTTCCTTCTTAAGACAGTTCTCAGTATTTACAATCTGCTAAAAAATGTACAATTTTGTGTGGCAATTTTACAGACATTTGTGAAGTCTTTTATTATTTATTCACTAGATATTATTTATTTCTAGTGCAATTGGTGTTAAGGATCTTTAATTTCTAATTTCTAATGCTTCGGGATAATTTTATTAATATAATCAGTGCTATTGTTTTACAAATACATCTAACATGTAATTCATAGTTTAGAATACATAATTATCAGTTTATTTAAAGTAGTGATGTTGGAATAGTAAGGGCTTATAAAAGCTTCTCTACCAACATATTTGTGAACTTAATATGAACTCAGTGGTTTTCCCAATTCCTCTTTTGTTCTCTAGACAAAAGAGAATGTACACTTGTTGATAATTTGTAGATTATTTAAAGTCACCTGAGTTCTCAGATGTCCATGTCTGTTATCAATATTGTTTGATAAGATAATGACTCTCATATACTTATCTCACCTTCAACACTGCACTAAACATTTGATTTTTATTATGCTCCATGCATATGACTAAGTACTTTACTTCTGTCATTGCTTTTAATCCTAATAGCTACTCTCTAAAGATACCACTATTGTCATATTATTATCTTAATATTTTACTTTCAGAGATTGGAGTGAGGATATTTTAATTTAACCTACCAGCTCTATTGCTATTATCTGTTCATATCATCTATCTTTCTCACTTCACCAATTATTCCTTGTTACTGCTCTTGATTTACCTTCTCTTTAGTTTGTGTCTAACATCATATTTTATTATATCATTATGATTTATTTGTTGCCTCGTTTCTCTTTTATCATTCAAATCAGGTATTTGCCTTTTAGATAAAATGATGACATTTGATTATGAGGAAAGATACCTTAAGATGTATTTTGCTTTTCTGCTAGGAAAATATATGACTTCAAATTCTGCAGTTATTAGCTTTCAGCTCTGTTTCACACCTGGGAGATTTTCCCATGAGTTCATCTACTCATTTAAAAATTTATAATTAAATTACAATTAGTCTTTTAATAAGTTTATAGAAATATGTTGAGAATAAAATTATTTATAAAAATAAAATAGTATAGAGATACAGTCACCCAAGTTTAAAATTGTGCCACAATTCCTACCTTTGTGGAATTATAGGCTGTAGAAAAGCTGTAGTTTCATTCAAGATGCTCATTCAGTCATTCAACAAATGCTTACTGAGATACTTTCAGGCACAGATCTGTTAGAAAAAAGATTTAAAAAATATATGTATATAATTTCATTGAGTTTACATCATAGTGGACATATGGAAAAATGTTTCAGAGAATATAATTTCTGTAGAACATGAGGAGCGTGAGGGACTCCCCCTTAGTGTGTGTGCCACATTTGATATAATAGCCAAGTAAACCTCTCTTATAAGGTATTTGTTGAAACTATATATCTCAAATAACATTCACCTGAAGATAAGTGAATTATGTAGAAATGAAGTGAAAAATCTTTTTTACTATGAGCAAAAAGAAATATGCAGTCATAAACCAAAAAACACAATTTTTATATATGAGAGAACAATATGAAATAAGAAAATAATAAAAAACAAGATATTTCATAAAATCATTATAATATTAAGTAACCAGTTTACTACTTCTGGTTTTGTTTAGTTAGACAAAATGGAATAAATTAAAGTAATAGAAATATGCAGTTTTTTTATCTTTGACCTCACTCTACTTGAGCTTCAACTATCTCCTGAAAGGAAAGGAAGGTGGAAAATGATATTCCAAACATGCAATATTGCCGTGATTTGTGTGATAAATAATCTTGCATTTTTTTTTTTTGCTTTTTGGGTCACACCCGGCGATGCACAGGGGTTACTCCTGGCTCTGCACTCAGGAACCATCCCTGGCAGTGCTCAGGGGACAATATGGGATGCTGGGAATCGAACCCGGGTCCGCCGCGTGCAAGGCAAATGCCCTACCCGCTGTGCTATCGCTCCAGCCCCTAATCTTGCATTTTTCACAGAAAATTTACCTCTAACTTAAGTCTTGTGCATAACAGTATTTAGTTTGTAAATTCTGTTTTTAATTATTAATTTACTATAAAAATTTTTCCATAAAAAGATCATGAAGTAATAAATAATTTGAAGATGAAAGTTTAAATAGTCACATACATGATTTCTGAACATTTTCATAGGATACATGGTTGATTATTTTATTAAAATGAATACATTTAAGGTCACAAATATGTTAAAAAAAAACTTCCCAAAATTCTACCAAATAAATAAGAATTAAAAACACCAATTAATTACAAAAGGTAATTATAGGCAATTTTGGTGGTGGTCACACTGTGATTACATTTGTTTGAATACACATGCAATTTTACCCTAAAATATTTTATAGCTGCATAAGTCAATGTTTTACCATTAATAAATAATTATACTAAATAGGAGTAAGAAAGGGCAGGTTCAAGCAGGCGGGCTACTCTTGGCAGCTTGCCGGGCTCTCTGAGTAGGATGGAGGAATCGAACCTCGGTCGGCCACACACAAGGCAAACACCTTACCCACTGTGCTATCGCTCCAGTCCAAAATACAGAGAAATATAAGAATAAATCTAAATACAATAGTAAGGTATGGGTGTTTGATCATTGTGAGTAAAACTTAAAAAAAATAGTAAATGCAACATTTACTATTTTATTTACTATTGTATTTACATTCATATTAAATATAAATGGCTTAGAAATAAAACACCTTAATTTAAATATATTATTATAAAATTCCTTGAAACATAATGAAGTAAATATGCCATACTTATTAGCGTTTTAGATAATTTTTACATTTAGAAATAATTGCTTTGAAGTTTTTATTTTCTTTGTACTTTAAAGCTAATTGAAACAATTCTCCCAGAGAAATAAAAAAGATATAAATTTATCCCAGATAACTCTTCTTAAACTATGATACATAACATTCTGTAATAGTCAAGCTTTTGTAGTAAAGCTTTATAGCATGGCCCAGGACATTTTGATAGATAACTCAAATCATCTGCTAGAAAAGAGCAATATATCTCTCTATTCTTGATGGATTTACTCTGAAGGTTCCACTATTTTAGCTTCATCAGTCATGTGGTTCATGAAGAAATGTGAAATCAAGGTTTAGGGCAATATGTGAATAATGTCTTACCATATACTGAACACTGTCTTATTCAAAAGATCTTGGGAGTGTGAACATAGAATTTTACTTCATCAGTCAGTACTCAGAAGGCTTGCATTTAACCAGTACTCATACGATTCTGTGTGGAACCTTTTAAGAGGAAAACTTAAATATGCAAATGTCATGTGCTTAGCCAGCACCTTAGTAGTGGTCAATCTTATGTACACCTAAAATCATACAGTTGTAGAACTCATAAAAGCCTTTTTAAGTACCTCATTAAATAATTCATTTACCCATGTGTTAAACAATGTTTTTTATGTTAACTCTTTGAGAAGATATTTATTTTTGTGTTGAAAACTTTTACAAAAATATTTGCATTTATCCTCTGATAAGAAAATAAAATACTTTAAATAATAGTGATAGAAACATGGAAGTTACATATGTAATAGAATGACTAAAAGGTTGTTGATTAAAATTAATAAGATAGAATGGGTATATTTCATGTATATGGGATGTTATACCCTTCCAAATCAACACAGGAAGATTCAGATACTGTTCACTTGGAGAAAAAAAAATTCAAGAAAGAGAGAAAAGCATGAGCAAAGGCATAAATCGATATAGGAAATGAGACATGTCACAGAGTGGCATGTCACACAAGATAGCTACACATTATTCTAGGAAGTATGTATATTTCTAGATAAAGGTGAAGGTGAATTAAAAGATTATGAAATTACTTAAAAGATGAAAAATGATCACTGTAAATCAGCTATTAAATTTGGTTTGGGGATAAAGCAAACACCCTTTGGTTTCTGCTGGGATTTCTCCCCTTCTGAAAGATGTGTGAGGTAAGGAGTCCAGACTTCTTTTGAACCAGCACTGGGGACAGTTTTTTTGACCTCCATTCTAATGTCCAGAAAGTGGGTGGGCCCCTCATGCTTTAATTTGAGCTATTGTAAGGCTAGTGGCAGTGTCACCTCTTTAAATAAAATCCAGACTTTATTATTTCCCAAGAACTCATTACCAGAAGTCTCTGTTTACTATTTGCGTCAAGATGGGATATAGGCAATGTTTTCCTCAAAATAAAATTAGTTTCTTAAATTTAATATTGTGAATATCCCCTTGATCATCCATCGTAGAATTGTTTACTAACAATGTAAGTTCCAAAGTTGATCTCAATATAAATTTTAGTACTTACCCAATATTTTTCACCAGTAACACTTAAAAACATGCTGTGATTGAAATTCGTGTAAACACATGAATTTATTCATATTTTGAAGTGTTGATTAAGTTAGAGACCAAAAAACTAAATATTTCCCACTCAAAAGATTTCACTCTAATACTTGCTCAATAAACATTTGCTGTATAATTGAACCAGATAATGAGTTCTAATTACTCAGCAGCATATCAAATGACAGTACTAGAAACTAGAAAATTATAATGATTTAGTTTTCAAAGTATCATTAGTTGTAATATTATACATATAACATGATGCAATTGGAAAGTAAATTTAATGAACTATATTGGACCTAGTAAAATGCAAATAAAATAACTTGCTGGCACTCCACAGTATCAGGTGTATTAAAAAAAAAAACTTTGTAAGTCAGTGTGCTGTTTTGCCAAAAGCATCTAGGGTCTTGCCACATTTCATTTGCTTATTTTGGGGTCACACCTGACTGTGCTAAGGGCTTAGGACTCACAGTCAGTGCCAAGGTCAATCCCAGGTCAGTCTCTTGAAAGGCAAACCTCCTAACTGCTACCTATGACCTAGCATTAGTCCCAGGTCACTCTTATGCAAGGCAAGCTTTCTATCTCTCTGGCCCCACTTTTGCAAAGCAACTGCCTAGTATCAGAAAGTCTTCTTGGTCAGAGTTGTAACAAAACTAAACATTGGACCTCAAGAAAATTATTACTGTTGCATTCAGAGTCTCATAAATGAGCAATCCAAAACATTTCTGAGACAATTTTGGAATACTCAAAATAATTTCAGATAAAGGAGCATATATATAACCTTACTTCACTTCTGGAAACTCATAATAAAATAATAAAATTCTTAACTGAATGATTTGTTTAAAGTTAAATTGTAATTAGAGAATGGCTGTCATTTTAATTAGTGACTTTTGAACTTCCTTAAAAGTAATAATATGTAATTTAGGAATGAATTCAATAACTGATCCTGAAAACTGTTTCATATGCAAGAAAGGGTCATTCATGTGAACATTGTCACAAAGTGTAAATTAATTCAATACTTTTGGATATTTATCAGCTTTACATATTTAAGTTGATATTTACTTTAAACAAAAAGGCAAGGAAATTTTGGGGAAAACCTCATCTTTTAAAATTTATTATTATTTTTCTATTATTATTTTAAAAATTATTTCTTGTTTCCATTGTAATTGGATAAAATGTAGGGAGAATATAGGCACTGAAAAATACCAGATTTTTCTAAAATGAATGTTCAAGATTAGCTGAACGTGTTTGTGTAATTGAAGTCACACAGACATTTCTGAGTGTGAATATGCAAAAAAATATTGAGCCGTGTATTCAATTCATATGCTTAGCTGAAATGGATACATCTGTGGTATGAGATAATAATCTAAAGCATCATTTTCAAGCAAGAGCAAATATATGTCCTTAAGGACATTTGACAATGTCCAGAGGCCTTGTGTTTGTCAACATGGGGTTGGAATATACAATTATTATCTGAATCAATTTAGCAGTGATCAGGGATTTGGGAAACTTTCTATGATGCAGACATCCTCTAATAATAACTTTCATGGATATTACTATCATAATAATTATCATTATTATCACTGGTCAAAGATAAAGACTACAATAATTATTCAATGACTTAAAAGGAACAAAAGAATATATATCTCATTATTCATAATTTTAATAATTTTAAAATTTACTTTTAAAAAACAGAATTAAGTATCATACAAGATCAGGAATAACGAGGCTCCTCAAGTGTCCACTAGAGCTATAAACATTCTTCCTGCTACCAGAGAAATCATTTTTCACTTACCTTCTTTCAAAGTGCTTGAAAGAAAGAGAAAGCTAAAATGGAAACTGTCAACCTGTCACCTATCAGGGAAATGCAATTTCAACCCTTCCAACCCTCTGACGTAGGAAGGAAGATACAAGTGTGTAGGTGTGATGCATGACACCAATGGTTAAGCAGCCTCATCATCATTAATCCAATGAAAGACTGAAGATTTCTGCTCTCAGAATAGTGAAATTCTGCATTTAGAATATAAAATGATGATTGTTTAATAATCTAGACTTCCCACAGAAATCTGGCTTGACAGTCAAATGAAAACTTGCTTTCTACTAGGTCTGACACAGAATCAGTATTCAGTTTATAAATGTTAAAAGCTACACAAAATTAAAATATTATTTAAGGGCCAGAGGGTTAGTAAAGTTGTTGGGACACCTGCCTTGCATGAACCCAACCAAGGCTTGATCATCCCAGGATGATCTGGCCTTCTGAGCATCACTTCATTGATGTCCATGAGCACTGAGTGTGACCATGGAGACCCCTAGAAACTACCAGGGCAATCCTAGTTGTTCCTGGGATTGCTGGGCCCTACCAGGACCTCATTCTAATACTGAACCACTGGCACAGTTGTTTGTTTAGCCAGAAGTAGTTCCCCAATCCCCTGAAAATGACTTGGGAGTTCCCCAAATTATTCCTAAATTTTAATGGTCAGGTTCATTGAAAATTAAACAGCACTCCTGTTCCATCTGGTTTCATTGAAAATTAAACAGCACTCCTGTTCATTTGATTGTTGCTTTACAATTTCCACAACCATTGTGTCTGGCATTTTAACTGGATATCACAGTCCACAGGACTGAATAAAAATTAAACTGTTGCTGCTGGAAACACTTTGGGATTTTTAAGTCCAAATAAATGGGAACTGAGCTCTTTCTCTGCAGTGGTTACTACTCTAGGGTTGTATGAGTGTTCCTGGGCTCTTTCTCCCAGATATGCCTGTCTTTATCTTTAACCATTGACACACCATGTTCCTGAAACTGTGTTCCTGTCTCTGATCCTGTCAATCCCTTTGGTTTTTTTTTTAATTATTATTATTATTTACTTTTGTTTTTTAATCCTGCAATCTGCCAAGTACTTGGGATATTGTTCTCCAGGTTCAAACATGTTGGACAATCATCCTCAAAAAGGATGAAATTAATTTCAGATTAAGAATTCTAATAGTGTATAGAATTTACAGCTCCTCCATGCTGTAGGTTCAAGGTTAAAAAAAAAATTAAAGTGCATCTCTCAAGGAAAGATTTACCTGAAAAATGACTTGTGAACAAGGTCTGAAGAGGAGAATAAATGAGAAAAGATAGATTTTAGTGATATTACATTGGAGATTAACTGGACCAGTAGAAAACAAGGAGGAAACTGAAAAACGTTTCCAGTAAACCCAGGGTTTTAAAAGATCCTTCTAAGGCACATTCGACTAAGTAAGTTTTTAGGATACTAATAATGTCAGTCTTTCTTTTGCTTGGAAAAGCTAAACTATGTTGAGAGTAAACACACTTGCAAATATCTGCTGTGTGTAACTCTTCTATTGACTGCCTGTCACACATTGCCACTATTAAATGACCAGCTAGCAATTCTCAAGTTATCCATTTTATTTAGTGAATAATTCTGTAATTTACAAAAGTCACCTTATATCATATAAGTAATGTTTATCAGTATTAAAAATATGTTTTCTGTTTTATATATTTTAATTTTTCTTTCAATAGTTCAAATAAAAAATTAATAATCCAAAAGTAAATAAATGGAACTTTTATAAATAAGTAATTTAAATGAAAAAGGCTTAACAAGAGTGACATTTCTTTGGAATGATTAGAGTAGAGATATACAAGTAAATTGGTTTGAGTCTCAAAAACCAATCACTGACACAGTGAGTTTTTTTTTTTCTTATATAGTTTGGTCATTGGCTTTTTCTCCTTAAGTAATTGTTCTTTAATTAACAACAAACATTTATTAATTCTAATCTCCTTTATTTTACTTGTGTAAGTTAGGCAAAAAGATACTAGATTGAAGATTATCATCATCATCATTCGCCATCAAATGATACCTATAGTACAAAGTTAAATTTCCTTGACTGAGGCATTCCTGTTTGGACACCAGTTGTCTAAGTCACTGTCCAGCAGGGACCAGGGAACCCTGGTGCATTTGGGGCCAAGACCATCTCCCTGGCTGATAGACAAAGGAATGGGTCCACAGGCTGGTAGCTAGTGGCATTTTATTCAAATGAATCAGGATTATTATACAGGAATTGTGAAGAATTGAGGGCAGCAGTTACACATTGGTGTGACTGATCATTAAAATACAATGAACAGATGTAAAGTACTTCCTTCAGGGGAAATTCTTCTAGGATACGTACCCAAAGACAGAATTTCATGTAAGGACTCGAGCACTCTAGATTTCTTCTAGGAGATCCACCCAAGGATAGCATACCATGTAGGGGCATATTGATTTTTCCTTTTCTTTACTTGTAAACCATTTAAGCAATCATATTGATTTAACTTCTTAAAGATCATTTTGTATAAGCACATATGAGATTCAGACTTTTGTCTATACCCTAGATTAAGCTTAAAATTGTCTCTAGACTCATGGTAAAGGGTGACTATTCCTGGGGATATCTCACTATATTTCCCAGATTATGGCCCTCAGGACAAGCTCCTTATTCAGTTACGTCTTTTGGGGCCATGTCCATGACCGTGCTCTTAGCTTATTATACTTCTTATTGTCCTTAGGAAATCCCATGTCAAAGCTATAGTAGCTTGCAGTTTGGTCTGTGTCCATACAAGACTCTTGGTGGACCATCTTTTGAGGGGTGTAAGAAACTAAGGTCAACTTAAGGGTAACTGGGGCTTAAGTCAAATAAATTTGGCAGGTGCTCAGGAGTTAATATATTGTTCAGGACTGGAGCGATAGTATATTGGGCAGGGTTCGATTCATCAGTTTCTCTCAGAAAACCCGGCAAGCTACCGAGAGTGTCCTGCCTGCATGGCAGAGCCTGGCAAGCTCACACGGCGTATTCGATATGCCAAAAACAGTAACAACAAGTCTTACAATGAAGACATTACTGGTGCCCGCTCGAGCAAAATCAATGAACAATGGACTGACAGTGCTACAGTGCTACACTATAAAAGCATCCTATTGACTGTCTTCTCGTGTCTATACATAAAGGACAGTCACTGTAGCACTGTCATCCCGTCGTTGGTCGATTTACTCAGCAGGCACCCATAACGTCTCTATTACACTCAGCCCTGAGATTTTAGTGGCCTCTCCTTACTCTTCTTTCCCAACGATTTGAGGCTCTTTCAGGGTCAAGGGAATGAGACCCATTGTTACTGTTTTTGGCATATTGAGTACACCACGGGTAGCTTGCCAGGCTTTGCTGTGTGGGTGGCAGGATACTCTCCATAGCTTGCTGGGCTCTCCGAGAGGTATATATATATATATATATATATATGTATATATATATGTATATATATGTATGTATATATACACACACACATATATACATATATATGTGTATATATATATCTGTTACTGAATTTTGGATATGAATACACCACGAGGAGCTTGTCAGGCATAAAAGACATTGCTCTAAAATAAAAATATGCAAAGGGCATACAAGAAAGAGAAAATCAATATTTCACTTACATATTTTCACTTACAAAATCAAGAGCCACCAGAAGGTTTGACTTTAACAGTTACTATGTCTTATTTGGAGATATTTGTGACTAACAGATAAGGAAAGTAGGATACAGAGGGGAGGTTAAAGATAAACCTAGAAGAGGATTGAAAGTGCCTGGGTGGAATTGGGTGTGCCCCCAGGAGCACCTTAATGGGTATAATTCAGCTAACCTAATCTCTCTGCTTGGGGGAAGAAAGGACAACCCAATGTTAAACCTAAAATGCTTGGAACTATAATCCAATACTTCCTCAAGTTCTGTCAGAAAAAACAGAATCCCCTTGTGCTTTCTTACCTTAGAAATCACAAAGAGGTAATTTAACATAATAAGATTTAATTGAGAGAAACTTTTACCCAAGCAGAGGAAGGCAGTAGAAGGGACAAAAGGACACTGTTTCTGTCTTAATCTTAAAATTCTGTATCTAAAATAAACTTCACTGAGCATGTTATGATTGTTTTTAAATAATTATTGTTTAATTATGTTAGGTCCTTAGATTCAAACTATTATGCCACCCCAGCCTCTTGAAGATTGGGATGAGGTACGTTTTCTTAAACCAGAAGGAAATGGGTAGGAATGGGAGAAGGGTTGGTCACTGGTGAGGAATATAGTAATACAGAAAGGTAAATTGTTAATTGGAAAACTCTAAGATGAATTCCAACAGACCACAGGTAAACCAGTACAAATTTAGAAAATCTTACTTCAGGCTTCATGTCAAAGTCAAAGGAAGGAAAAAAAATATGAACACGATTATGAGATTTCATAACAATATTTTTACCCCTCTGTAAATATAATACTGAATTACAATGGATCGCTTTGTCATTTTATTCTCAAACATGTTTCATAAAGACTCATTGCAGGTGAAGTCTGGGTCTGCCATTCACCACCATCAATGTAGCTATTTAAATTGACATTGGAAACTACCTTCCTCTCTGAATTTAGAAAAATCATTTTAAACAGTGAGTGGAAGTTTTATAAAAGAAGAAAATATTCAACTTAGACATATGAAAGATTCTGCTAATTATGCCTCTATATTTAGTTGTCTATTCAATAGTGATGGAGAGATAAGTTTTTCATGGAAAAAAATATAGGGCCTTAAGTAAAGTAATATATTAAGCTCAAAATAATTATGGTCATTGCAACTATTATAAATAAAAATAAAAATTTTCACATAAAAATAATTTATGCATATATATTTCACTTGGGATGGAACGATAGCACATTGCCTTGCACATGTCTGATTCGGATTCGATTCCTCCGTCCCTCTCAAAGAGCCCTGGCAAGCTACTGAGAGTATGCTGCCTGCAAGGCTGAGCCTGGCAAGATACCCGTGGCATATTTGATATGCCAAGAACAGTGACAAGTCTCACAATGGAGCCATTACTGGTACCATTACTAGTGCTAGAGTAAATCAATGAGCAATGAGATGACAGTGACAGTGACATTCTATGCATGTACATGTACATATATAGTTCGTTCTTTGTATTGTTAGAAATAATAAGAATGAGTAAGACCCAGTAATGTACCTCAGTGGTATAATTCTTGCCTTACAAATGACAGTCCTTGAATTTGATCTCCAGCACCACCAAAAACACCAATCAATAAAAAATTAAAATAGATCAATTTGCAGCTATTTCTTAGTATTGTTTGCAAATTTATTCTACTTAATATTTTAAAGGTTAAATTTGTATCATTTCAGAAAGCTCCACTGAATCCTTAAATCCCTGAAAGTTTTCAGTAACCTTTGAAGAGTTATTTAAAATAACTCTGTTGGAATTAAGTATGATAAATTCTAAGAAAGCCATTAGGTCAAAATGAAATATGACACTTCAATTACTGCTGGATGTCTCTAATTCCTAAGCCAACAAAATTTTGTATTTCCTTTCGTTAGCTGTGTCTACACTATTTAAATGTCATCAGACTTATTTGGAATTATGGTGAAAAAGAAAGTACTGGTGACCAGCTACAATAACATAGGAAGTACTATTAAAAATGGAATGAGTGTGCATGGTGATGAACAACATATTTCAATATCAAAGTAAAAATTAAAGTCATTATAACACTAAGTACCAACTATCAGTTACATTTATATACCATCTCACATTTACTTGTCATTGTTATTAATAAATACATATAAATAAATGCATATTAATACATATTCAACTAATATTGATAACAATGAACAAATTTAGGGACTAAATGAATAGTACAGTTGGTAAGACACTTGCCTTGCACGCAACCATTGCTGGTTTAATCGTCAGCACCACATGGAACCCCTGAAACCTATCAGGAGTGATCCCTGAGCAGAGAGCCAGGAGTAAATCCTGAATATTCCTGGGTGTGGTCCCCAAACAAACAAAAATGGACAAGGTGGTATTTTCTTTAAATACAAAAATGGAGCCAATATTAAAAATGATAACTTTTTTTTGGCCACACTC
Organism: Sorex araneus; assembly: GCF_027595985.1. NCBI lineage: Eukaryota > Metazoa > Chordata > Mammalia > Eulipotyphla > Soricidae > Sorex > Sorex araneus. The sequence continues at coordinate 42,700,458 of NC_073302.1, read as the reverse complement.
AGAAGTGTTCAGGACTTATTCCTAGCTGTAGACTCAGGTTTCACTCTTGGTTGAGGTCAGAGGAGCACTGCAGTACCATGGATGACATTTGGGATTTACCATGAGCAAGGCAAGTGCCTTCACTCCTATACCATCTTTCTGTTCTCATAACAGGCATTTTTGTGTGGAAACAATGAAGCATGGAAATTTAATTCAGTGGTTGAAAGTAAAAGGATTTACAATATAGAAAATTATGAAATATACTCAAGTGAGATTTATTTATTTATGTATTCATTTTTCTTTTTGGGTCACACCTGGTGATGCTGAGGGGTTAATCCTGGTTCTGCACTCAGGAATTATTCCTGGCAGTGCTTGGGGGACCATACGGGTTGCTGGTGATCAAACAAGGGTTGACTGCATGCAAACGAAAAGCACTACTCACTGTACTATGGCTCTGGCCCCCCAACATTTATTTTTAAGAAGGATATTTGGCTATTTAGTAGATTATCTATAGATCTTTGTACATACTATCAACAAAAGGAAAGTTCAGCTTTTCTCACCAAAGTCAAGATAAACAAAACTGCACTGGATGATTTTTATGAATTTTTCTCTGGTGATTGTGCTAATTCTGTCATATTACAAATAATGTAATTCCAAAATCCAAAATTACAAAATTGTTTTAACTTTTATTAATGTAACTAGGATTCAGTTCTTTTGAACATAAACACAAAAGATCATTATGTACTTTAATTATGTAAATGTAATAGCAAACGATAAACAAGATTGCTAAAATAAAACATTTATGAGAAAAAAAATCACTTTGAACATTTCTCTCTAGAAACACACGCACATTTACTGATTAGAAAAAAAGAACACAAACCTTTGCATATATAGGTATAATCTCCATAATCTAGAAGAAGGCCACTATGGCTTGAATCAGCGTTTCCCAAAGGTTTTCTGGCCATGGTTCCTTTTATGACCTTGTCTCCTTCCTGTGTCAATCCATCCTACCAGTTGGTCACCTAGTCTTGTGTTGTAGCCCCATTGATGAAGTTTTCAATCTATGGCTTCCTTTGAATATAGTAGGTATCCATGGGATGCCTTATGCCTACCATATTCTTTTGAATATATTAGATACCCCACATGAGAAACACTTGTTTTTAATAAAATAGAGGGGAAAAAGAACAATAAGCCTAAGGGACTAGTGAGATAGTATAAGTACCAGAGCATAAGCTAGCACCTACAAAATCTTGACTTTTATCCCACACATTGCATACTCCCAGTAGTTACAGCATGTGCCCTGGTAGCCCCCAAGCACCACATCACAGGGTCCTAGTTCTGAATCACCCAGTCTGTACCACTGGGACTGACATCTGCGTCCTCAAGCACCACTGGGGGAGGCTCTTATAATTTATTTTTTAATAAAAGCAAAAGAAATCTCTCCATTTCTTGTGATCTTTTCTATAAAGTCAAAGCAACTTATTGAACTTTAGCCTTTTTTCACATTTGTGCTCTGCAGGGCCAGCACTTAATACACCTTGAGACAAATATTTCTTTTATCATCTTTGTCATCCTGGCCATTTGGGTTTAGTGAGGTGAAACAAAGATGCCTTTTTATCAAGAATGTCTGTTTGATCTGAGCAGAGTGCACTTATCAGGTTAATAACTTTTCAGAGAGGACTTACTTGTAAAGTAATGAAAATATAAGCTTTAGAAATCCTTTATAAACCTTTCATTCTACTTTTTGCTTTGTTCCAATAAAGAAAATTATATATTAAATTACCTAATAATTATTCAATAATCCACTATTTCTTATTGTGATTTTTCTAACATTATGAATTCAGTAAAAAGGTTTGCTCTGTTGCCTTACAAAAAATATGTAACAGTTTAATTTTCTTTCCAACTGCTATTTTCTACTTTTATGTTGACTTCCCCATCTTTTAACAGGAGCTTGTATAGGTCTCTTCACTTGTCAATAATCTAATTATTAAAGTTTAACACATTTCTAATCTTTTACATAATAAAATTTTTAGTTTTCTTCAATGTTGGCTTAATGTGTGTTTTGAGAATTTGAGAATCCAATTTCCATATTCTGGAACTTCTATTCTTCTCTTCTCTTCTATTGAGTGGAGAGATAGAAAAAAAAAAAGATCTCAATGAACTGGGTGAAGCAGCATTAAGTTTTCTGTGGTTGTGTGTGGGCCAGGGGGAAGAGAGAAAGAGATTCACAGAGAGAGTTTGTTTAAACTTCTCAAACACATTGCTCCTACCCATAGAAAGCAGATAGAAATGTAGTGCTGGTGTTTAAGTCCTAACTGTCCTTTTTCCACCTTAAAAGAACTTCGAAGAACCTTGAACTATCTCCTAATTGCAGTTGCCTACTCTGTGAACTATGGTTAATAAATCAATCCCGTACCTGCCCTCCTTTAAAGAACAGAATCAAGCAATAAATTTGTTATGTATTTTTTTATTGGTTTGTAGATCTCAAACACACTATTCTTATCCACAGCCAGGGTAGCTACAGTATATATTTTCAAGTATTGATTTTTGTGTGTGTACATCTGTATGAAATCTTCACAGCACCTTGAAAGACCTTCTAATTGCACAGTTCTCAATTTTGGGAAGTGTAATATGTTATGCAGGAGGATCTATTATTAACACTACTGTAAACAATGGTTCCAAAGCTAAAATTAAAGGAAGAACAAAAAAGTATGAGCAAAATAAGAATGGGCAAGTGGATAAAGAAAACAAAAATGTTTAATCTATAGACACACATTTAAAAATTACAAACCTGAATAAATTAACTCTAAAATGAAAAAGAAATCAATCCCTTCTCCTCTCATTAGAATCAACAGCCTGTATTCTATTGCACAATACGTTTTTGTGAAAAATCCATGTAGAGGGGCTGGAGCAATTAGCACAAAGGGTAGGGTGTTTGCCTTGCACGCGGCCAACCCAGATTTGATTCCCAGTATCCCATATAGTCCCCCAAGCACTGCCAGGAGTAATTTGTGAGTGCAGAGCCAGTAAGAACCCCTGAGAATCACCTGGTGTGACCACAAAAAGAAAAAGAAAGAAAGAAAGAAAGAAAGAAAGAAAGAAAGAAAGAAAGAAAAGAAAGAAAGAAAGAAAGAAAGAAAGAAAGGAAGGAAGGAAGGAAGGAAGGAAGGAAGGAAGGAAGGAAGGAAGGAAGGAAGGAAGGAAGGAAGGAAGGAAGGAAGGAAGGAAGGAAGGAAGGAAGAAAGAAAGAAAGAAAGAAAGAAAGAAAGAAAGAAAGAAAGAAAGAAAGGAAGGAAGGAAGGAAGGAAGGAAGGAAGGAAGGAAGGAAGGAAGGAAGGAAGGAAGGAAGGAAGGAAGAAAGAAAGAAAGAAAGAAAGAAAGAAAGAAAGAAAGAAAGAAAGAAAGAAAGAAAGAAAGAAAGAAAGAAAGAAAGAAAGAAAGAAAGAAAGAAAGAAAGAAAGAAAGAAAGAAAGAAACCTCTCTATGTAGAGGCCAAAGATATAGTAGGGCTGGTAGACTGCTTGCCTGTCATGCTTCTGACCCAGCTTGATCCTGGCACCCCATATAGTCACTGAGCCTGCAAAGAGTGATTCTTCATTACAGAGATAGGAGTGACTAATAAACAAATTAAATTAAATTCCATGTAAAATGATTAAACCTAATTGCCTTTTATGATAGATACTCAATCTACACTGATTTCTCAAATTTTTGAAAAGGCTAAGCATTAAATGTCAGATTATTGTGTTCCTTCTCCTCTCACTTTTCCTCTCCATATGTTTGGGAAATACACAATGTGTATGAGCTCCTATAATAATCAATTAGATACCCAAAACAGTGGGGTAAATGGAATTCTCTTCACTTTTAGGCAATTTTTAATTGATTCTTTATCTTATTTAACTTTTGGGTCAAGAAAATTATTCTGTTTCACTGAAGACCTATTTCACCAAGATTATGATTATGTGGTTATCTTTCAATGCAATCATGTCTTCAGAATGATTTATTACATAGGTTGAATTAGATCAGTAGGAAAGTAATTGTTATTTGTGAAAATTTTATAGGTGTTGTTTTGGTTTTACCAAAAATATTAAGAAAAATTTCCCCTTTGACTCTTTTTTAAAAACATGGACATGGGAAAATTTTACTCAACAAATTATATGTGTTAGTGTGTGTGGTAGGCATATTATTCTTCAACATATTGGTTTAAAGTACTAAATATATTCAAAGCAACCCTTGTTAAATTACCATGGTATTCTTCAAGGACATTAAACAATAATGTTAAAATATATAAAATTATAAAACATAAAGCTCCCCAAATATCCAAAGAAGTACTGAGAAAAAAACATTACATCTCATGACTTCAAATTATACTTTAAAGCAATAATATTCAGAACTGAGCACCCCTGAAATAAAAGCAGAAGGTTAAAAAAATAATCTAATAGAATAAAGTTAAGAGCACAGAGGTAAACCCTCAAAAGCATGACAAAGAATTTATGATATAAGATCTGGGTAAATGAAATGAAGAAAGGAAAATTTAAAAACGGGGCTGGAAAAAAGCTGGTTAGCTACACACAAATAAAAAAGAAATTAATACATATCTCATACCACGCACTAAAGTTAATTCAGGACTAGCGAGTTAGTAGAGTGGGAAGGGCGCTTGTTAAGCACATGGACTAATTTTATTATTTAATCATTATGTAATTTTATTTAATCAAATTACAAAATAAATTAAATAAAATTACAAAAACAATAATAATAAAAAAACATAAAAAAAAGAGTTCAATCTCAGGTACTTTGTATGATTCTTGATCCAAGGGATCTTTGAATACAGAGCCAAGAATAAGCCCTGAGCATCACCACGTATTTACTAAACAAAACACAAAAACAGAAAAATTAACTCTTGAGATTCTGCTGACCAAACAAGTCTACATCACTAGGCTGCAGAGAGGGGATACTGAGGGTTAGGTATAAAAAGAGACATAGGAACATTGGTGGAAGGATATTACCACTCTAGTGGTAGGTTTGGTGCATAATATTATATGCCTAAACCAAAACATTTTTATCATTAATATTAACAAAATCATTTGAACATTGTAATAAAAAATAGACTAAAATCAAGAGAACAGGTGATGTTTTGTACTAAGAAAGTGTTTTGGCAGGTGAAATTGCCCACCTGCCATCACTCAATCCACATGTTCATCAGGATGACCGCACACACTCCTGGTACCAGCTGTAGTAACAGATAGCAACTTGAACTTATTTTCAAAGGAACAGTTGTTTATTTTAATCTCCTAGTGCCTTCCTGAGCCACTTAAAAGACTAACCAGGTTATGCCCAGCTCAGTGCCCATCTCAGCTCACTTTGCCAAAAGTCCTGGAATCAGAAGTACTTGCTGCAGGAGACAGTAGTCAGGATGAACAGTAGAAGAATAAAAAGGAAATAGGAAGTTAAATTCAGAAAAAGAATGCAATTGGCTAAAAATGGATTTATTAGACTTGTTTTTGCTATTAAGATCTATAATATAGTATTCTTATTCATTGTAAGTTCAGATGTGATATCCTCCCAATAAATGATCTTACGTATGATAAATGAATGAAGATATAAAGAAGGCTAGGAAAATAGATGAAATTAAATGGAAGAATCTACATTCATTCCAGTGTTTATTATAACTATGCTTTTATATTTTGTCTGTTTTTGTTTATTATATGAGTTCCCAACAGAACTGTAAGACACCCTTCTTAGTATTTTTAGAATATAAAACCAATATACTATCATTCATATATATAACATTTTTTATCATTTCCTATTTATTTAAATTGTGCTTTAATACTAATGTCTTTTTTTAAAGTAAAAGGGTATACTTTTAAAATACTTGAGCATAAACCACGCGGCCGCGATAGCGGCCGCGCGGACTCAAAGTCTTCACTTTTACCAAGGAAGAGAAATTATTAGATGATGCTTATTCAGCAGGCCTGATTGTTGGGGAAAATTTCCAATCAACAATAGTGAGTTCTGTATGGAAATATGAAATGTACTCAATATATAGAGAGAATAATGGGAATATCATCAGCTACTTAGATGGGGGGTGGGGTGGGAGGGGGGTGTATTGGGGTTCTTGGTGGTGGAACGGGTGCACTGGTGAAGGGATGGTGGTTTAATCAGTATTTGACTGTGACTTAAACCTGAAAGCTTTGTATTTTTTTTGTTTTCACGGTGGTTCAATAAAATATTTCTTTAAAAAAAAATAAAATAAAATAAAATAAAATACTTGAGCATATAAGATTCAAAATCACTATTATTAAAAATGAACTAATGATTATAAACATAATATTGATGAATCTATATAATGGACTTACTATATATGGATTTTTAGATATAACAACACAGATTAAAAGACTAATTTAAAAAGTGCAAAAAGCAAAAACAGGGTTACATGTGGCATAAGTAACTTTTTCCATAGTTAAATTTAAAAGTGGAAATCATCGATGTTCAAAATCATAATTGAGCATGTGAACTCCCAGAGAATATAAACAGAGCAGAGCTAAAATAATCAGAACTACATTTGTAAGTCAGAGATTTTTTCACCCACATCTAATATCTGCACCTAAATTTGTTCTGTGTGTTAAGTAATATAATTTTCACATTGTGTTGATAATAAATTTAATGTAACTTCAGTATTGCTCCTGACTAAAGAAATATATTAAATAGAAAAATGGTTACAGAATTATGCCTGATAACCTTATGATAAGTGAAATTCTATTTTATAACTGAGAAATGAAGAAATTAAAGTAATTCTCAATAGCACAGCAGGTAGGGCATTTGTCTTGCACGCAGTCAACCCGGGTTTGATTCCTCCATCCCTCTCAGAGAGCCTGGTAAGCTACCGAGAGTATCCCACCTGCACGGCAGAGATGGCTACCCATGGCATATTCGACATGCCAAAAAAAGTAACAAGTCTCACAATGGAAACGTTACTGGTGCCCGCTCAAGCAAATCAATGAACAAAGGGACAACAGTGCTACATATTATTACATATTTTGCATAAAATTTCATTATATGGCATACTTTATTTCTTATATAATGCAAATGCCATACTTCATTCCTAAATAGTTTAAATGTGTTTAGACCCAAAGTAAATGATACATATTAATAAGGAGGAAAAACAAAACTAATAAAATACACTATGAATAAGTTAGGGCTTTAGAATTACACACCCAACTATTTTCCTATAATAACTCTATAGGGTAGATATCTTAAATTAAAATTGACTGAGTATATGTGAATGACAACATAATAATCCATTAGAATACATCACAGTTTTTCTCCTCAATTGCTCAGTTACCTGCACACAATATGTCAGATACACAATGATCCTTCCTATTAACTCAGTAGCTAACCTGCAGCCTCTAACCCCCTAGGATTTTGGTTCAACCATTTGTGAGTGATGCTTTTTGACAATGGTAAGGATTGCATGTCAAGGTTAGCAAAATGAAAATTAAAAATTGCAAGGCATCAACTCGATGCCAGGAATGAAAATAAAAACTTGCATGCCATAAAACCCATGCCCTGGAAAAAAAGTCATTAACAAATGAGTTCTATGCTTATTAAAATAAAAAGCAAAACTCAGGAGAGACGGTATAAGTGTTGGTGAACATGCCTTGTATTCAGGACTTTGGTTCAATACCCACCATCCCATGTTCTCCACCAACATATCATTGGATGCAGCCCTAGAGTTCTCTCTTGTACTACCAGGGTGGTTATGTTAATCCCTTGCAACACAGAACCTGAGCAGCACTGCATCTTCGGTCTCTTTTAAGAAACCACCTGCTCAGTTGGCCAAGTATTGCCAGGAGAAGCCATGGAACTCAAGCACTGCTGAGGGATTCAATCCCCCAAAACAAGCACTGTAGCACTTTGTCCCGTTTTTCATCGATTTGCTCGAGCAGGCACCAGTAACATCTGCATTGTGAGACTCGTTGTTATTGTTTTTGGCATATTGAATATGCCACAGTTAGCTTGCCAGGCTCTGCCATGCAGGAGGGATACTTAAGGTAGCTTGCTGGGCTCTCCGAGAGGAACAGAAGAATCGAACCTGGGTCGGCCACATGCGTGACAAACGCCTCCCCCAAAACAAAAATTCAAAAATATTAATGCCCATCTTTATGAACATTATTTGTATAAAATTATTTGGAAAAAATCCGTAGGAAAAAACTAAAAAGTATAAATGGGCATCTATAACATTTTACTTGGAATATTTTTCTTTAGGAAAGCCTGAAATGGTTCTCATTTCTCATAAGAGCTTCAGGAGGATAATAGTTTCCCGAGCTATTGTTATTTTGATTGTCATGTGCCTTAAGTTCCTTTAAGTTTCCATGCGGATTTCAGTGTTAAAAGATAAAATATGGCAGTATTTTACCTAAATAATTTCATTATTGGACCGGTTCTGTATATTTATATTCTTACTATTCCATCTACTTGATAAACGCTCTGTTCCTTAATGAAGCAATTTCTATTTCCTTGGTTTCATGACACTTAACCCAGTTTTTGTTATGTAGAACATAGAATTTATTGATGAATTCTTTTGTGAGAAAATATTTTTGACTTAGGAATAATGAACCAATTTTCTTTTAAACTACTTTGGTGCTTTGCTATTCCCTCAGGAGACTGATTTACAGATGAGGAATAATTCCGAATACATAATGGACTTACATTGACACATACCCCATAATGGAGGTCAACCCTTGACTTTCTTCAAAGAGAACTAAATTTCTTTTGTGCCAAAGGGGTAGGGGAGGAAGGTTTGTTTTTCCACTTATCATTAGAACTGTGAAAAATCTAGAGGTGTTGATATTTTCACAAATTATCACGTTTAATTTTAAAAATCGCAGAGAGTATCAGGCACTAATTGGGAATGATTATTTGCAACACTTAGACAATTCTACTAGGATAGATAAATCTGCATATAGAAAAAAAAATTCCCTGCAAAGTGGGTCTCTGAGTCTGCCTTAGAAGATTAAAAGTACCTTCTTTGTCAATGCGGTTATTTAGCAGATATGTTGCCTTCTTAGAATGCCTTTATTAGCATTTTCAAACATGTGAATCAATATTGGGCAAGTATTTAAGAAATAATAAATTAAGAAGAAAATGCTAGATGCACTTATCTATGGTCAATTCTAATATAATTATTTTAAAAAGGTAAAAAACTCATGTGAAATCACATAATGAAGTTTACAGTTTTCTATATTGTAATGTAGTAATAAATGGAGTGCCTATTTTGATCAATAATACAGGAGTGTAGGAGCCCTTTATTCTGAGGAAGGTAGCTCTATATTTAAATATTATAACACAGCAGGTAGGGTGTTTGCCTTGCATGCTGCCAATCTGGGTTCAATTCCTCTGTCCCTCTCAGAGAGCACAGCAAGCTACCTAGAATATCTCACCTGCATGGCAGAGCCTGACAAGCTCCCCATAGTGTATTCGATATACCCAAAACAGTAACAACAAATATCACAATGGAAACGTTACTGGTGCCTGCTTGAGCAAATAGATGAGCAATGGGATGACACTGATACTATCTTTCAGTGAGCAACTATTTTAACTAATATTTATCAGCAATGTTTCTTTATATTTGTGTCTAAGAATATATATACTTCTATCAATTTATTTCTTCCATCTACCTATACATGTACCTAGTTTCTAAAAATATTTTACCAATATTTTTAGCATGAATAAATTAAGAGCATGAATTTTGCTCTGCATGCAGAAATAGACAAAAGCCAGAAAATTTTGAAGAAATATGTGTGTTAACACCTTATTGGAAGTGTTCTGCAAATATCAGAAGATATTCTGCAAATATCTTCTCTCATTTAGTGGAGCACTTTTAAATTCTGTTTATATCCTTTTACCAAACAAAACTTTTCAATTTAATTGAGTTAATTATAATTATAACAATTATAACATCTTTTTACATTCATTTTTATTATTTTTTCAACTTCTCAAAAACATCTCAAATGCTAATATCATGCAATATTTTACTTATGGTAACCTGCTTAAGATTTTTTATTCTCTAACTTCGGTCTGTAATCTATTTCATTTTTTATGCAGGAAGAGAATAATCCAGTTTGATTATTTTGCATGTTATTTCAAATTTTTCTCAGCACCATCTGTTAAATAGTTAAAACACTGTTCAAGATTTGTTTGGGATGATTATTTTTTAAAATTACTGCTTTAATTTTTGTATTTTGATTGATTCACTCCAGATTTTCCATTTACAAATAATATATTTCAAATAATACATTATTATGTTCAAATTATACATTTCAATAAAACAAGCTGAATACCTTTGATAAATACATTTTACATGTTCAGTATCACTTTGTTTACAACAGTTTAAATATTATTGTTAACTTGCATTGCTATACAACCATCCTCACCACCATAGTGCCATAACCCCAGTCACTATCCTTTACCCTACTTCTTTACTATCATGCTTTACTCTTCTGTTGATAATATCTCAGGATTCATTTTCACTGATTCTGAATAATATCTTGGCTTTGTTTCCTTATATTCCTCATATGATCAAGATCAGTGCATTTCTCCTCTTAGCATGATGCCCTCTATTTCATCCAAGTTTCAGTAAACCACACGATTTTTACCTTTTCTCATGACTGAGTAGCATTAAGTTAGCCCTGATTGTATATTTGTACTGTAATTATATTATCTACTTATCTTTTGTTGGACCCTTTGACCATTGACCACTATGAATCTTGACCTGTGTGAACAGTTCTGTGATGATGATGAGCAGGAGTGTCAACATATCTCTAAGAACTAAAGCTTTCAAGTTTTGGGGGTAGACTCCAAGAAGGGGGATTGCTAGGTCCTAAGGAAATCCTTTTTTAAATTTTTCAGTAATCTGCCAACCATTTTCCATAATGGCTTTACTAGACTTTAGTCCCACCAAAAGTGAATGAAGATCCCTTTTTGCTGTATTTCTGCCACTACTGGTTGTTTCCATTCTTTTTGATATAGACCTTTCTTAAAGGTGTGCCTTAATTGTTACTTTGATTTGCATTTTACTGATGATCGGTGATAATAGGACTTTTTCTTTAACCTGGTGGTCATCTTCAAGGAAGTGTCTAAAAAGAACATTTCCTCATTTTTGGATGGATTTTCCTTTCATGTCATTGAGCTTTGTGTGGGTGTTATGTAACTAAAGATTAACCCTTTTCTCCCCAATAAATAATGGAGAGATATTGTGTCCTATTCAGTATGATTTATTTATTTAGGGCACCATTTATTTCACTTTGTAGTGGATTTTGAGTTTGACATAGTCCCATTTAGCTTATTTCTGCCTTTTTCTTCTTTGCCAGGAAGGGCTAATTAATTGAAGATTCCACTGTAGTCAATATTGCACAGTGTTCTGCATATGTTTTCTTCAACGTATTTAATATGTACAGGTCTCATCATTATACAAAATGCAAAGGTTGCTTTAAATAAAAGACTTAAATATCCTATCTTATCCATTAAAAATTTGTAAAAATAACTTACAGTAAACAATTTGATAATAAAATTAAATACCTACATTTATATGAGGTATTTAGAGTTCATCTATGAATAGAGAAAACCTTGCCCGTTCATTAAATTAAAAATAATTATCTTTTTTTAAGGGAGCAAAAAATGTGAATTGGAACACGGAAAGTCTCTTCAACAAATGGCGCTGGCAAAATTGGACAGCAAAATGCAAAAAAATGGGCTTAGATCTCTATTTAATGCCATGTACAAAAGTCAGGTCAAAGTGGATTAAAGATATCAACATCAGACCAGAATATATAAGGTATGTAGAAAACAAGGTTGGCACAACCCTCCACGGCATTGAAGCTAAAGGTATTTTCAAAGATAACACACCACTGGCCAAGCAACTGAAAACAGAGATAATCAAATGGGACTACCTTTAACTAAGAAGCTTCTTCACCTCAAAAGAAACAGTGACCAAAATACAAAGAAAGTCTACAGAATGGGAAAGTATATTCACCTAATACATATCTGATAAGGGGTTGATATCAAGGATACACAAGGCACTGGTTGAACTCCACAAGAAGAAAACTCCCAACCCCATCAAAAAATGGGGGATGGATATGAACAGAAATTTTCTCAAAGAAGAGTTCGAATGGCTAAAAGACACATGAGAAAATGCTCTACGCAATGGCCACTCAACACCTCTATTGCAAACCACAACACCTAATCAGAGAGAGAGAACAAAAGGGAATTCCCTGCCATAGTGGCAGGGTGGGGTGGGGGGAGACGGGTCTGGGGAGGGGGGGAGGGATGTTAGGTTTACGGGTGGTGGAGAATGGGCACTGGTGAAGGGATGGGTTATTGAACTTTGTATGGGGGAAGCATGAGCACAAAGATGTATGGATCTGTAACTGTACCCTGACGATGACTCTCTAATTAAAAATAAACTAATAAAAAATAAATAAATAAAATTAAACACTTAAAAAAAAAGAAAAGAAAATGCTCTACGTCACTAATCATCAGGAAGATGCATATTGAAACAACAATGAGATATTATTTCACACCACAGAGACTGGTTAATATCAGTAAGAATAAAAGCAACCTCTGTTGGCCTGGATGTGGGGAGAAAGGGAGTCTTCTTCACTGCTGGTGGGAATTCCAACTGGTTTAACCCATTTGGAAAACAATATGGACGATTCTCAAAATATTAGAAATTGAGCTCTGATTTGTCCCAGCAATCCACTCCTGAGAATATATTCTGGAGAGGCAAAAAGGTATAGTAGAAATGAGATCTGCATTTCTATGTTCATTGCAGCACTGTTTACAATAGCCAAAATCTGGAAAAAGCCAGAGTGCCCAAAAACAGATGACTGGTTAAAGAAACTCTGGTACAACTACACAATGGAATACTACACAGCTGTTAGAAAAGATGAAGTCATGAAATTTGTATATAAGTTGTTCTACCTGGAAAGTATCATGTTAAGTGAAATGCGTCAGAAAGAGGGGCAGGCATAGAAAGATTGCACTTATCTGTGGAATATAAAATAACATAGTGGGAGACTAACACTGAAGAGTTAGTCTCTCAGTGAAAAGAATTAGGAGGTCTGCTCCACAGTTTGGAAATTTGCCTCACATGCTAGGGGAAAAGGCAGCTCAGATAGAGAAGGGAACACCAACTAAAGGATGTTGGGAGGACCCATTCAGGTTGGAAGATGCGAGCTGAAAGTAGACTATAGACCGAACATGATGGCCATTCAATACCTCTATTGCAAACTACAACACCCAAAATGAGAGAGAACAAAGGGGAATACCCTGCCACAGAAGCAGGGTGGGGTGGTGGGGGATGGGGTGGGGGTGGTGAGAGGGATACTGGGATCATTGGTGGAGGTGAATGGGCACTGGTGGAGGGATGGGTAAATGATCATTGTATGAGTAAAATTCAAATACAAAAGTTCATAAGTTTGTAACAGTACATCACAGTGATTCTCTAATTAAACAAATAATTATCTTTTTAAAAAAAAATCTTGTTTAAAAAATAAGCACAGCAGTAGGGCATTTGGCTTTCACACGGCCGACCTGTGTTCAATTCTTCTGCCCCTCTTGAAGAGCCCAGCAAGCTACTGGGAGCATCGCGCCCGCAGGGCAAAGCCTGGCAAGCTACCTGTGGCATATTTGATATGCCAAAAACCAGTAAAAATAAGTCTCACAATTAAAGAAATTACTGGTGCCCACTTGAACAAATCGATAAGCAATGGTATGACAGTGACAGTGACAGATATTCTTGATTATTAATCTATTATATTGACATTAGTGTCATTTACATGGAGTTAATATCTCTTAAAGTGATAATTTTTAAATATTTTCCTCAATTTCTATGTCTAAGATATTTTCATAAGCTATTTTTCTATAAGTATCTGCTTGAATAATTTTGGGGGATAGAGCTGGTAACGTCCATACTTGGTTGTGGTGCTCACCCACAAAACTACATTTTTTTTCTTAGAATCAAACACATCAGTTGTGATGCTTTCTGTTTGTGATGCAGCAGTGATAGAACATTTTGTCATGGGGTTTCATGGATTCCAAATGCAGGCAAAGACACTGGCATCATTCCTGGCCTGTGAGGAAACTTGACATCAGAAGCATATCTCATACTTCTAAGACAGGAAGTCTACAACTAAATAGAGAAAAGTCCCAGAGAGCTACACCATATATCATTTCAGTATTATAAACTTCACAGAGAAAATCAAGATTTTTTCTGGTGTTGGGGATTGTCAGAGGCTTAATACATGTAAACTAATCACTAAACCCTTGAGGCAAATCCTCAGCCCTTATTTAATTATTCTTACCTGTGATAAAATCATATATTTTAAAAAATAGATTTATAAACATAAGTGCAAGGAGCAGAACGATCTTTTTAAGGCCTGTATTAGATTTTATTTTATTGTAAGGAGGCCAGTCTAGCTAATTATATGCACACATACATATTTATGCATATTTAATTACATGAATTAACATTTTGAATTTTTAAGAGACCCTAATTTGGAGCCAGATGTTTCCTTAGCTTATATTTTAAACAATAAGTTCTCAGAAGCTTTTGTTTAACTCTGCTTCCTCATAGTTCAAAATTTAAAAGCATGACATTAATTCAGGATTTCTTTTTCCTGATCCTAATGTTCTACTTGCAGAAGTCTCTCCAAATTTCCCCTGTAGGCTGAATCCCTTACGAAAGTGTCACATCATTTGTCTAGCTGTTCCTATATTTGCTTTAGCTTTACTTTCCTTCTTGACCTACTTGATTGAAGAATTATGGCTTCAACACAAGCAATGTAACTAAAATGATCTGCCAGATTTCTCAGCCCTTGGGCTTGTAAATGATTTTACTCTTATAAAAGACTGCTGTGTTTCTGGCTCACATCATTCACCTTTACATATTTTTTCTTAGCCTTTCATTCCTAGACTACTGAGTCTATACATTTAAGAATTGGTATTTTGATACCAATTTTTTAAAAGACTCTTGATTTTGCAATATTATGGGTTATGATGCTTTTACCTTGAATCCCACTGTCTTTTCTTGAGATCTGTATTTTCTACGTCTGTCCCCTTATTATGTGGTCTTCCTCTGCCATTACTGAATAATTAACTTTGATGCCTGTTATTACAACTTCTTTAATACAAGTAAAATCACTTAAGTTTCAATCTTGACATCTCATTAAGTTTTAAAAATCACTGACCTTATTTTAAAGTTACTATGATTAAATGAAATATCACTCTTTATGACCAGTAACATTTTATCATAAATAAATGCAGTACGTTGCTTTGGCAATACGATCAGAGATATCCACACAGATTGCCTCATTTATATGTTACATATAAAACACTGCCCAAGGTTAGAAATAAATTAAAAAAAAATAGTGACTTTCATTTAAATAATCCTCCTGGCATCAAATAGCTGATATCTATATTATAATTATGATTTTTAAGTCTTTCATAATAAAAATAATTTACATATATAATTTGTTCAAAATTATAGAAGTCTGTGAGAAGAAAATGAACAGAACACATTTAATGGATAATATAGTAATGGGAAGGGTTTTGAGCACATTCATAAGTGTCAATTTTCAAAACTCTATGGATACCTACAAAAGAAAACCTAGGACAAAAAAAATTAAAAGAAAAGAAACTGAAGAGCAATGACCAAAATACCCACAATTTGTGTTGCTTTATCTTTCCCCAAAATGCAGTAGATTGTTACATTTTGCTATAAAATTGTGCTTTTTAAAAATGGCTAGAGTAGAGGGTCTGGAATGATATCACAGTGGGTAGGTCGTTTGCCTTGCACCTAGCCAACCCGTGTTCAATTTCCAGCATCCCATATGGTCCCCTGAGCACCCGCCAGGAGTAACTCCTGAGTGTGGAGCCAGGAGTAACCCCTGTGAATCGCCAGGTGTGACCCCAAAAAAGCAAAAAAAAAAAAAGGCTACAGTAGACTTGCCCTCCCCCCACAAAAAAAGCCACCAAAAAAAGCAAGAGATGTTAGTGTAAGATTTTAGAAAATCCTAAAACAAACACTTAATTTATAATTATAAAAGTTTCTTTACAATCAACAAAATCAAGACCCATAACCCAGGGCTGCGGCCTGAAGTTTCAAGCAATCTGAAGCCAGCTATAGTATTCTAGATCAGATGCATAAAACTATCCTAAATGATCAGCCATGGTAGTATGTTCTTCCTTTTCAGCCAACTTAAATGGTGTTGAGGTTTCATTTTGTGCTCTTTTATTTATTAATGGTCTATATTTTCTTAGAGATTTATATATTTTTTTGAGAAATGACCTTCTCTTGCCTCCTCTAATTTATTCTGGGAAGAATTCATGTTAATAAAAGAAAAATAAGACTTTAAATAGCCCCCTAATTGGGAAATAAACAGCACCAAATTAAATTGTGCTTGGTTTGCGATTTTGTACACCATTTTCCTCACTTTAAACATTCTCTCTCAGCAATTTTATTCATTTTGTCTTGACAATTATCTATATTGAGGAATTACCAGAACCTCAAACTCACATGCCTTAGCGGGCACATAAAACATTCATAACTGTCATCCCTTTGCTCATCGATTTGTTCAAACAGGCACCAGTAACGTCTCTCATTGAGATACTTATTGTTACTGTTTTTGGCATATCCAATACACATGGGTAGCTTGCCAGGCTCTGCCGTGCGGGCTCCATACTCTCAGTAGCTTGCGGGGCTCTCTGAGAGGGGCGGAGGAATCGAACACGGGTTGGCCGAGTGAAAGGCGAAAGCCCAACCGCTGTGCTATCACTCCAGCCCATAGATACTTTATATGTACCTCTATTTTAATTCAGTCCAGAATTAAATCATAATAGTTTTACATGTGTTTAGCAGTGTTTTTTATTATTATCTTAGCATTTGGAAACAATATATATTGCTAAATCCTTTAACAAAGTATGACTCTTGATACCTTTTCTTTTCACATTCTAACTTTTGCAAAAACTGTACTCCAGATAATATTTTGTAACATCACATTTTCTTTTCAAGAACAAAAGAGATATCACTTCCAGAAAAAGCTAATCTTTGTCTCCACAGGTTATTCCAGCTAAAGAGATGTCTGTTCCCTCAAGCTCATCCCCTTTGGGAGGCAACAATGATGCACCTGATTATACCATTTAAAAATATAAGGAATTACCAAGCACTTTCTTTTCAGCCAGGACAACTATGAACACTCAACTCAGTTATAACTAAATCTTATCTTGATGTTTCATTTCAGCATAACTTTAGGCCTTGGTCAAGACTCCTCTTTCACTTCTCCCACAGGTGTTATTTCTCAATAGCACACCCTAATAATCTTCCTGGATGCCCATTGGCACCTTAGACTCTATATCCTGTGACATTCAATCTGCAATCTCTTCCAATTCAATTTCCCACCAAATTCTGAATGTATCCAATTATCTCCAAATCTGCTTCTATAACCCAAGGGCCTAACGTTCATCTCTCAACTGGATCTCTGCCTTCTATAACTTCCTGCCAACTCTAATCAATTGTCCTTTATTCAGATAAAATGAACTTTCAGATGTCAGTGTAATGATTTTAGCCATATTAAAACTTATTTTTGGTGTCCCATTACCTTAAAGATAATACCACATATCTTAATATAACTCTTCATGATCTAGCTCAAAACTACTTTACAAGGTTGCTCTGAATCGTCTCTTTATCTCATAAAGCTGTGTCCCCTTCTTTCAAATCCCATTTTTCTCTAGATATGAAGTTCTTTTAGTTTGCTTATAAAATTGGTACTATGGAAGTCCCAATAAATAATAGAAGTTTCATGAAGTTATTTCCTTCCTTACATCACTATAACTATATTCCTAAAATGACATCAAGGAAGATGGCCCACTGAATGAGAAGATGTATTTGAACTTCAAATATTTGATAACAACTAAATAAAGGATACTTAAGGATATAAAAAGGAACCAACAGTTCAACAACAACAACAAAAAGACAACCCAATCAAAAAATGAATGAAAGATCTGAATAGATAATTCTTCAAAGAGAACAATGATAAATGGTTAAAAAAGTTTGTTATCACTTATTACAAGAGAATTGCAAACAAAAAACAAAAAACCTACAATAAGATGTAACTGTAAGCTAATGAAAAGGAAGATAACAAAAAATCTGAGAAGTGTTGACAAGATATACATAAAAAGGAGTCTGAATCACTGGTCATGAGAATATAACTTGGTGGAGTCTCTGTGAGAACACAGTCTGATATACAAAAATTCCTTAACCAAATAGAATAATAGAGTAAGAAATCCTATATTCTTCAGTAATACTATTCTTCTGTGTTTATCCGATGGGTCATGGTAACCCTATTTATAAATAGTCGAATTAGTAAATGACTTCATTAATAATATGACTTATTGACTTTGGGAAAGCACTTCAGTATTGAATAATTAAAATTAATTAAATGTGAAAGTCAATGTGCATACTTCATAGAGGAATAAAAGACGGAGATGTGAATAAAATTTTTATAGTACGTGACAGAACCAAGAAGCAAATGTGGTTATATTACATATTACACTTTACTCTTCCCACTGTCTAACCATCCACTGTCTAACCGAGTCATATACAAAGATGAAAGCAAACCCCTCCCACTACTTTACTTCTGAGAAACCCCTGAAATAAAGCACAATTACAGGACAATCCTCCCAATATAGTGATTACACAGAAAATTAAAAATATGTAAAAATGTGTTTTTAGTTTTTTGATAGGAGCTTTTGATAAAACTGGTAATAGCTAGATTGAATCAATGCCTCTTTAGGTGGACAGTTGACATGAAATCTTGTATTAGGTAGCAGACACATTCTTTCAGAAGAGGAATGTTGCCCCACTCATCTTAATGAATAATTCACACAAAGCTCTTTTCTAATCATTGACAGCTTACATGGCTTAGTTAATTCTAAGTGAAATGGGAAGTTAATGAAAAGATAGATTCAAGTATAAACTGAATTAAAGCCAGATTTGCACTACCAAAGCAAAGAATTTTGAGACAATTGTGAGAAATGTCCATGTGTGAATTCATGTGTTTAAAACCAAACTAGAATACACATTATAAGATGTATTATATATAAGTAATAAAATAAATATGAATTATATATAACATTCTTGACCCACAGTGCAGGCCTAATTCATTGCTCACCTGAAGATATGCTCAGCAGCATTCTGTAACTCATGTGATACCAGAGATTGAACCCAGGGTTTGTGCATTTATTACACTGTTCAAGCCATATTCTTGTTCCCTACTCAAGATATTTGTTCTCTTTCCTATTAAAATTATTAAATGCCCGTGAATATTTGTTATCTCAAATATGAAACATGGATATTGATATATATATGTCCAGAGGCAATTTTTACTTTAAATGAGCAAAAACAAAGAGAATGTTCTTGCAAGATGTAAAAGTGGAAATGTAAAATGTAGTTCTTGCAACTAATGAAACTGTTACAAGCTTTAAATAAGATGTGGCATTCGAGTATGCTCATTCTACTTATACAGTCATCATATTTTTATAAATTATAATATAGATCTCAAGATTGATCATGAGAAAAATCAGCACTTAGTTTAGAAAATATAAAGTTTGTCATTTTTAGTGAAACTGCATTTCCTTATATTTACAGATAAATCCTTGCACCTTAGATGCTTATTAAAATATAGATGTGGATTCACTGAAAGAGATCAATCAATATTTACACCAGATAGTGACCCAGTTTCCACAGTTTATTGTAGCAGACATATAAGGGCAAAGCCTGCCTTTATTACCTGCACATTAGGGACTTTTTTGTCAAGCAGGACTTTTGCTGAATTGCTATTCCTTGTGTCTTCAGAAATAAATAATATGAGCATTCTGATTTTAGAAAAATACTATTTTTGGTTTTTTCCCCAACACTTAAGAAGTGATATAAGGAAATAAAATAGGATATTACCTTGACTTTGAAGTTTTTAATATTCAAATCGAAAAATTAAGCAAACTAAACTTCTTGGGTCAGGTCATATGACTAGTCTCTTTTTATCCTAACAGTTCCAGACAAGAAGCAAAACCAGGAAAGAATTTGCATAGACTGAAGTATCCCAATAGTCATCAATCTATATCTGCAATAATATAAACCACTGGGAGTAATAATACAACTTAACACATAGCCTTTTGAGATTTAACACATTATCTATCAAAGTTCCTGAGATTTAAACAGGCTTTAAAGATAGGTGGTCTATATTTTCAGTGTCTTAGCAATAGATCTTATGCTTCTTCTAAAAATGGAGTTTGACTACTTGGTCAGGCTAATTAATTTACCACTTCTCTAACATTTTTTTTAGATTATGTTTTTGTTGTTGTTTCCAGTGCATTGTCAATCTGAAATTAATTGAAGTTGGAATCTTCTGTGGACATGAGATCCATTAAACCAAAGATGTTTATTTATTCTTAAGTTTTTACTTCTCTAGTTTTATAATTGAAAGGCTACTAAAAACGTCATGAGAAAATTTGCCTTAGGGCTTTTCAAAAGAATAGATGATGGAATTCGTCAGCATGACTCCGTATCTCTTTAAGCAAACCAACTTTGAAAAGAAGTCCATAGAAACCTAAAATGTCAATTCAATTGGTATGTGTTGATAGAGAACTATAACTGTAATGAGATTAACTATATTTTCAAATAGAAAAACTCAGCTGCATGATATTATATACTGTTCATATTTAAAATTGATAGCAACCTAGGGAAACTTATGCATTTTTAAAATGACTATAATTGTCTCATTTCACACCCGAGTTCAATGTTTGTTAAATTATTAAGGAAAGACATTGTAAAATGATATGGGTCAAGTTCTATTATATAATGTCTTTACAGTGAAAAGACATTTGCAATGAATACAGTTTCAAGACATAAATTAATGAATTATAAAGCTATAATGGTCCTAAAGTGATAAAGTCAAGAAACTAATAATTCAGTATAAAACCTTTCAGACAAACTGCAAAAAATTCTCTCTATATTCCACTGAATTTATATTTTCATTATACTTCATTAAGTATAAGTATTGTGTGAGAAATAGATCTAAGTAGAACAGTTGGGATCCTGAGAGTAAAATAGCAGGAAGTGTGTTTGCCTTGCATGTGGCTGACCAGAATTCAATTCCCAACACCCTGCATGAGCCCAGAACCCTGCCAGGAGTGACCTCTGAGTGAAGAGCTTGGAGTAAGCCCTGAGCACCACTGGGTGTGTCCCCAAAAGCAAAATAACTAAATAAAGTGGAACACTCATATATTTCTGAGAAATAACACTAATCGTTTTCTCTATTGTCTATTAGGTAAATCATCTTTTCTAATAGGAAAACAAAGACATTATCTTCTATTAATCTCCCATGAAAAAAATTTACAGCAGATTTCTCCAAACACAGATTATCCTTTGGGACCCAATATAGTTATTGAAGTACATCTCTTTTAATCAATAAATAAGTTTTCCAATGAGAAAATATAAACTCAATATATAAAGTTTGTTAAAAACTTAATCATGGAATATGACATTGACTATGATACAGTGATTAATTTTTTCTCAATTTAGACACCGCCGTTTGCAATACCGTTAAAAGTAATGCTCGAGGCATACAGTGTCACTATCTAACACCAACTACCAAAGTTTCATCATTTCTCTGCTACTGGCTCTAGACCCCTTTCTATCCCTCACTATCTCCCAATTTAGGAACTTTATGGTGTAGCCCAACTCTCAGGATCTGACATTATTGGCCAATTTTTAGTGTCTTGTTCCTTCTTCATATATAGTATATGAAGAATATCATTCTGTATTTGTCCCTCTCCTTCTAAAGCATTAAATTCAGTATGTTACACTCTATTCTATCCACAAATTTATATCCAGTAGTAAAAGGTAAGATTTCATCTTTATATATATATCACTGTATCACTATCATCCCGTTGCTCATTGATTTGCTCGAGCGGTTACCAGTAATGTCTCCATTGTGAGGTTTGTTGTTACTGTTTTTGGCATATCAAATACACCATGGGTAGCTTGCCAGGCTCTGCCGTGCGGGCGAGGTACTCTCGGCAGCTTGCTGGGCTGTCGGAGAGGGATGGAGGAATCGAACCCAGGTCAGCTGCTCAAAGCAAACACCCTACTCTCTGTGCTATTGCTCCAGCCCATCTTAATATGTAGCACTGTTGTCCTGTTGTTCGTCAATTTGCTCAAGCAGGCACAAGTAACATCTCCATTGTGAGACTTGTTGTTACTGTTTTTTGGCATATTGAATACGCTACAAGTGGCTTGCCAGGTTCTGCCGTGCAGGCATACTCTCGATAGATTGCAGACTCTCTGAGAGGAGTGGAGGAATCAAACCTGGGTCAGCTGCATGCAAGGCAAACATCCTACCCGCTGTGCTATCGCTCCAGTCCTATCTTTATATATATATAATATATATAATATATAACATACTGTATATAATATGCATACATATTATATACATACATATTATATGCATACATATTATATACAGTATGTTATATATAATATATATTATATATATGGGAAGTACTCCACTATGTATGTATTACAAAAATTTCTTAATCCACTCATTTGTTGTCATGTTAGTTGTTTCCAGATGTTGGCTATTGTAAATACTGAAAAAGGCACATGTCCTTTCAGATGAATATTTTAGGGTTCTTGAGCTAGATATGTAGGAGTTCATTTTCAGAATAATATGGATGTTGTGAAAGACAAGAGCCATACTCACTGTACTATCCCTCCAGTCCCTAGGTTTAGTATTTCTGATTATAATCTTATACTTTCTCTTTCCTTCTTAGAACTCTCCTCTATATTTTTGTTCAATTCAGAGAATGATGTAACCATTGTCACTTTGTTTTCCACATGAGAAAGCGTAAAAAGGTCTTTGGTGTTTGGGGTCCTTCCAAGGATTTTGTCATGCTCTTTAAGAACATGTAAATGTTTCAGCTTCTTCATTATATCTGGTGCTTGTAAAGTTGTGCTAGACATTCAGCTAGCTCTATGCTTCTTTAGCCTGGACTGGGGATGGAGACTTCCCTTCTAACTAAGAACATATATAGTGATGTCACTGGCTGCTCTTTCCTCTCCAGTTGGGTATGGTCATGCTGATAGTAAGGGTGTGGACATGCTGGTACTACCCTGAAGGTTCTGTAAGTATCATGGGTGAGGTTTAAGCCACTCACATCTCTAAGGACTTTTATCCATTTAGTTCAACTTCCTCCCAAGGTTGAGAGCCTGAGCCATTCTTATTTGATATATCAGCAAGTGACAGACTGATCTTTAATATACTCTGAAGAAGTATAATTGGATTTATTTTAGATTTTAGTGGATGATGAAGCCATTGCACCCTCAGCAACTTACATTATTATATACCCTATATAGTTCAACACAATTACAAGATTTGTTTGTAATAGTCATATGCCAATTAATTATAACAATCCTCAGAAAATTGTCAGTAGGCATATTTGTTGTGTGAACATCATGGAGACAATACTAGACAGTAGTAAACGTAGAGGTTGCACACATAAGCAATATGGTTTATACTATTTTAACCATTGTTCTATCTGTGGTTTATTATTAACTAAACCATTGGTATGCAATGCATGCCTACATAATATTAATTCCATCATCAGTGAAAATTGAAAAACCACAGACTATCTTGGACTCTGTTCATTCATGCTCAAGTCAAATATCAGTGATTGTATTCTACTGCTGATTTATTTCCAAAATCATATTACATCTTCTTTCTGTTCTAGCATTATCTGTTCTAGCTAGTAAATTCCTAGTGCTATGTAAAACAAATTGAGTTGAATCTCTAGTATTTAAACTCTAAATTTTAATAAAGTGAGTTTACTGGGTTATACTCTTTAGGAGAATCAGAAGGACATAAAATTCAACAAAGGGAGAGAGTGGGGTGCAGTGAAGTCATGCAGGGCCTATGCTACATACACAAGGAATTATAAACCCAGAATAACCTATCAAAATGGTTCAATATCCAGAAATTGGTCCAGGCTTGTACATTCTCACAATCAAGTCACAGGTTTTAGTTTACCCCTGACAAGAAAACTTGACCCCATAAAAAGGGGTTCTCTTCAAGTATACACATTTTTCAGTTTTGGTGGTAGAGCAGACTACATAGTTATTTTGCTCTAAAATCACATTTAAAGCCCTAACACAGTTGTAGTATTAAGAATAAGAGCTTTATAAATTACCTGAGGAAGAGGAGTGAGTCTTCTTTAGGATTCAACACTGATTAGGATCAATGTTAATTTGAAAGAGTCTCAAGAGAACTAGCTTGTCTCATCAGCTATGTGATGACACACCATCATCTAAAAACAAAAGCTGGGTCCAGACGAACTACTACCCTAAAATTACTGATATCATAAACTTAGACTTAACAGCTTTCCAATTTTGACCCTGCCTTAATGTTTTCCTTTTTATAATAAAATGTATCATATTATTGTTGCATAAATCTGAATTGACTATCTTGACTGTATCTCTGGTTGAATAATTCCTTTGATTTTGAAAGGCGATACAAGGATACAATATAAACTACACTACTCTGGTGGGTTAAATTGAATATTGAGTGAACTGTCAGTAATGACATGCTTTATAGTTTTTGTTATATGTCCTCAAGAGAATTAACTCCTATTAACAATGAACTCAGTCATGACAAGCAAAGATTCCTCACACTTTCACTTTTCTACTGTAGTAGCAAGTAAGTTCTTCCTACTATCCCTATGCTAGTCACTTTTTTCAAAATTGCTGCATTGAGAGAGCTTGGTTTGATAGAAGCAATTGGAATTGAATAGATGACTGAGTCCAATTAAAGACTATAGAAACTTTAAAAATTCTGAAATGCTGGATGCGATGTATATGTGCTCATCTGTGGGTACCAAATATATACTTCATATGTAATTTCTTTTCTTTTTAAAACCTCCCCCTTCCAATCTATAGTGTTCTTCCTCTTTCTTTAGTTTCACCTATCCTCTCTATATAGGGATATTTGGGGCAAAAATAATTCTATTCATTAATGTTTGAATAAACCAGTTCTAAGAGTCCTTTTATTTTCCCATAATTAGGAAAAACTATCTACTTAAGAAATTGTACTACTTTTTACAAACCTGGCTACAGGTCTAGGAACATAGTTTAGTGGTAGAACACTTGTTTTCCACGTACAAAGTGTTGGGTTCAATGCTATTTGAAACGATAAAGAAAGAAGGAAAGGAAGGAAGGAAGGAAGGAAGAAAGAAAGAAAGAAAGGAAGGAAGGAAGGAAGGAAGGAAGGAAGGAAGGAAGGAAGGAAGGAAGGAAGGAAGGAAGGAAGGAAGGAAGGAAGAAAGGAAGAAAGAAAAGAAAGAAAGAAAGAAAGAAAGAAAGAAAGAAAGAAAGAAAGAAAGAAAGAAAGAAAGAAAGAAAGAAAGAAAGAAAGGACGGAAGAAATGAAGGGAGAGAGAAAGAAAGAAAGAAAGAAAGAAAGAAAGAAAGAAAGAAAGAAAGAAAGAAAGAAAGAAAGAAAGAAAGAAAGAAAGGAAGGAAGGAAGGAAGGAAGGAAGAAAAAAAGAAAGAAAGAAAGAAAGAAAGAAAGAAAGAAAGAAAGAAAGAAAGAAAGAAAGAAAGAAAGAAAGAAAGAAAGAAAGAAAGAAAGAAAGAAAGAAAGAAAGAAAGAAAGAAAGAGGGAAAGAGAGAGAGGGAGAGAGAGAGAGGGAAAAAGAGAGAGAAAGAAAGAAAGAAAGAAAGAAAGAAAGAAAGAAAGAAAGAAAGAAAGAAAGAAAGAAAGAAAGAAAGAAAGAGAGAGAAAGAAAGAAAGATCAAGCACTTTTCTCTTAGTTTAACTGAGTTGATTTATTTCTTAATTTTAAGATTCTTTTGTATAGCTGCAGCGATAGCACAGCAGGTAGGGAATTTACCTTGCATGCAGGTAAAAATCGACCCAGGTTCTATTCCTCCATCCCTCTTGGAGAGCCCAGCAAGCTACCGAGAGTATCCCCCCTGCATGGCAGAGCCTGGCAAGCTACCCATGGCATATTTGATATGCCAAAGACAGTAACAAGTCTCACAATGGAGACGTTACTGGTGCCTGCTCAAGCAAATCGATGAGCAATGGGACGACAGTGCTACAGTGCTACATATATTTCTACACATTTAACTTTCAATCACATGTAACACATTTTCCTACAAATTAATTCTCCCAAAACTATAAGTCACTGAGAATTCTATCAGACCAAAAGATTGCACTTAGATATTTTCTTAACAGAAAGGTTGTAAGAAGTAACATTAATAAACTAAAAATAGAATTATCTCAACTAACTACTGTGCTGCATACACCACAGATACTGTTGAGATAAAGGAGCACACTCATTAAATGATCTAAATAATTCCACCAAATGTGTGAAGATGTCAATGACATTGTGGCAATAATTATTCAGTTCACAGCATTTCTACTTAAGCGTTTTTTACTCACTATATTCAGTTTCCTCCCACACTGTATTCTCTTTCCATGGGATTAAGAAAAATTCTTGTAACTGCAAATGTGATATTTTTTAAATTCTCCCTTATGCCTCAGGGTATATTTTATGCCTGATTTCCTACTCTCTGCTTCATTATTGTAGCATTCTTCCACATTATCAGCAGGATAACAGAGGTTTGGATTCTAAAGAATTCTGATTACCACAGATCCCCAGAAGCTTTCTGGTCGATTTTATGATAAAGCATTCAAGTCTGAATTACCAACAAAGATTAACCGCTGCTTGGATGAGAGGGAGAGCAAGAGGCCTCAGTAAGACACAGAAAAATTACATATTTTTAAAATTCTTGTAATGGATATAAATATTTTTTAAAGATATGTGCACAAGAAACTGTATGCTTTATATAATTGTACTTTAAGCCGAGTGGTCATTTCTACAAAAATATAGTGAACTGTCTAAGAACTTGTGGTGGCCTTAGAAATGACTGAAAATGTACACTTGAAACTAAACTGAAATTTAAATAAATAAAATCTGTCTCTTATTATTCAAACTTTCTCTTAAGAAGTTGAAGATCTTCATCCAGAAAAAAAAAAGAAATAACTAGTTAATCAGAATAATTTGTATGTAGCCCAGCGATACGTCAATATGTTAAGTTAAAAAAGAAACCATAATCATTGATATTAACTAAGTAGATTTATGATACTAAAATAATTATAATCCAATATCTTTGTTCAGAGTTACAAAAAATCAAACTACAACTTCAAAATAAATTTTAAAACTTGCTAAATGAAGCAAAAGTGTATCAGTATGAGGTTGCAAGCTTTATCCCTACAATGTCAATCAGAGACAGTGTTTTATGAAAATGCTTTATTGAATAGTTCAATTTACTCTGCATTCAAAATTTCTTTTAGATTAAATATTGATTTAATTATTTTAAAATACATAAAACAATAAAATATTGTATTGGTGGAACATAAATTATAGGCTGTAATTTTATAATGGATAACATAATAAAAAATTAACAACATGAGAACGCTGTGAATTTTAAAATACTTCCAATAAAAAAATAGACAAATTTTTCCTATTTGTCCCACCAAATGTAAGTAAAAATTCCTTAATGTTAAATATGAAGATCATAGCTAAGCCCTGAAATAAGAGAGAAAGAAGGCTCACTGGCTTGGGACTTGAGACCCTGAGACTCAAAGAAAACCACATGATCTGTCCCTAATCGTCCCTTTCTGCCCAACATATCTCAGACATGTTGCTCAGGACAGTAAAAGAAAACCAGGACATAGCACAGCAGAAAAGAAGCCCCAGCAAATAGTTTCTCCTCCCGACTGAAAGGATAGGAAAGAGGTAGTGTAGTTTTAGAACAGAAACTTCTTTCTCTGTTTTTGCCAAGCACTAAAAAAAACTATGGTCTTGATCCAAGCATATGCAAAGGCTAGTGGACACTCTTAATGTTCTGGTTATTACTAGGCATCAACAACTTCGCCTCTCATCAGTTTGGCCAGAGAATGGTAGATAGTGTCTGAACTTAGACTTGACCAAGTAGGAAGGAGACCAAACCCATATTCAAGAGTGGAAAAGGCTTGTTACAGTCTTCAGTCTTGCTCTGAACGCCAGAGCACAGCTTGGACAAAACTCAAAACTGAGAGTTTTCTCTAAGGAGGCAAGTTTTTGTCTTACATTTATGACCATCGAGAGATCATCCTTAAAAATATATAGTTTGGAAAGCTAACAGCGCTGGGCTCTAAGTAACCACAAGGCTACACTGAACCAACAGCTACACTGGGGGCTTTTCCAACAACACATTTCACTCGCCCTGCGTGGAAAGGGACCCTAGTTTTCTAAGTCTCTTAACGCTGACCTGGTATGTTGGTTCATCCGTGGCGTGCTGACTGATGGAAGAAGTCTTAAAACTTTGCCTCTGCTTTCCTCAGTCAGCAAGCTTTCTCCCCCTGCCACACGTGCTCCAGGTTCCAGTTGCTCTGAAGGAAAACTTCCTTGTATTTATACGCTCCAGGCTTTGTGTCTCTTTCTCTTGCAGACTGTTTCACCCTAACGCTGGAGATAACTCCATAATCACCTTGTTATCAGAGCAGGAATATTATCCTGTAATTCCTATTTGGCAATAAGTTAAATACACTCAAATTGACTTTATAGATGGATATGGGTCACAGAGAAATATTTACTTTTGAAATTTTATTGATGCTATTAGTTTTGTTTGTTTTGTTTTGTTTTGTTTTGTTTGGGGGCCACGCCTGGCCCTGACTCTGACCTCAGGAATCACTCACTCCTGGCAGAGCTTGGGGTACCACATGGGTTGCCATCAGACCTGGCTTGGCAACATGCAAGGCCGAGTAAGGCTTACAAGGTGTACTTTATCTTCAGCCCACAGAAATATTTACTTTAAAACACATTTCTATTAAAGTGTTGCTTTAATGTAAAATGTTCAGCAGACCAGAACACACCATTTTACTTCCAATTTAATTCTGTTTTGATCAGTTGATAAAATTCTTCAATATGTAATTTTTTAAAAAAACAAAATTTAATTTTCAAAACTAGTTGCATTATTATGATACCTGTAGCTTCACTAAGTCTAATAAAACTTGCATGTGCAATTTTACAAATACATTATGGATTTCTTTCCTTCTTTTAATAAATGCACAGATGTTCATGAAAAGAATACATTCTCCACTTCACAGAAACCAGAAGCAAATATAAAAGTGGCAAGAGAACTATCCTTCATCAGAATTATAGTATAAAGTCTTTGCCATATAATATATGCCAAAGACTTTATACTATCTGATATATTTATATATACTTATGATATATATACTATATATTTATTTATATATTTATATATACTATATGATATATATACTTATGATATATTTATCAGAGTGATGAATCAACAGGAGAGAGTCTATTAAAAGCTTCAAATTCATTTGAACCAACTCTGTGAGTTGATTATGAAGTAATGAAATAATTGAGAGAAATTGAATAGTCCTGTGAGTAGTGGTTTCAATATTATCCAATGCAGAATCTATAATCCTATAGAACCCAAATTGAACAAATAATGCAACGTGAACAAAAGTAGATCCAGGGATAGTCTCAAAAGCACATAAATTCAAATCTTGGTTTCTTTCTAACTGTGACTTAAAATATCTGAGATGGAATGGATTAAAAACTGGAAAGTCAATGCATATCCCTAAAAAATTAATCAAGTTAGCTTTTTACTTTCAGTTATAGTTTTGGAAAGAACTCCCAAACAGTTCTGGTGTCAGGTTGGGGTTGGGGTGTGGGAGAGGTGTGCACTCCCTGCAAAACTTTTCCCAATTGTTCTGCTCTGAAGGTTTCAATCTTGGGTCTGGCAATGTGCTACTGTTAAGATGTAGCATAATTCTGGGTGGTGTCTGGCAATTCCGGGACACTGCCAGGAGTGCTCTATTGTGCTGCAAGGACCATGGAATTCTGGGACTTCACATATAAAGCACACAACCCAGTGTGCTCAACTTTCTTCCCGGTTTACCAATTATAAATCTTTTTCTTGGTTTTGTTGTTTGACGTTCAGTTTTTGCTTTGGTTTGATTTGGTTTGGGGGCCACACCTATCAGCGCCCAGGGATAACTCCTGACTCTACACTCAGAGAACACTCTGGTGTTCCGGGAATTATATGTGGTGCTGAGGATCAAACCCCAGGTGGCCACATGCAAGGAAAGCACATTACCCAATGTACTGTCACTCCACTCCAGCCCCAACCAATTATTTTAACTAGAATCTATAACAAATGGGAAAAAATGGAAAAGAAATGGTGAGTTTAAAATTATGAATTTATAGTTAGGTTGAAGATTAAAATATGACCCAAGGGAATGTATCCTATTCTTTTTTGCAAATATTATTGAAATATTATTACATTATAACATGTTTTGTATGTACATGATTGCAAATCAGTATTGTGTGCCCTTTGACCTTTCTAATAATTAGAAAGCTTGTATAATTAGAAAGTAAAGCAGTTTTTCCCTTATCTCTTCGGTTGCTATAATACGTGCTTTGTTTTCTCCTTTATCTCCAGTTGATCTATTACTTAGAAGTGTAAAACTTGTTTTTCTTATAATTTCATATTTTAAGTCACTGATTTATAGACTTGTCAGTCAACTGGTGTCATCTAAAGGTTTCTTAAAACTGGATTCCCAAACACTCAGTGAAATTTCTTGAATTTAACAATAGACATGAAACCCATGAAACCATGATCCTGAAGGAGCAAGACTTTCTGACACTGAAAGGTTAACTAAAATAACATGACTTGTTCAGAATCTTACAGAAATTGCTTTGCAGAAGCAGTACATATGTTTTTGTTGTTTGGAAAGAATAAAAGCACATTAAAAGCAAAATTAATAGCATTGTGAATAATGGTACTTCAATAAAGATAAAAATGGTAACAAAATTAATGAATAATTGATAGTATGGTAATTCCTGTTGCTTTAATAAAAAAGGTAGAAATAAATGAATGAATAGAACATGAAAGAAACATCAATAACAAGAATTTCATGCTTCTTCACACTTATACAGGACCCTGCACCGCCCAATACACATATATGTTTCTGTTTTTCTGTCATCTTTATTATGGCTAGAGTAATCTAAGTTCCATTATGTTACATTTTATGGGGATAATGTAGATAAAATACACCATGATTTCTGTTGATCCTGAGTCCTATTATTTTACCTCAAGTCTTCCATCCTGTTTTCTCTAAAATATGTCTCCAGTTTTGTCAAAAATTAGATAAAACAGCAATTTTAAGCCTCTTTTTCTTCCTATGTAAAATAGGTCCTGGAACAAAAGGACAGGGAGATAAATTTAAGCATTATTCTTTCTGCCTCCACTGTACTCTGTCTGGACTTACATAAAATCTTGAGAAAGCCAGTGTGTCAGTGTTTAGATTGCTAAATACTGACTTCTCTGGATATCTGATTGTTTGAAAAGTATCTCAATTAGAAATTGTATATAGAAATATAGGTTAAAAGCTAAATTATCAACATAATCTATTTCTGTTTACTACTAGTTTTCATGTGGAAAGAAGAAATGAAAGGAAAGATACATAAAAACAAGAGCTCAATTTCCCATGTCATGCTTCTTTATATGGAATTAGGTAGTTCTGTAGCCAAGAATGTTATTTTTGTATTTCCTTTAAAGTTTTCTGATTAGAGAAGTAGCCCATGCACAAGTGATGAAAGCTGGGCTCTTCTGTTGTAAATGCCACGTACACCCAAGCCCCATGCCCGAATAAGAAATTGCTACATGAAAAAATATAAATAAATAAATAAAAATTAAAAAAAAGAAATTGCTACATGTATTTTTGAAGTTTTATCAATTTCTTGTAAATATTTATTTTTACCTTTTATATGCCTTCATACACAAATTAAAGGCACTAGTATCTATTGATTTTTTATTGACCTATATTCTTCTGCTCTTTGAATATGATTTATTCAATCTCATTTTTCTTCCTGCCTTGTCTATCTTCAGAAAACATTTAACACCCATTTTCACATCATGAGAGATACACACATACATAGCTTCAAAATCCACAAACTCTTTAGACCTAAGTTTGCCTGAGTTTCAAAGACTGAAATCTCTCTTTTGATTACTCTCGAACATAGAATATCCAGACTGTCTGGCGGTTGTGTCT
This sequence comes from Sorex araneus, assembly GCF_027595985.1. Classification (NCBI taxonomy): domain Eukaryota; kingdom Metazoa; phylum Chordata; class Mammalia; order Eulipotyphla; family Soricidae; genus Sorex; species Sorex araneus. The sequence goes on along the minus strand of NC_073302.1, from coordinate 42,668,239 downwards.
TTGGTGGACCTCTCTTACTGTCTCTTTGTCAAATGCTCTTTATGGTCTCTGAAACCAGTATATTCACAAACACAGTCAAGAAGATGTTTATCAGGTTCTGTGAGAGTGAAAATGATGGAGGAAAAAATGATAAACTGGAAAAGGATATGTAATATACTTCTGCTTTTACTCCTAAAGTAACGGAAAGTTCATACATACAGGGGCACGTATATATTCATTTTCTTAAAAATAAACTCCTGCAATCCATTATGATAATATATTCTAATTGATTGCTTTGTTATAAATCAGGGACTAGAAATGTAAGGCATGTTAGTTAAGCATAGTCAACAGGAGTGAAAATCAGACAAGACAGAGACATAAAAGTCATGAAGGAGGGCATTATTGTGTATGGGCATCAGTCTGAAATTCTGTCCTCACATTCCCCTCGGTACAAGTAACATAGTTTGTATTCCTTCACCCCTCCTTATCAGTACGCACTTATTTGCCTCTCTCTTGGTTATTAACTTATTTCTTTCAGGTGATGTGGAATAAAAGTTACTGACAAAGGGTCAAGGGCACAACGGTGGTGGTGAGGAGTGGGTAAGGGTGATTCAAACATTGTGTACATTGATTTATAAAACTATTGTAAAAATCTGAAGAATATAGTGGGTAGAGTAGTACAATAAGTAGGATACTTGTCTTACATGCATTGACCAGGGCTCAATCCCCTGCAGCCTAAATGGTCCTCTGAACCCTATCAGGAATGATTCTTGAAACAGAGCTAGGAGTAAGCCCTAAACAACACACAGTTTGCCCCCCCCATCCAGAAAAATAAACCTGAAATATAATCATAAAATAGATAAAAGTTACTATCAGGATTCTAGAATACATATATTTTGAATGGAGATTCTTTGCAGACTTGTGGTGTTGTGCTTTATGTTTTGGGCTACACTCAGGTATCTTCAGAGGCTACTCTTGGTTCTGAGATTAGGCATCACTTTTTTAAAAAATTATTTTAATGAATCACCTTGAGATACACAGTTACAAAGTTGCCATGATTGGATTTCTAGCACAAGATGTTCCAATACCTATCCCTTCACCAGTGTAGATTTTCTACCACCAATGTACCTCACAGCCAGCTCCCAGCCTGCCTCAGGCACTTTCTTCCTCTGTCTCTTTGTCTCTGTCTCTGTCTGTCTGTTTGTCTCTCTGTCTGTCTGTCTGTCTGTCTCTCTCTCTCTCTCTCTCTCTCTCTCTCTCTCTCTCTCTCTCTCTCTCTCTCTCTCTCTTTTTCCTTCTGGGCATTATGGTTTGCAGTACAGGTATTGACAAATTATCATTACATGAGAATTGAGTGTTGAAGATAAGGAATCACTTCTGGTAATGCTCTGTGAACCATATGGAATGTTGGAAGTTGAACCCAGGATGCCTATATGCAAGGCAGACACCCAACTTGCTGGACTATCTCTCCGACCTCATAATGTGTTCTGTTTGAAAGGAAGCTCAACCGCTTTTAAGGAAGTGAGCTTAGGCACTATACTTTCTGTATTGTTTTGCTTTGTTCTGGGACCACAAAAAGTTGTGCTTAAGGCTTCCTCCTGACTTAGTTCAGGGATCTCCCATGGTTAGCTAGGAGGGCCATATGAGGGCAGTTCCCAGAATCAAACCCTTGTCAGCAGTACACAAGTCAAGCCCACTGTGTGTACTATAGCTCCAGCCTTAGACAATCTCCTTTTAAGTAAAAATCTCCTGTCAGGGAGATTTTTCAAAGGTGGGAATATATGCTTCACATGCAGGCCTGGTTTTAATTCCCAGCAACTCATGGTCTCAAGCATTGCACAAGTGGCCCCTGACCACCAGCAATGTGGTCCCCAAACCAAAAACAGATAAACAAATCACAGAATTTTCTTCTTGGAAATGAGAGTAAATCTACATCTGCCACTTAAGTTTTATTGCATTTGCAATACTACAGTTTTCTTCAACCCAGGAAACAACAATGAGCTGTTTATCAGAGAAAATTTCAACGCCTTTTGTTGTACTATCCATGATAATATCTTTGATATATGGATAAAACTTGCATGTGTTGATAACTAGTTATTGATTTTTCACCTCAAATGCATCTGCAATTTAAGTCAACTTCTCTTTAATTTTTCACTTTCTAAGATAATTTCTTTAATGCTTCTGTTCTAGAGATATGTCAATTATTCCTATTGCACCTATGTTAGAGGACATTGTCTAAGGCTGGAACAATACTATAATGGGCTGGGTCCTTGATTTGCATGTTGCTAACAAATGGTGGCATTGAGAAACTTGAAAGCCATAAATCAAAAGAATACAGGAAAAATGGAAGATTTGGGATCTCAAAAATTAATATCCAAAATTTGATCTTAAGTTTGAGATAAATTTTACAAGGAAAACAAAATTGGTGTATATTCACAATTGCATATTTCATTACATATGATATTATAAAATTAATTATTGAAGCCCTTGAAATTTTTCACAACTTTTTAAAACCTATGTGAATACTTATGTATTGTCAGGCACAATTACATAACTTACTTTCGTACCCTTATCACTTATATCACTTGTCATCTTGTTGGTCTTCAATTTGCTCCAGCAGGTGCCAGTAACATCTCCAATCATTCTTGTTGCGTGCTAGTGTATCCCAATGGTATCTGCTCGCTCCAGGAACATGAAGAGCCTCAAACCATTAATTCAGGGTTTTGATGAAGAAGTCTAGCCATCTCGTAGGTTGACAGCCACTCGGTCTTTTGATGTCCCCTGGAATCCAGTCGGTAACAGGTCTAGTCCAGCAGTCATCTCTAAATAGCTTACATGTCTGGCCCATATGATTTTCGATGCCTTGGCAAATGAGACAGCGTCCCTGATTCTTGACCGTACTCCAGATTCCTTCTCTCACTTGAGTGAAACATGATGCTCCAAGCATAGCTCTTTTGATTCCTCTCTAAGATACCAGAATAGAGTTCTCATCCTGTTTTCACAGGGCCTAGGTCTCTGAGATGTATGTTAGTGCAGGAAAAACGGTGAAGTTGAAAAGATGTGTCTGGAGCTGGAGGTTCTTTGTCCTCTTAAGCACTTCTTCAATGCTCTTGAAGGCGTTTCACGCTGCTCTCTTCCTCCTGCACAGTACTGGTGCCAAGTTATTCCCCATGTTGAGTTCTCGACCCAAGAACACATAGCTGCTACATTCAGAGATACTCATTCCATTGAGAGCAAATGGAACGTCAGGGACTAGTTCGTTTTACATAAATATCGTTTTGTTGAGATTCAGCTGCAGTCCGACCTTCCCACATTCATGGTCGAAGCTGGCCAGCATTTGTGCGGCTTGGCTAATGTTTGGTATTATGAGAACAATTTCATCAGTGAAGCAGAGGTGGTATAGTTGCCGACTGTCTGTCTTTACTCCCATTCCTTCCCATTCCAGTTTCTCATGACGTTCTCGAGGGTGGCACTGAAGAGTTTCAGTGAAATGGTATCACCCTGCTGAACCCCTCTCTTTACATCAGTGATCACTTCCTTGTAGAATGATGAGATCCTGGTGGCTAATCCATAATAAAGCTCGAGGAGGATCTTGATCTACTGAGTTTGAACGCCCTGTTTGGCTACGGCTTCGATGACCGTTTCAGTCTCAACAGAATCAAAAACCTTCTTTAAATCGATGAAAGTTAGACAGAGTAGGCTCTTGAACTCTAGCGAAAGTTCAATGAGTTTGGTCACTGTGTGGATATGGTCAATCATGACGAATCCCTTTCGGAACCCAGCTTGCTTGCATGGTTGTCCTTCGTCTAGTGTTTTGCCTATTCTATTCAGGATGACTTGAGTGAACAACTTGTAGATGACAGACAACAGACAGATTGGGCAATAGTTGCCAATGTCATGGATGTCTCCCTTCTTGTACAACAGAACGGTCCTGCTGATTTTCCATTGGGACGAAACCTTGCATATGGATAGGAAGCATGCAAAGAGCCGAGCCAGTGTATTGGTATATACTGGTAGCAGATTCTTCAGGTGTTCCGGTCTGACCTTGTCTGGATCGGGTGCTGTACTCTTCTTTACCGATGAAATGGCATGTCAGATTTCGGAAGGGAGGACGTTGGGATCTTCAAATCTATTCTGCAGAATTTTGTATGTGGGCACATGTACATGGCTGTCAAAGAGTTCTGAGTAGAAGTCGTGAATATTCTTCTCCATTGTCCTTCTGGAAGATGTGATAGATCCATCACATCTTCCAGGATATCAGAGGACAGTCATCTTGGTCTTGTATTTGGTGAAGGTCAGGCGAGCATTGCGACTACTTTTCCCGGCTTCTGCTGCATCAGGCCAACACTGCTGCTCTTCTCTATTTGAGGTCTTCCTTTTTTGCTTCCCTGCACAGCTTTGCGAGTTTGAACGTTAGCTTGTGATTGCCTGAGGTTCATGTCAAACCAATGAGTTAGATAGAGAGTTTCCGAAGTTTCCGAAGACAGGTGTCCGTTCGTGGCTTTCCCACTCTCCACATTCCTCGCACAGTAATGGAGGTGCTGAACCAGTCGATCGTATTCCTCTTCGATGTTGTTAATGATGGCATTGTCCCATGTTGCCGCAATAGTGCCAAAGAGCTCCCAGTTAGTGGTCATTCTGGGAATTCTCTTCTAAAGCTTTGCAGTCCTTTCTCCCTACTCTGTGAAGTAGAATTTTGCACAAAAGAGAGAGTGGTCTGATCCCATTTGGAATTTTGGGACAACAGCAACATTGCTTAGACAAAACCTTTGATTGAATATGATCTGGTCAATTTCATTGTGGAACTGTCCACCGGGAGACTCCCATGTCCAATGTTTAGATTCAGTCTTCTGAAACTGTTAGTTACCATGGTTGGTCTTGGTGGACATTATGAACTCAAACAGATTCTCACCTTGTTCGTTCCATTCTAGGCCATGGGTTCCAACGTGGAGTTCTTTGGGCAAACTTCGGGTCTGATCTTGGCATTAAAATCACCAACAATGATCTTGTAGAAGGTGTAGTCTTCTTTATAGAACTTCTCCAGCTCCATATAGAACTTCTCAATTTCTTCTTCATCATAGTTGCATGTTGGTGCTAGATGTTGAAGATAGAAACTGTCAGCAGTGAGCCACATCTATTTAAGCATAATCGTCCAATTTGGGTTGTTAGGCATTCGAATGAATCGATGTGCATGGCCAAGTTCGTGTTGACAAGGACACCGACACCACCAACGTCTCTGTTGTCACATGTTCTGAGGAACAGATCTTTTCCAGTGTCTAAAATGGCGTGATGTGACGGATGCCTTTTCGTTTCGGTCAGACCAATGATGTCATAGTTGATCTTCTGCATTTTCATCATCAGGTCCTCAATGGATGCTTTCAATGCCAGCATACATGCATTGAAAGTAAAAACAGGCTCCACTACCCAGCCACCGCCATGCTCCAGACTGCTTTCTGGACACATGGGCCGAACCTCACACACAGGCCGAACTTCATGCATGAGTGAAGCCCCATAGAACCAGGTAAAGCAGAACTTTGGGACCTTGGATTCCAGACTCAATGGGACCTGGGAACAAGATCTTCTGTCTACCTCCTCTAATCTCTAGTGTTCCAGGGATCAAATCCAGATGCCCCACCCTACAGTGCCAGATAAATACCTTAACAGCCGACCTCCACTACCTCCACTACCCATCCACCGCCACTCTCCAGACTGCTTTCTGTACTGCTTTGCGGCTGCACGACACACCATAAGACAGTTAATACCCGTTTTCCATAATTTCCGCACCATATTTGATGGGGTTCAAATATGGTGAGAACCATGGGAACACGATTGGAGGCTTCCCTAAAAGCCTCCATCCCTCTCGGAGAGCCTGACAAGCTACTGAGAGTACCCTCCCTCATGGCAGATTCTGGCAAGCTACCCGAGATGCATTTGATATGCCCAAAACAGTAACAACAATAGGCCTCATTCACCTGACACCGAAAGAGCCCCCAATATGGCAGCATTAAGAAGGATGAGCAAGGAGAGGCTGATAAAATCTAAGGGACGAACTAGACTGCCAAAATGAAGAAGGACTAGAACATGACTGTCTGTATCCTTAACAAGTTAAAAAAAATTCACTCACTTAGAATTATGGAGATGAAATTTGAAAGTTCTTACCTTAAAATTTAAGACTGAAAATAAAACATGCAAGGAACTATGCAGATCACTCTAATGCTATTTAAACTATACTTATTTAATCAAAATCATGTTTCCTAGAAAATTAAAATTTATCATAATACATGATATTCTTATATTTGTTTATCATAATAATGACTCCCTTACAAGCTTTAAGTATAAGAAATTAATATAAGATTTATTCTTGTAGGCTTTATGTATAGATCTATCTTTGTGTGTGTATGTATGTGTGTGTGTGTGTGTGTACAGAGCTTAAACAGAAACTTAATAGCCAGTTTTCTTATATAACAGTAAACAACATGTGAAGATAGTAATAGAATCATAAAGGTGACAAGAATCATTCCATAGTTATGTTTGGTATTACCCATTATCCTTCTGCTTGTAATAGCTATAAATATATTGTGAAACCATAATAAAATGTTATGACTTACCTTTAAAGATTTCTTTCTTTTCTATATATCTTTTCAATGGGAATTTGTTGTTATCTAATTATTTGACTGTGTTGAGCTACCAAGAGTTTCATGTACCTCTATAAAATCACTATTATTTTTCAAGACGATATAGTACTATGACAGAAGGAATAATCAGTTCAAAATATAGCACTGTAATATACAGAAAATAATATTTCTTGCCTTCAATGCAAGTGAAAATTTCTAATATTTTGTTAAACTAAATAGGTATTCAAATAACAGACCAATCAAAATTTTGAATTCTATGTACAAATGCCAGCTCTTTTCTAATGCCTCCAGATAAAATCAATAGCTCCAACACCTGCCTTCCTATAACAGTTTAGGCAGGCATCCCATATGGTGTTAACTGGATTGTATGGCAAATATAAACATTTATGTGATTATTCACCTAATACTGTGGGAAAAAATATGGTACACAGATTTACTTTTCACTTTTGAATTCTCAGCATGATTCAGTATATAGCAGTTGTTCAAATAAAGTGCTTTAACTTAATTTCAAATGCAAAAGAAAACTAGGGGTTTCATATGCATTTGACAATAAGACGATAAAGGTAAATCATTTTAAGTGAAACAGATTATTTGCAATTAAAATTCGTACTTGGAAATTTAAAGTTAAGCATGCAACATTATGCTATTAGTTCTCCAAGAATAAAAGTTTAATATTACCTTAAACTTCTTCATACTCTTAATTCATTCTCAATACCTCACTAAATTCAGTCATACTTTTCTTTACAACACTTTTCATATTTAACCTTCCAAGCACTGAGTTTTGTTTTTAGGTTCTCTAATTCATTAGTAATTCTATTATAGTAAACTAGCTTCATCTAAATGTCACCTACACAATTTTATAGTTGAATATCAGTAATGTTAGATTTTATTTATAAGTCACTATAAAAGTATGCTTATTTACAAAATATAAACATGTATTAATCATTATTATGTAATAAACTTGTAAAATAAATACAAATATTGAAAATAATATTAAATTTATTTAAATATATTATTTTTATGTCAGACTGGAGCGATAGCACAGCAGGTAGGGTGTTTGCCTTTCACATGGCCAACCCGGGTTTGATTCCTCCGCCCCTCTCGGAGAGCTCAACAAGCTACCGAGAGTATCTCACCTCCACGGTAGAGCCGTGCAAGCTACCCATGGCATATTTTCTATGCCAAAAACAGTAATAAAAAGTCTCACAATGAATGGAGAGAAATGTTACTGGTGCCTGCTCGAGCAAACCTATGAGCAACGGGATGACAGTAACAATGACATTTTTTATGTCAGAATGAATAGAAGCATGCATTTTTTGAGGGAATTATAGTTTATCAGATAACAACTCTAATAAATAATATTTTATTTTTTTATTTATGCCAGTCTCTTATGCATCTTTAACTCAGTATCTTTTTTTCATAATTTTTTTTCTTTTTAGGTCACACCCGGCAATGCACAGGGGTTACTCCTGTCTCATGCACTCAGGAATTACTTATGGAGGTGCTTGGGGTACCATATGAGATGCTGTGAATCAAACCCGTGTTGGCTGCATACAAGGCAAACACCCTACACGCTGTACTATCACTCCAGCCCCCCCCTTTACTTATTTATTTATTTATTTATTTATTTATTTATTTATTTATTCATATATTTATTTTTGCTTCACACCCTGAAATGCACAGGGGAGTATCTTCTTAAAACACTATATTTTTGCAATCAGAATCCTGAGTCAGAAATCTGTAATGGTTACGCTTAGTCTACATTCCTCAGTATAGCCATTTAAGTATGTGTGTGCAGACAATTTTAACTGATAATAAGTAATTTTCCTAACATATATGCTTAATTATAATTTGACTGCAACTATAGTTTGATTTTAAATTAACATCCACAAACTAGTGAAATCAGTAATTGATTGCCAGTAATTGATTGCATCAGTAATTGGATGCCAGTCAAATTTTTATTGTAGAGGAAATAAAACTTAGGGGTATCTAATGCTTCGGACAGTCAACTTTTGTTATCTAGAATATTTCAGTGATTTATACAGACTCTTTGGTATTTCTGAAATACTACTAAACATGCTTTGTTATATAAATAAATCCCATTATTTGTTTTGTGTACAAACACAGAATTAGCAGAAGTCTCCCTATGAATACTATTGGCAATAAGAAAAAAAATTAAATTTTTCTGTTACTAAAACTCTAGAATCCTACTCTGGGTTTAATGAATAATTTTATATAAAGTTGTAGCACATGAGTAAAAATAGAAACAACAGTATCTTCTGTCTAACATATACAAAGGTAAAACTTTTTTAACTTTTCTACTTTCTTTTTACTAAGAAAAGCATGCCAGTCGACATCACATTTAAGTTTTAAAGGAGTTATATTGCTGGCAAATGTAATTATCTGCCTGCATGTTCTACAAAAAAATTGTATAAAAGATAATGTTTTCAAAATCCCTGAAGAGTTTTGTTAATTTCTCTTAATAGTCCCACCAATCCTCCGTTCCCTCATCATGGAGGAGGCTATCTCTGTGATCTAGCTAGCTCTTTGGGAAACTTTTAGCTTTCATAGTGCCGTAGCACGGTCCCGCACACACCTGGTTCAAATAGGCATCCCTCAGCAGTCTCCCTAATGTTCCTTACTTTGAATCAAACGTTTCCTTGTCCATTTGGATCCAAATTACCATTGCTTCCAGCTGGAATCAAAATTTGGAATTACTGCTAGACACTCTATTTTTCCTCAGTGAGATTTAGTTTGCTATAAAATATTTTAGCCAATGTCACTTTACTGCCCTTTCTCAGATCATTTTCTTGGATCTCTTATCGACAAAATTATTTTAATACTATTTAAGAAAGAAATTTGGAGTTGAGGGCAGTGTTTTTCTTTAAGAAAAGCTGATAATTAAAAAATTGAAAAGCTAATAATGAATGTGACTTAAATGTTTTATGCTTTTATTTTTGGATACTTCCTTCTCAGAATTATAATAATAAATATAGAAATATCTATTAGCTTTAGGATCTAGTTGATACTGCTGTTTAGTAACCCTAAAACTTTTGTGGACCATGTTCAGGGTGGATAAGGTTAGATCTATTTACAGTTTTAATAACACAGTAAAATTTTTCTTATGTATTCTTTCATAACTACACAAATTTTCAAAAGAATGTGTGATATATAGTCAGATATAAAAGTCTGAAATAAAAATAAAGATTTAAAAATGTTTAATACTGTGTATTAATTCTATTATGAAAATATATCAAGTTAATTTATATAAATATTTAATAAATTTATATCACTACTTTAAAATACATTTTAAATGTATAGTTTAATTTTAGAAAAAAGTAATAAACAATATGGTATAGTGCATAAATAAAAATTGCTCCAAATATTTTAGGGTTCTGAAATTTTTTAAATCATCAAGTATTCTATGAATAAAAATTAAGCATTGTTTCTCATCCTAAATTGATATATCATGCACACAGTGGATTCTGTCTTTCTCACTAGAACCATATATGGTCTCCAGGAGCATCTCTAAACACAAGCAAACCCTGAGCATCACTGGGAACATCACCTAATAACAAACAAAATAGCAACAAAGAAACACAGAAAGAAGAAAGAAGAGAGTGAAGGAAGGAAGGAAGGAAGGAAAATAATATCCCAAATTTAAGAAAAGACTTAGGAGTATATTTATAAGTAAATCCATTCTGTTTCAAGACAATGCAGTGATAAATTTCTGCATATGCTCTTTTAGGAGTTTGCTTAATTCTAGTAATTTATGACTTCTTTTCAATCGTGATTTATTTAGGGCACAGAAAAAAAAACATAAACAACTCAGTGTAAGAAATTTTAATGTGTTTTATTACTATATTATCATCTGGATAATACATAAATAATTTACTTTAGTTTTAATAAAGTAAGTCTGATATGTTCTCTGAAAATTTTGTTCTAAAGCTCAGTTCCTAGGCTGAGACACTTATGTAATTATTGTGCAAGGGAGCGCTTCTTATACAGTTAAAAAGAAAATTCTCAACATGTAAAAAACAAGATATTTACAAATGAAATGCAAACTGAAGAATAGAGGGTTGAGATAATAAGAAAGTTATGAAAAATTAGGGCCATTGTTTGTAAATATTTAAAGTGTCTGATCATCTCATTTTATACAGAGAAGCTCTCATTGTTATATTAATTTACATGCAAATAATGCACTCTACATTCTGTGAGAGTTTTCATGGCCATCTATTGTTCTTAGAAAACATTATTATAAAAGAATATTATAAGATACTATATATAATTAATGAATACTATACATTTTTAGAGGTAAACTGTTGGTATGTATGAATATCTAGCACAATCCTGCCTACCAAAGATTATGTCTAAAGTGACAGGGTATATAAAAGCATTAATGGCCCAGATGAGATCCAGAGCAGCCACACACGACTGAGCCGGCTTCTCTGCTCCTTAAAGATCATAATCCAGGAGGTCTACTAACCCATTTTGGCACCCAGAGACTTACAGAAATGCATCTAGACTGTGAGCTGAGCTACGACCCTGCAAGCCGCCCGGGGAGTGGGAAGGATTCTCTCTCTCAATGCTTTCTTTCTACGGGGATGATAGCAGCGACAGGAGCAGCAGCACCCACGTGGCATCCGCCATCTTCTAAGAGTCACAACCCAGAGGTACTTGCTTGTCATGAAGTGACGAGCAAGAGATCATGGGATGTAGGTGTTACCAGCACGCCCTCAGCCCAAATGAGATCTGGAGCAGCCGCGCACGACACGGCCCCTCTGCTCCTTAAAGACTATGATCCAGGAGGTCTACTAACCCATTTTGGCACCCATAGACTTATAGAAATGCATCTAGACTGTGAGCTGAGCTAAAACAACAGAAATCCAAAACCGCATGGCCACTGTCGGCTGTCGCGGCCATGCGAACTCCTAATATCTTTATTCTCAGCAATGGAAAACAAGCTATCAAATGAAGCCTCTTCAGCAGGTTTTATTGTTGGGGAAAATTCCAAATAACAATAGTCAGTTCTCTGTTGAAATATTGAATGTATCCAAAGTATAGAGAGAATAAAGTGAAGATCATTGGCCACTCAGGTGCAGGGGAGGGGGATATATTGGGGTTCTTGGTGGGGGAACAGGTGCACTGGTGAAGGAGTGGGGGTTTGATCATTATATGACTAAGACTTAAACCTGAAAGTCTTGTAACTTTTGTCACGGTGATTCAATAAAATAATTTTTTTTGAAAAAAGCATTAATGGAAGTTACTTCAAAATCTAAATAAGTTCTGAGGCATTGGTGAAAATGACACTTGTAACTATATGCTAAAGAAATGCAGTTCTAAAAACTGTCAAGTCTGAGAGACTGATTCTTTAGGTTGAATATAATTTTAATTACATCATTTTTGGTGAAATTCACAGATCAGTCATATTTACAAATTGTGCACTCATTAAGGCTATTTTTCTCCCCTCTGTCCCTCCTTTTCCCTCCTTTATTTCTTTATCTCTTTGCTCTCTCCCACCTGCTCATTCTCTGTCTTTAATTCTCTAATCATTTTTTTTACTTTTGTGTCAAAATGGGGTTACAGAGTTGTAATTATCATGATATGCATCATGATTGTTTCATGCAAAATTTCATGATTCCTTTATTTTTCACATTCTAAGTTCTGCTCTTTTTCTCCTCTGTTTCTTTTCTCTACTTTTATTTTCTTTTTATGTATACTGTGCACAGTTTTACCCTTCATCCACTCATTTTTTTGAATTGTAAAATTCAAATTTTAAACACTATCTTCTGGGACTGGTCACTGAAAATGTGCTTCCTGCTCCGCTTTGAATTGTGACTAGGATACACATGAGTGCTGGCAGAGTTGTATCCTGGGAATAAAATTGTAATCTTCTAAATCTCTTTGCAGTGGGTCAGGGAGCCTTCTTTGAGCAAGTCCCAAAAGCCTACGTTTTTGAGTTTTTTAAGTGAAATATGCAATTCTTTGGGAAAGAAGACAAAACAAACTTTGGAATAAGAATTAAATAGTATTTTTTTTTTGCTTTTGTGCCACACCTAGCAATGTTCAGGGATTACTCCTCACTTTGCACTAAGGAATTACTCCTGGAAGTGTTGGGGAACCATATGGAATGCCAAAGATTGAACTCGGGTTAGCTGTTGCAAGGCAAACACCCTACCCGATGTACTATTGCTCTGGCCCCCAGAATTAAATGTTTTATCCAGTAAAATGTCACCTATCACTACTATCATGCAGTTGCTTTATATTGTTCTATAAATTATAACATAACATCCTATTATTATAGCTACTGATAATTTATTCCTCTAGGAAAACCATCATAAAGATAGAGTCCAATATGTACTGTAGAGAGACACATTTATCAGGGACAAACAAACTCTCCAATTAGCTCATTGTTCTTAAAAAGTATGAGCATATAACTTCTTTTATGTTATGTCGTTTTCAGGTAAAGATTTAAGAACTTAGACTTGGAATTTATAAGGATACAGGTGGCAATCAAGTGTCACTAACAATTTCCATCCCTGTGTCTTGGCTGCCGCTCGGCATGCTGCCATCAACATCATTACCAAGCTCTCAGAATGCCATCAGGATATCTCTCCTCTGCTGATGTGCCACCAAGCTGTGTGCACAGTGGAGCTGAGCATAAGAGCCCTCATGCTGAAGCGTCATGGGGATACAAACATGGTGGAACAGCTTTGCTTGGCAGCAAGTCCTTATTCCCCTTTCTATTTGCTTATTATTCACCTACTGGTATATGATTAGGAATGGACTTTGAAAGGTTAAAAACTTATAAAATGTCTTAATTGAGTACATACTCTTTGGGAATTCTTTATGAATTAATCTTAATTATAAGCCAATAGAGATCTCACTTTAAAGACATTTTGTTTAGTTTTAATTTGGATTAAAATATCAGTGGTGCCAATAATCACTGCAGATGTTTTGCCAAAACCTTTTAAAATAAATAATTTTCTATATTAATTAAGTTCAAAAAGTTTAGTCTGAGTACACTTAAACATGTTTTATTAAGAGCTTATGTCATTAGTCATTCCTTTCTTTTTCAGACATAAATTTCATCTCCTATAGCATGTACGTAACACTTGATGACAAAATAAATAAATGTGTATTATTATTATTCCTATTTATTTGTTTTATGTTTCCCTCATAAAAATACTATATTTTGAACCTCTCTATATGGCATGATTTTGTCCAGAGAAGGAAGATAAGAAACACAAAACAAAAACGAATTAAAGGCATGACCATTGAAAAGGAATCTGTAAAGCTACCCTTATGCATGTGAAACATGATCCTTATGTGAATGATCCTTATATTAAACAAATCTTAAGGAACTCACATGAATATTAACAAACACAATTATTACAAATAGCAGTATGGATCATGAGAGAAATATTAAATATGAAAGTTGTCTCCCTAAATATTAAAAATTCAAATTTTGAAAATTCAAAATTCCACACAATAATAAATATAGTCTAATGGTAGGTTTACAAAAGGGATGAGTCACCTACAAAAAAAACCAATAAATACTGCTGAGGGAGAAATAAAGATGATTTAAGCTAATTGAGGGATGTAAGACATTCAAGCATTAGAAGACTCAGCATTACCATTTTAACAATTTTCCCCTACTGATACCTACATTAAACACAGTATTTCTCAAAATGTCAAATCGTTTTTCTGTGTCTTCATTATAAAAATTGAAAAGTTTGCTCAAAGATTTACATTAATTAAAATAGCACATTGTAACACTGCACAGCTATTAGGATGTCTAATAATTAGACAGTGACAATATTAAGTACTGATGATGGTACTGAGCACTCTCATTCATTGCTGATAGAAATAGGCAGTGACACATCAGTTTTAGAAGGCTATAGGTGCTTTTTGTTTGCTTATTTTTCTAAAACTAAATGCACTCTTATACTGTGATACAGTTATCACTTTCTTTGATCTATACACAAAGGACTTGAATATTAATGTCTGCACATTCTACACATAGATGTTTGTAGTAGCTGTGTTCATAACTAGTAAAAATTGGAAACAAATAGATTTCCTTTATTTGGTGTGTGGATAAATTGAGATATGCTCTATTTCAATAAATAGAATATTTTAAGACTAAAAAAAAGAAATAAAAAGCAAAAAAAGGTGATAAATTAAACTTAAATGCCTATTACTGAGTAAAGCAAACCTGAAGAAAAATCCCCCTTATCCTATATTTTCAATCTATGACTTTTGAAAAAGGTATAACTATGGTGACAAAAAAAAATAATGGTTTCTCAGAATTGGAAGAGGAGATATGAGTAGGTAGAGCACAGAAAATTTTCACAGCTATTTAACACTTTGTGTGATATTATAGAAACATTCCAAACATTTATTCAAACCCATAGACGTTTCAGCCAAATTAACCCTGATATTAGTTACTTAATATTCAGTGATAATTATATGTCAATGTAGGCTATCAATTATACAAATGCACCGTTTGAAGAATGGAGTTAACTATGACTGTATAGAGGGAAAGGAATATATTGAAAATCTTTCTAGCATCTATTAAAATTTACTTTACTAGACTAAAATTGTTATAAAATAAAGTAAAATTAAAATAAGATTATAAAAATGCTGCTTGTCAGTCTCATGTTTAGTGACTTGAAATTCACACAAAGTAAGGCGTTTAATTGTGACTAAGTCAAGAAGTCTTTTGTTCTCTCCCAAGACCATGAAAACAGATGCAGTTGAAGATTCAGAGACAATAAAATCAGATTTGTGAAAATCATTCAAAACTAAGAAGCAGCAAGAATGGCAATGATTTAATTAAATGCCATTAGTCCTTTCCGTTCTAGTTATTTAACAAAATATTTAACAAAAATATTATTTAACAAAAATAATTATCCAAATTAGTATTTTTAAATAACATATATTAAGTTATCTGCTAAATAAAGTTATCAGTATTTTATTATTTCTTCTTCTCAACTTTATAATCAAGGGTTAGTATCCATGGCAGCATATTAACAGTTTAATCCACACTGGTATTACTATAAATTAATGTTGAGGACTTTGAACCCAGATGTCTTATTTTAGAGCCAGCACATGCTTCCAAATTTGTTGCTAGGATTTGCAGTAGTAGCCTTTATAACTTAGTGACCTCTTTAAAGATAACAATCTTTTCACAAATATCTCCCTAATGGGTGTTTAGGTCCATCTAGGGCCCTTCTATACTCATTGGTTAAACCATGTATTTTGCCTTGTTTATAATACATTTTAATTTAATTTACAGGTAAAAGATCTTATATAAAGAAGAAGAAACAAATCAGATTTAAAAGTTAATGCAAATTAATTAACTGACATGCGATAGCTAAAGAAGATAAACATCATCTAAAAAATTGTACAAGCTTCAGATGGTTAAATATGCTTGTCTCTCTTTAAAGGACTGGTAAATAAAGACACATGTCTGGGAAACTCATTTATACTTTTAGACTACACTACAATGAATAACTCTGAATTAGTTATCTAAAGCAGTGTTTCTTCCCCTTTGTGGGGTTCCAGTATATTCCAGTAGGGTTACAAGTGAAAATAGCATAATTTAAGGGCCACGACATATTAATAACATGCATACTAAAATAGCAAACAGAACAAAAGTGTTAGCAGAAGAATTGTTTGATAACTTAGGATAAGCCCTGGGACACCCATATAAAAATGCATTGTCACATTAAATACCACTTATTTTAGTGAACAATGCATTTCATAAAAGGTATGGCATTATCAATAAATCTGTGTATAGCCCTGGGTTAAAATAACACAGTAAAGTTTTACTGAAGAGAAATCTGAATTGTCTATTACATGGAAAAAATTAGTTAATATATTGGACACATCCATCCCCACTCAATTTCTCATGGCCAACTGTTTAGTTTAGTAGCTGTTGCAGCAAAGAATCCTACTGTAATTCACATCTAGAGCACTTCTCACCCTAAACTTATGGAGGCATAAAATTGTGATTTGAAGGAAACAAAGGGGACTTTTACTGCATTGGTACTGTGAGATACAAATTTCTTAAATACTTCTCTTGTAGCCCTTATGTGACTCACTCAACGTATCCTCTATGTCCATAAAAAGTTCTGTCAGAATGATCAGTTGCCCCAGAAGTAACTCTTGAAAATAAATGCTTTTATTGATTTTCTTCTTTATTAATTCTCCCCAAACATTCATTTTTAATCTTTTAAGTTTAGAAAAACTTTCCTAAATAACCTTGCTTGTATGTAAGCTTTTATAAGAATCAGTTTATTTTATATCAACCATGAGTAGAACTTCTTTAATATTTGCTGTCTGGCTGTGCTTTCTAGGGAGAACTGAGGCTAAGACTGTCCTGAGAGAAAGGATGCAGAAAATAAGGAAGCAATTCAACTTATAAAAAGATGCTGGTTGGACAGACATTCTTTACTCTTAATTGGTACCTGTTTTATAAATATTATGGTGTGCTCCCACAGCAAACCCAAATTAAAACTGTAGCTTTCAATTGTGCTTTCTAAGGTTAGGCTTTTAGCAACCTTGAACCCACCGCTTAAGGCTTAACAGATAAGTGTGAAGAAGGAATGTAGGAACAGCTGTTCATATAAATATAAGAACAGTTTGTTGATGCGGTGTATTGAGTAAGTTACTGAATCTTTCGATATATATGTATATATTCTATGTATATGCATGTCATACATATACATAGATATATTTGATATTACTTTGTCTAGCTTTTTGCATAACATTTTTTTAGGGACAAAAATAAAATGCCAAGAAGCTATAAAGACATCTGTGGAAAGAGAATGTACTCTCTGTTCTAACAAAAACAAGCACACAGTCAGGTTGCTTCATTTTGCCTGAAGAAAACTGTGCTTCCAAGAATACAGGCATTTCTGTGTTTCTGTTGACCCAACATTTCATGTGAAAAATATCTGCTAGAAACAGAAAATTTGACAGCAAGATAAGGACATCAAGTCTCCTTCCAGCTGAGTATCTGAAATATATAGGCTAGCCTGCCAATGAATAGTTCAGAGCATGAAGCTGGAGATAGAATTCTTTTGCGATGGTTGATGTTGAGTTTTCTGCTGTTCCCATTGAAGGAGAATTTTGAACTAAAAAAAATGTAGCTAATCAAGAGTGTTAAAATAAATAAAATTCATCAGAAACAACAACATGCTTTTATAGAATTAATCTATGACTTCATGTCCTATACTTAATGCCCTGCTTGCATCCAACTATTACTAAATTAAGATAATTTCTTTAGTGTTGAGTCACACCATCCATTTTGGTACAGCACATCTTTCTAGTCTTTGGTTATGATACACAGATTCTTATAGATTCTTGGACTGGAGAGATAGCACAGTGGGTAGGGCATTTGCCTTGCACATGACTGACCCGGGTTCAATTCCTCCATCCCTCTTGGAGAGCCCTCAAGCTACCAAGAGTATCCCGCCCCCATGGCAGAGCCTGGCAAGCTACCCGTGGCGTATTCAATATGCCAAAGACAGTAACAACAAGTCTCACAATAGAGACATTACTGGTGCTCGCTCAAGCAAATAGATGTACAATGGGATGACAGTACTATAGTGCAGTGCTACATAGATTCGTAGGGTTCCATGCTTCCTCCTGTGGCTTCCAGATGAAAGATACAAATATCCAAATTTACTATAGTTCTTGTTGCTATTTTAATCTATTTTTTTAGTGTTCCTACAATCTTTACAAAATGTTTTAGCACTTTTACCTTTCAACTACTTTTCCCAAGAGTATAGTTGGCTATCTCAGTATCCCATCCAGATAAATACCAGATTAAATTTCATCAAAATGATTCTACTGTTGTCTTTCAAGAGAATGATTAGTAGAGAATGGCGAGGGAAACAAGCCTAATGTGTGCACACACACATACACATGGATATGTTTTACTAATGTACTGTGAGATATATACTTGTGGGGCTCTTCTCAAGGGTATAATTAATGAATCCACTGAGAAAACTCTAATCTGACAATGACTATTCAGGAGGGACACAGACACAGAGAGTTTCAAAGCGCTACATGATCTTAGAATTTTAGTCCTTTTTTAGGATATGAGGATCCAGGAGATTAAGCCAGACTGAAAAATCTAAAATCTCAATTTAAATTTAAATTTTAAAATATCATGTAAATTTTGAACTGTATTTGAATTCTTGCAAACAACAAAAAGAGGACAAAATAGATACTGAATCAAAACAGTTTGGTTATTTCAAAGACTTGACCTGCTTTACATACTTTCACGCTTCTTAAATTTCTAGTTTACTGAGCTCTAAGTCAGAGAAGTAGCAGACTCTTAGAGTGTACGTAACACACAATCAATATGCCACTTTTCCTAATGGAGCTAAACAAACTATGATGTTAGTTATCACATGAGTTCTCATCCACAGAGATCTTCAGCAAATCTCAGCATGTCTACTGCTTCCAGTTTGTAAGTGATTTCCCACAGATTAATTGGTAAACTTCAGGAAGTCTGTTTTGAATATCTAGTATCAACACAGGTGAATGAACTCTCTTCAAAAATAGCTCCCAGACTTCTCAAGTTACAGCAAGAAGCATGTATAGCATGATAGTCAAGGGCAATTGTCTCATATACATAAAAATACTTAAGAAACATAAACTGGAGTTTTTGTTTAACTATAACAAGAGCTGAGTGCAAAGATAATCAAAAGAATTGCACTTGAAATAATGCTCACTATGAGTTGAAACAATAGTATCAACAGCAAAGGTTTGATTTCCTAGACTTTTGTATGCCTGAAGCTGGTGTTATCATTCCTTTAGAGATTTACACATATTAAAATGTCTCCTTCTTTTGTTTTCTTTGCAATATTCTGAAATTGAAATTACCTCTTCTTGAAATTGTATTTGTGAATTGCCTTTAGTTCCTAGAAATGCAATAAAAAGCACACAGGGTTATTTTAGTCCTTAAGAATAATAATGGGCATTTCAGATTAAAGAACTAATTATTAGAAATTGCACTATTTCTTATTCCTCTCTGTTCAGTTTATTCAAATGATCCACAAAACTGAACTCCATGATATATTGATAAAATCTAATAGACATTAATAAAAATTCAAGAATTTTCATTTATTCAAAGGAAACTGATACGAGAGCATTTTACAAAACATATTATAAAATCACCATATAAATTATATTAATTATTAAATATTAGAATATAGTTTTTGTTTAGGCTTTTATTTTTTCCATCATAATAAAATGCACAGAACAAATGACAGGGCATATTCTAGAAACATTTTAACACAATAGTCTTTTAAGCAATGCATTGTGTGAATGGCTTTTAAAAACTTAACTTTTATTGATGTAATTCCTCCATCACAGACTGTTAGACACTTTCACACACATACACATCCGTCTCGGTAACCCAAAGATCGATCTTTTTAGGTATCTTTTTCCATTAAACGTTGTCTCTAAACATCTTTTGTTTCTCAATATATGTTTAAGATGATCTGGCATTTTTTTTCCTCTTCTGATGTATTATGCTTACCACAAACCTTTCCATTCCAACCACATTGTAGCAAAAGACAAGATTTAATCTTCTTAATAATTAATTAGTATTAATAAGCTTTAGTATTAGCAAACTAGTATTAATATATTTGTGTGGAGTAATAACACATAGGGAAGGGCGTTTGCCTTGCATGCAGCTGACCCGAGTTCGATTCCTCAGAGAACCTGGCAAGCTACGGAGAGTATCCCGCCTGCACGGCAGAGTCTGGCAAGCTACCCGTGGCATATTTGATATGCCAAAAACAGTAACAAGTCTCACAATGAAGACGTTACTGGTGCACATTTGAGCAAATCGATGAACAACAGGACAACAGTGCTAAAGTACAGACAGTGTGTGTATATAATATACCTTCTTTGTTCACTTGTAGGATACTCCTTTGTTTGTGGATCTTCAGACCCAATAGTTTAATGGAAAGAATCTTCAGAACATAGTATCATTTCCTAAACCTCAATGAGACTTTATTTTACTGGTAAATAATAACAAAATTCAATTGTAATAATTTGAATATTCATTTTAACTCACACTCTACATTATAATAGTTATTTTTGTTTTATCTGTCATAATAGTAGAATGCTAAAACAGTACATTCATAAGAATTTTTTCCTAAATTAATCTATTAGCTTTTCTAATTAGTATATTATGGTGTTAAATTGATTTTATGCATTTAAAATTTGAGACTTTTAATACATATTTTATCATCTACTATAAATAATCTAATAAATAATTAATGGATAAATAGATATGTTCTTGTAAAATTTAAAAAAAATCTATAAGCAAGTATAAGCCATATTACTAGTAATAGTAAAATAGCATCCTCAAGTATTTAATTTAGATTTAAACAAGTCTTATTTGTTTTTGTTATGCTTATGGGCACTAACTTTGTGTGAAGTAATGTACATAATTGTAAGAAATCAAGGTCAAAATTGAATTTTCAAAGAACTATTTTTGCTGTATTTTAATATCATGAGGCTCAACAGTGGTTTTTAACTCAAAGAGCACCACAATCAAGCAAAGTTAGTTGTCACCTGGGTACTGTAATGATTTTTGATGAAGATATGACTTGGATTCAGTTACATCAGATATGTTTCCTTTATACTAAAATTACTTTCTTTGCTTGGGCTCATAATGATGCAGGTGAGGTAGAAGCGTCAGTGGCATTTTCAAGAATGAAAATATTGAATAATAAAGATGATGAGACTCAGAGTTGGAAAGAAGAAAAGCTTATTAGAAAGTAGAAGAGAAAAGAAAAGGAGCTTCCCAAGTGGGGAGGAACTTCATATAGGACCAAGTTAACTATGGCTCTTTCTGTGCAATTTTTATAGGAAAACCAGGTCTTTATGTTACAGAAAATGCAGGAAATCCACAGAGTGGTCTGGCTGGTTTGAGTATTTCTGGCCATCTGCCTCAGGTGGCACTGTAGCACTGTCATCCTATTCTTCATTGATTGCTCGAGCAGGCACCAGTAAAGTCTCCACTGTGAGACTTGTTGTTACTGTTTTTGGCATATTGAATACACCAATGGGGAACTTGGCAGGCTCTGCCATGTGGGCGAGATACTCTCGGTAGCTTGTGGGGCTCTTTGAGAGGAATGGAAGAATCAAACCCGGGTCGGCCTCATGCAAGGCAAATGCTCTACCCACTGTGCTATCGCTCCAGCCCCTGCCTCAAGAATTGTCTATTATCTTAGTCTTGTGTCTCCTAGTTCTGGGACAGAATAATAGGGTCCCGGGGAACTGCAGAGATATTAAAGAGAGGGTAGTGGGGGTGGGGTGAGGTGTGCTTCATCAATGGGGAGAAATGGAACTTAGCTGGTGAGGGGGAACTGTGGGCTTCTCTCCTGTTAGCAAGGGAAAACTGAGGCTTTCTCTTTCAGTATATATGTGCCAAACACATTTAAAAAGAAAAGGTTAGAATTAAAAGCTTCCTGCTCCGCCGAGATGCAACCCGGATGGCCATACGTTTGTGTGAGCTGATCGACCACGATCTGAAGGCCAGCTAGACTACTTTTGGTACCAGCAGCTGCTTACAGAAATGTCTCTAGACTGTGAACTAAGCAGTAGTACCACGCTGGCCAAAGAGGTGAAAAGTCTTTCTTTCTCGACTTTTTTCTCTTTTCAGGGAAAGAAGGTGTGGTGTCCTCCATTTTATAAGGACCATTAAAGAGCTATGAACTTGGAGGCACGGAAAGGAAAAACAAAGAGGTATGAACTTGCAACAGCGGGACATGTGCATGATCTCAAGACGGGGGCAATACCTGCGTGCTCTCCGCTGAAATGCAACCCGGGTGGCCACATGTTTGTGTGGCCACTCTGATGCTGATCGACCATGATCCGGAGGCCAGCTAGACTACTTTTGGTACAAGCAGCTGCTTGCAGAGATGTCTCTAGACTGTGAACTAAGCCATAGCCCCATGCTGCCCCAGGAAGGGAAATGATGCAATTTATAACATAAATATCCCTGGACTTAGTTACTAAAATACAGAAATCCCAAACCGCGCGGCCCCTGTTGTGGCGGCGCAACTTCATATCTCTTCATTCTCAGCAATGGAAAACTAATTATCAAATGCTTCCCTTTTAGCAGGGCTGGTTTTTTTTGAGGGGGGGAAACTCCAACAACAATAGTGAGTTTTATGTTGAAATATGGAATGCAACCAAAGTAAAGAGAAAGTGAAGTGAAATTTATCAGCTATGCAAGCGGGGGTGGGGGGTTGGAGGGTGGGAGATATACTGGGGTTTTTGGTGGTGGAATATGTGCACTGGTGAAGGGACGGGTATTCAAGCATTGTATAACTGAGACATAAGCCTGAAAACTTTGTTACTTTCCACAGGGTGATTCAATAAAATAAATAGATTAAATTAAAAAATAATTAAAAAAGAAAAGGTTAGTCAAACACACTGAGGTGAACAGTGTAGTTTTTGAATTTTTATAGTGAAATCAAAGATATATATTCTTTAAAATGTATAACTACTGTTTAAGTGAAATCAATGGTTAGAAGAAACATTTCGTCTCAATGAAATTTCTTTATTCCCTATTTAGTAGTAATATCAATTGATCTAATTGTGTGTCATAGTTCATATAGCTCTGATAACTTTATCAATATAGTGATTACCTCATTAATATACTTATTATAGTTCAACTAAAATTCAAATATTCATTTTATGATTTTTATTTGTTTACTCTTTCTTTTTCTTAATTTTTTAAAGGTTTGTTCTTTTTTCCTAACAAGTTTCATTCAAAGACAGTCTAAATGTTTTTCTCAAACACTATAGCATGTTATTCATATAATTCTATAAATTATACTTATTTTTAATGCTTTTGTGGGGAATAAGAATCTAAGAAAATACCTAGGTCTTATATCATGATCTGTAGGTGGTATGTTATTTGGAAATTTTTTTCCATCACCCATTTTTCTTTTTTTCTCTTTCTTTTATTTTCCTTTTTTTTGTGGGGTGGGTCACACTCTGCTGTTCTCAGGACTTACTTCTAGTTCTGCACTCAGTTATCACTCCTGGAGGATCTTGAGGTGCCAGAAATCAAACTCTGGTCAGTCACATGGAAGGCAAACAACCTACTCTCTGTACTATAGCTCCAGCACTTCATCTATTTTCATATCGCTATTTTTGTGGTGTTTTTTAATATATATGGATTCACAGAAGAATGACTGGCATGCAATGGACATACATAAATATTTTGAAAGAATGGATTTAGAAGTCACTTGTTCCATATTTATAAATGGATTTAATTTATCTATACATACACTCTCTGTCTACATCACAGCCCCAATCCCATCTTGCCAAATATTTGAGATATTTGGGGGCTTACTTACTCAATGACATTTTTGTTGGTAAAGTCTTCTATCTCCACAATGTCTGGGTTCCTTGGTTTATAATATAAATCACCCTTTACTCGGTCCTAATACTCACTGTGTTCTCTAAATCCTCAAAACTGTAATTTTGTGAAGTGTTTGTGTGTTTGTACAGAAATAAAGGTAAGGCATCATCTCTGAAGGGGCTTCTAACTGGTTGCTAAGTAAAGCCCTCAAATTAAATGATTTAAATCAATGTCTTAGTAAATTAGATTCAGTTGCGTTTTACTAAAGTGACTATTCTGTGGGCTGGTATAGATACATATATTTTCACAGAACAAGCAATAATTTGTTATCAGGGAGATTTGGTGGGGAGGATGGGAGAAAGTTGTTGACAGGGGTGTTGTGTGCAAGAACTGTAATATGCCATCCTTGAGGTAGTCATCACAAGTCTACTCCAGGATCAATGATTGTCTACATTTTTCTATTTTTAATAATTTTATACTCAAATTATGAAATCTTTTTAGTTCCTTTTCATTATTAGCAATATGACAAGTGTGAGAAAACATTTTATTATAGTTATACATTTCACCAAAAAGAGAAAGATGAATTCTCACTTTTAATATGTCAGATTAAATATATTTGCTCCAGTGAATGTTGTTTCATTAAGTGTAGCATATTGTTGATCCATTTTATGTACCAGAGACAAGTTGAAAAATGAGGTATATAGCAACATGAGCTATTATCATAATTATTAGTTTTATAATATGCACTACAAACTACTATAGTATGATTATAAGATGTTCTATTTAAATCATGATATATGTGAGATACCAAAGAAGAAATGAAATAAAATGGCAAACTAAAATGAATGACCAGATGCTTCTAGCAGATGGAAAACTCAATGTATTAAAGAAGCAAGTTTATTATGCTACAGCTGGTGGTAAAACTATCTCTGTATCTAATCAGGCAACAACATCTGGTCCACTGCCATTGAGATATCTTAAAATAGTGGGACTCATAATATAATTTAATAATCCGAATTGGATCTGGAGAGCTAACCAATGAGTAGAAACTCAGAAGACTTATCCTTCACATGTGTCAAATTTTGAAAAAAGACAAAAACAATGTACTACACTGTGACTTTTGATTACTTTGTATATTGTGGAATTGAGTTAGTTAATTAAATTCAATGGATTCCATTTAAGAGTAATAATAATCATTATATGAATAACATATTTCTGAGTTATCTAATGTATAGTTTGGATGAGAGATAAAAATATATGAAAATATAACCTTTTATATCCAGTTTTTTAATCTATGGTAGCTATAAATTGGCCTCCATTTTCACTTGTATTAGTGTATTTTCTATTCATTTGAATATAAAAATATAATAAATTATAGGATTTAGTCACTTACGTTTAACATGTGGGAGATCAACAATAATATATTTGTTCTAACGCCCTCTGCCCAGATAAGATCTGGAGCTGCCGAATGAGAAATGGACCCTGTGCTCCTAAAGACTATGATCCCAGAGATCTTGTAACCCATTTTGGCTCCCAGAGCAGCTTCTTACAGAAATGCACTAGATTGTGAACTGAGCTAAAATATCAGAAATCCAAAACCAGAGCTCATAGAGTCTTTATTCTCAGCAATGAAAATAAATTATTAAATGATGCCTTTTCAGCAGGTCTGATTGTTGGGGGAAAATTCCAAACAATAATAATGAGATTTCTATTGGAATATTGAATGTATTCAAAGTATAGAGAGAATAAAGTAAAGATCATTAGCTGCCTAGGTGGGGGCTGGGTGGGAGGGGGGTATTTTGGGGTTCTTGGTGGTGGAACATGTGCACTGGTGAAGGGATGGGGGTTCAATAATTATATGACTGAGACTTAAACCTGAAAACTTTGTATTTTTTTCATGGTGATTCAATAAAATAAAAACTTTAAAATAAAATAAAATAAAAACAATAATATATTTGTTCTAGAAAGCTAAATGGAATTAAGTCAAATAATATTGTATATGAATAAATAAAAATCATTAACTTTATAAATCATATCATAACCTATTTATTCTGAAATTCTGTAATATTCTTAGTTGAATCAAAGTTAATAACTAAATATTTGTTGAATGAATATTCGGTTATATAATTTTATCAAACAACATATCTTTCCATGAGTGATAATTTTGGTATAAGTTAAATGAAGTATATTTTTAAGGTAATAAAATAGACTTTGAATTCTTCATAATTTTATTCACAGTGGCTAAGTTTTTCTCATGTTTATCTGCTTTACTCTTTATGGCATAAGCTCAAAGGTCATTCATGACACCAAGTTGGGTTAAAGTATCCTTACTTAGTTTTAATTCTGACAGTGATGAACTGGAGCCGCGGCACGAGAAGCAGACCCTCCGCGCCTATAGACTGTGATCCTGAGGTCTCCTAACCCATTTTGGCACCAGAGCGGATGCTTGCAGCCATGCATTTTGACTGTGAACTGAGCTACAACCTCGTGCAGCCCGGGGAGGGATTTTTTTCCCTCTCCACCCCATTTTTCTGAGCGAAAATGGCGGCAGCGGTAGCAGTCACGTGGTAAGAGCCACCCTCTAAGACCCCTCAACCAGGAGGTAGGACTTTCTTTAGTGACGTAGCCTGTAGGTGGTCCTGGGAGGGGGCTGTTCCCGGCGCGCCTTCTGCCCAGAGATGAACCGGAGCCGTGGCACGAGAAGCAGACCCTCTGTGCCTATTGACTGTGATCCTGAGGTCTCCTAACCCATTTTGGCACCAGAGCAGATTCTTGCAGCCATGCATTTTGACTGTGAACTGAGCTAAAGTATTAGAAACCCAAAACCGCACAGCCGCTATCGCGGCCGCGTGGACTCAAAGTCTTCACTCTTAGCAATGAAGAGAAATTATTAGATGATGCCTATTCAGCAGGCCTGATTGTTGGGGAAAATTTCCAATCAATAATAGTGAGTTCTGTATGGAAATATGGAATGTACTCAATATATATAGAGAACAATGGGAATATCATTAGCTACTTAGATGGGGGTGGGGTGGGAGGGGGGTGTATTGGGGTTCTTGGTGGTGGAACGGGTGCACTGGTGAAGGGATGGTGGTTTAATCAGTATTTGACTGTGACTTAAACCTGAAAGCTTTGTATTTTTTTCTTTTTTTCACGGTGGTTCAATAAAATATTTCTTTAAAAAAAAGAAATTATTTACTCTGTTTAGACAAAATTGCCTACAATTAACTACAATCTGATTAATGTTATTTTAAATAAAGGTCCTTATTTTACAAATCTGGCACATGGTTTCACATAAACTATGCTTACTTTGAATGTTCTCACTAGTAAGTAAATATTATTTTGATTCTCTTTCATTTAAACTTGCATGTTAGAATATATTACATATATTTAGCCAAGTTAACTAGTATTGTTAACTGACATGAAAATAAGTTTTAGAGGCTGGAGTGATAGCACAGCGGGTAGAGCATTTGCCTTGCACTCGGCCGACCCGGGTTCGATTCCCAGCATCCATATGGTCCCCTGAGCACCGCCAGGGGTAATTCCTGAGTGCAGAGCCAGGAGTGACCCTGTGCATTGCCGGGTGTGACCCAAAAAGCAAAAAAAAAAAATTTTTAAGTAAATACATTGAACAATTTTATTATTTGTTTTAATATTTCTATTACTAGTCTGAGATACCTATTATCATATGAAATAAGTTTCTGAAATATAATCATGAAGAATTATATTACTTTTAAAAATTTATATTAAAATATAAGACTCAAATCTGGTTTTCCATGAGGAAATTGGTTGTTGGCGGTATTGAAATTTTCACATATGAATGAATTAATTATAAGCAAAAATGATAGTAAATTGTTCACATAGAAAAAGTGTTAATTATCATCTTTTCTCAATCAAAAAATGCCTTTCTCTAATATAGTGATAGATTCATTTGGACTTCTTTTTAAAGCACCCGTTTATTTATTTATTTATTTATTTATTTATTTATTTATTTATTTATTTATTTATGTATTTATGGGTCACACTCAGCAATGCTCCGGGGCTATTCCTGGCTATTCCTGTATTCAGGAATTACTCCCAGTGTTCTTGGGGGACATACAGGATGCTAGGGATTGAACCTGGATAGGCCATGTGCAAGGCAAATGCCCTACTCTCTGTACTATGGCTCCAGTGCCTCACTTGGATTGTTAACTCAATATCCACCTTAGATATCGAAGTAGTTTCCAATCATGAGGTTGATGAAAATTACTGTTAAGTTTCTGATACTGACAATAAATTTGGAGTCTTTTTTTCAATGAATGTATATTAATCTAAATTATGCTGAGCAGTTCCAGAAAACTACCAGATATTTAACCTTTGTTGGCATCTATATGCATGTTATTTGAACTTATATACCACAGAAAATAACAAAGAGGAAAGAAGGCCTGTAAGCATGGAAGATGAAAACTAAAAGTGACAATGGAGGAAGTTGCAAACTATATACAGAAAACTCGTGAAGAAAACCACATTAGCAAATCTGCAATGTTGATGGCAAACTTTTCTGAGCTCTTTAAGATGGTATATGTTCAAGGAACTTCAGAGCTCATTTAAAATCTAAGATTGTATTGTACTTTATTATTTATTTATTTATCTATTTATTTTTAGGATTGTATTGTACTTTAAAGAGATATCTTCTTCTTTACAAACTAAACTTTCCTTTTGGCCAAAACACATAAAAAGAATTAATTCTTAATACATTGGTCATCTTATTTTCCTGGATAAAATTTAACCAGATTAGAGAATGTTGCTTTAGTCTCCTTTGACCAGATTAGAGAATGTTGCTTTAGTCTCCTATAACAGACCAAATGATATAATTAAAATGTAAGAAAACATTATGCTGAACAGAATTTTCTTTTCTTCTAATAATCTCTCTATTCAGTCAATGCCATCAGCTTTGACACACATTTTTCATGCTCAAATGGCTATATCTACAAGAAAATAATCCCATGTGGAAAAGAGAATCAGACAGGTCAATGTGTTTCTACATGAAAACCATAAACTAACTGCTCTTTAGTGGTGATAAATTTAGTGGTGATAAATTTAAATATAAATTATAGTTTTCTTTGTGGTCAAAATGCTTACTATGCAGGAAAAAAATGGACCCCACAGTAAGAGCAAATGAGACTAACGTGAAGAATTAAGCTAAAATTTGATAAATAAATAGTGAGACAGCCCACAGTTCAAGTATTTTTGATGCCTGTAAGGGAATTTGTACTCTCTTATTTAAATGTGTGAAAATTCATTCATGCCAACATTTCCCAATGTGGATGATTCTGATAATTTTCAGGGAAGCAGTAGTAGTCATCGGTTCAGTTGTGTTTGCTTCAAGAAGGTAGGCTTCTCAGTGTGAAGTGATGTTTTAGGAACCCCTGATTTAGAGAACAGATTAAGTGTCCCATT
The DNA here is from genome assembly GCF_027595985.1 of Sorex araneus. Taxonomy (NCBI): domain Eukaryota; kingdom Metazoa; phylum Chordata; class Mammalia; order Eulipotyphla; family Soricidae; genus Sorex; species Sorex araneus. Next base: position 42,638,776 of record NC_073302.1, on the reverse strand, counting down.
GAAAGAAACGTGAAAATATGGAAATATTTACAAAGTAAAAAATTAAGACATTGACTTTAAGACTAAACCCTTATCTAGGGAGGAAAAAATGAGATGATAATTACCATTGCTTTCAGAGGACTACCTGTGTATTAAGAAGGCAGATGAGGACCTAGAGTCTCAGACACTTAAAATTTATAGAAGGAACAAAAAAGTATTGGTGACAACTCGGGAGATCTACAAAAGTTTCACCATGCTGATTCATCTGAGTACTTATCAATGGCTGATGATTGTAAAAGAAATTATAAGAAGTCTTGGAAATAACACCTAAAATGGATTAGTAATAAAAATCATTAAATCTTATGTAGTAAAAGGAATTAATATCTATTCCTACAAGTCAGAGAGGAAATCCTTATCCTAAAGAATATTTGTAGTGGGAGGAAAATTAATGAGCTAATACTATACTAACTTTTTTCAATAAGGTTAAAATTCAAGAACTCAAAAGATCAAATTGTTTTCAAGTAGTGTTAACTTTATTATAAAATAAATCTTAGGAATATTGAGTGCAATTTGAAACTCAGTATCTAAAAAGGGAAATGTCATAATGTCATCTGAAACAAATATGGCAAAATTAGTAATCCATCTATACGAAAAGAAAAGGACGTGGAGAAAACACAAACTAAAAAAAATATTAAAAAGAGAGGACACAAACTATGAGCACCAAAAAGAATTCACAACTTATTCTGTAAACATTAGAAAGAAACAAAGGAATATTATGAACAACACTGTAAATCAACATTAACATTTTTAGAATAAAAACAAACTATCATCAGAGCCTGATGAGTTTCACTGAAGAATTCTAACAAGTATTTAAGAAAAAAATAACATTCTGATTTTATTATGGTATCTTCCAGAAAACAGAGCAGAGGGAATATTTTCTAAATCACTCTATGTGCCAATATTACCATTATGTCGAAATGAGACATTAAAAGAAAAAAAAAACTAGACTAATTCCTCTCATGAGTATAGTTGCAAATATTCTGAATATAATAATAGCAAATAGAGTCCAATGATGTGTAAAAAATTGTAAACCATAGTCAAGTGAGATTTATTACATGCATGCAGTTGATTCACATTTTAAAATAAATATTGCTATTTTTCTTATTCAGATACTATTTTTCTTAATATTATTGTCTAAATAAAACACATTTTAATTTGAAGAGTCACAAACTCCGAGAAACTTTGAAACAACAAAGACATATTTGTGGAAAGTAATTCTTATATTTAGAGATAATTGCTTTTATATAATTTATATGTGTATTCTCTTAGTTTGGGGATTTAAATAACCCAATGAAGCAGATATTATTGACATCATATTAAAAAACTATGAAGGGCTGGAGCAATAGCACAACGGGTAAGGTGTTTGCCTTGCACGTGGCCGATCTGGGCTTGATTCTCGGCATCTCATGTGGTCCCCCGAGCACCACCAGGAGTAATTCCTGAGTGAAGAGCCAGGAATAACTCCTGTACATTGCCAGGTGTGACCCAAAAAAGCAATAATAATAATAATAATAATAATGATAAAAAATTAAAATCTATGAAGCAGAACCCTGATGTCTTTTGTGGCACAGTTTAGAAATCAGGTCTTAACAGGACTAAATTGCTAGCAATTATAAATGACAATATTATTGTTTAAATATTTTAATGACACTTTACAAGTTCAAGAATATGAATTTTTAAAAGATAAATATAAATATATTTAAGAAAAAAGTAGGAGGTTGAGTCATATAAGAAAATGTGAGAATAAAAACGTTGATATGACTAGTAAAATATTGAATATTCATAAATATTTCTCATAAAATCATGTGCAAATATCAATAGCATAAAATATATATATTGATCAGCTATAGATATGGATGTATCTTCTGATTTTTTTGTTTTGTGGCCACATGCAACAGTGCCCAAGACTTACCTTTTGGCTCTGTGCTCAGGGAGTTCTCCTGGCTGTGCTCAGATTAGTGCCAGGGATTAAAACGGGGTTTGCTGCATGTTAGCAAGCTCCTTACTCCCTTTACTATCTATCCAATTCCATCATTTATCTTTTTGTTTGTTTGTGGGCACAATTTTAGCTGTGCTAAGAGGTTACTTCTATTTTTATCCTCAGCAATCACTTCTGGTGGGGCTCAAGGGACCATATGTGGTACCACAGATCTGACCCTGGCCTCTTGGTCTGTTCTGTACAAGGCAAACACCATACTTGCTGTATTATAGCTCCACAATTCTCTGATTTATCTTTCATTAACAAAGTAAGTGCATAAATGTATAAGAATGTAGCAAATAATGCAAATGAAGTCTAAGGATGAAGTTCAAGTGATCTAGTACATGTTTTGCATGTATGTATATGGCTCTATATTAATTTCTTTGCACTGCAGGGATCTCAGAGCATAAACAGAAGTGGCCCTTATATAGCCCCTGAACATTGCTTGCAGTGATTCAAGCCCCTCTGTGCACCAACGGTATGGTCCCACAACTAACAACACAATAAATGAAATTTAAATTAAAACAAAAGGGGCTCACAGATAAAATATATTGCTTTACCACAATTATTTTTATGAAAGTCTTTGTCATGATCTCATAATCAGAATCATTAAGTTCACAATAAGACAACTGCCCTTATTTGAGTATCCATATAGAATTGGCTGTTTCTGCAATACTGCTGATATTTATCACTTTGAAACAATGTGCGATAGTTTAAATTTCTGTAATACTTTGCAAATATAAGAATCTAGAGTATAAAAGCACATAGCATGAAGGAGCCTCATGAATGAAGGAACTGGCAGAGGCACCCAGGTGTGTAGGACCTGAGGACGAGATCTCCAAGGCTGCTCGGATCAGGACTGAGCCTCTTCCACCCAGATTTTCCATTTTCCAGTAGCTAGGTGGTCACACCCAGAAATTACCCCAGACACTGTGAAATTCCATCAATGGCCAATATCCAGAGACTATAAAACCAAGTTCCCAGAATCCGAGGCCGCAATGCAGCCTCCAGATATCTGATAGCCTAATTCTCCCTCTTAGAGAACCTGACAACCTACCAAGAGTTTATTGCCCTCAGGGGAGATCCTGGGCAACTCCCCATTGTGTATTCATATCCCAAATACAGTAATAGATATATACATACCTCTTGAAGAGCTCAGCAAGTTACCGAGAGTATCCTGCCTGCACAGGCAGAGCCTGGCAAGCTACCTGTGGCCTATTCGATATGCCAAAAACAGTAACAATAAGTCTCATTCCCCTGACCCTGAAAGAGCCTCCAGTCATTGGGAAAGGAGAGGCTGCTAAAAATCTCAGGGCTGAGAAGAATAGAGACATTACTGGTGCCCATTTGAGTAAACTGATGAACAACAGGATGACAGTGATACAGTGAGTATAAAAATTTACTTAAGAATACAACTTGCTGACTTAGAGGACTGAGCTAACCTGGGGGAAATGGGTAGATAGGATGGTCCCCTGGGACATTGGCAGAGGAAAGTGGGCACTCTGATGGTGGGTGTGGTGTTGGAATGATGTATGTTTTTACCTATGATTAGTAGTATTGTAAATCACAGTACTTCGATTAAAATGGGGAACAGAATATGGCATACAGTTGCATTATTGTTGTATTTCTTAAATATTTTATCAATATTTAAAATTGTTATCCAATGTGTCTTGTTTTAAAATAGTTTTATTCTTGGGGCTGGAGCTTTAGTACAGACATGGCATTTGCCTTGCACTCTGCAGACCAGGAGTCCAGTCCTGGCACTCTATGGCCACTCTCTGCTTCCCTATACTGAGTCCTTCCAGGAGTGATCTCTGAGTGTACAGCAGGGAGTGGCATGAAAACAAAAATAACAAAATGTTAAGTATGTGCACATCGGGTGGATGCCCATTCAAAGAACAGTAAGTAGGCTTGAATTCTAGAACAGAGAGTAAACACAAATAATGGAAAGTTGGAAAACTTCTCTCACCTGATACACTGTAGCACAGTAAAAAAATTAGCTTTGATATTCTTCTTATTTTCAAAACATCTCTTGTTTTGAGGTCTTGAATTTTTTGAAAGTTTAATGATTGCAAAAACAACGTTGGAAGATTATTTCCAGTTTAGTCTCACAATGGAGACGTTACTGGTGCCCACATGAGCAAATTGATGAGCAACGGGATGACAGTGATACCTTTATTAGAAGTTTAGTGTCAGTGGGTAAATAATATATCTTCTGGTATAATTTCAGTTTTGTTTATAGCATGCTATTTTTAAATGGTGACTTAGAGAACAAGTTTGGACTCATCTGAGATTATATGGATTATTTTTTTACTTTCATACTCATATCAACCATATGTATAGGATTAAATTTGCATTTAAAATTATGTACACATATTCAAGTTAAGCCTGGGAAGTGCATGTATTGCTGTTACTATAAAATGCCTCATTAGAATATTCAGTTATATACATATTAAAATTTTGCTAAAGGTCTCATTATTAAGGCTTGTTATTTCTCCTATAGTAACATATATAACTTTTATGAGATTATACGTACCTTATTCCAAAAATTTTTGTTTGTAATGCTCTAACTCTAATCAATAATAAACAGTAAATAAAAGAATAATCAAACACTAGCCAATATTTACTGGTTTTCAATTCATCGGAATAGCTTTTTACTTTTTAACTCTCCAAGCTCTATTTCAAACTCTACCACATGGGTAAATATATATTACCATGAACTTTAAGGTAAAGTTCTGGGAAAAAGTAGAAAGTATATTGTAAGCGTAAAAGACACAGTGGAGTGAAATTGAATTTGTTAAAAAAATTGGTAGCCAATTTCCAATAAAAATACTTAAAATGTTTTTAATTCTTCCCTTATAAATTTTACAAGATTTGTATGTATTAAAATATTTCTACATTTGTAATAGCAATTGCTTCAAAATTGTTAAAAAAATTAGATAAATTGACATCTTACATCTTATATATGTTATGTTGGATACTTATAAGAAGGCTATATTTCTCCATTTTTTTCTGCCCTTATTTTTAAAAACTATCTGGTGTCAAAACACATAATGCTTGAGGTAACTAACTATTCATCATGACTGATGTTAGGTAAAGAAATATTAGGATAAACTAGTTGCTTTATGAGGGTTCTGTGGCTTTTTAAATACTCATTTAGCATAATGAAACAAGCTTTAGTAGAAAATCAATATTCTATCTTGGCCTTAATAACATATAGAACAGGCGCAGAGATGGTAAATTCATTTACAAACTTTCCAGATTTATAAGATGCATTTGGAATCCCAGCATCCTACAGGCCTGTGTGTGTGTGGGGGGGGGGGGTGTTTTCTACTGCATTGCCAAGGGCTAGATAAAAAAGCACAGAGGTGCCGCGCCATCTCGTGGCCTGTCTGTACCCGCATCCCCTGGAGTACCTGCATGACACAGGGGTCCAGTACCCCACTGCAACCAACTCAGGTGGCTGAATAGTGTGTAAAGTTAACAGTCAGCAAATCTGCCTGAAAGAAAGTCGGAACTAATGTGGGCCTTCAGTCTGTTTTTGGAGTCCTGTACCTGTTTGCTACATTTCTTTTTTGTTTTGTTTTGGTTTGGTTTGGTTGGGGTCCACATCCTGTGGTGCTCCGAAGTTATTCCTGGCTCTGCACTGAGGAATCACTGCTATAGACTCAGAGGGTCACATAGGATGATGGCGATGGAACCTGGTTGGCTGTGTACAAGACAGGCACATTGCCCGCTGCACTATCTCATTGGCCCCTGTTAAATTTCTACCTAATACTTTCATCTTTTGAATGATTATAGCAGGTATTGATGTTATGTTTCGTTCATCTCTATAAATCTAAGATCGTTTTTAAACAATATCTCACATAAGTTTAAAGAGTAGTTTTGTAGATGTCTTGAAATTTTCGATAGACATACAACTATACTCTGTAAATGGGGACTTTTTCATTTTAATTTGTATGCTTATTTGCTTTTCCTGACTTTTTACATAGGCTTGAACTTTCAGCGTTTTGTTTCTTACTTACCCTGTATACAATTTTAGAAACAAACATTCAACGTTCCACTATTAATTATGACATTAGATTAATATCATTTGTTTCTTTATCAGTTGCTCTGGCTACAATTTTTATTTCAATGTTATAGAGAGGAGATGAAAGCTGACATCCTTGTCGTGTTCTTAATAATAGTGAGAAAATATTCAGTTTTATACAAGTAAGTATATAAGTATAGTGATACCACTGGTTTCTCCATAATCTCTTTGATAACTTAAAGAACTTCCCAGGCCGTTTGTTAAATAATTTTATCATGAATGGATAATACATTTCGTCAACTGTATTTTTTGTATTGATGTTATTATTTGATTTTGTATTTTAAACTATTCATATATTATGCTACATTAATAGATTTTTGGATGATAAATCAAATTTACAAGATTGGAGTAAATCGCATATGTCCCTAGTGTAAATTTTAAGCATGTTGCTGATATCAGATTGCCAAAATTTTGTTGAGGATATTTGTATCAATATTCATAAGAGACGTGGTCTATAATTTATGTCTAATAATTTTGGTATCAGAGCATAATTGACTTTATAACATATTTGAAAAGTACCTTTTTTAATGTTTGGAAAGAACTTGTGAAAAATTGGCATTAGTTTGTTTAGACTTTAGGTTTATTTTGCATTTTATAAAGTAAATAAAATAGGACCAAAATAATTCAACTGTAACAAAAATAGTTCTTGTGACTTAAAAAAAATAATGTTAGTGGGGCCGGAGCAATAGCACAGTGGGTAGGGCATTTGCCTTGCGCGCGGCCAACCCGGGTTCGATTCCCAGCATCCCATATGGTCCCCTGAGCACCACTAGGAGTAATTCCTGAGTGTACAGCCAGGAGTAACCCTTGTGCATCACTCGGTGTGACCCAAAAAGCAAAAAAAAAAAACAAAAAAAAACAAGCAAACAAACAAAAAATGTTACTGTTCCTCATGTGATATATATGTACTCACATTATCCCTTATTGTTTTATTGTTTTTTTCTGTTTTTATTGTGATTATTGATGGTGTGTATTTTTGTCTATTTTGTCTAAAAAACTTATTAATATAAAAACACTGTTATATTTGTAGAAATCCTTTTTGAAATTTTCATGTCTAATTTTTATGTGTCTTCTTCATTTTCCATTTTGTAGATATTTGGATTTTCTCCTGAAAACTTAACTAATATGTCAATTTTGATCATCTTTTCAATAAAATAGCTCTTAAATTTACTGACTTTTATATAATTTTTATTTCACAATAATTACTGTGAAGTGCAGTATCCCCTTCTTTTTTTTTGCTTTCAGTTGCTTGTTTTTCTTTTCCAATCTTTTAAGATGAAAATTTAGCAATTTATTTGAAACTTTTCTTTATTTTAAAAATAGGAAGTTTATAGTAAATATGACTGCCCAAATAATTTTCTAACTTACAAGTTTTTGTATTATTACTTTTAAAACATATCATATATTTCCTTAGTCCAGTGTACTAACTTAATATCCAGTTTGATATTTTGTAATAAGTGTGGTAGCTATCTTTCTCGCTACTCAGTGGAATTGTAAGATGGACAGTGTTGAAGGTATTTTGGCACTTTTGTGGTAGATGTGGTGTGGTTAACAGTGAACCTCTAGAATGCATAAGTATTTGCACTCTTGTAAACCAATGTTAGGTAAACAAAATGATATTTAATAAAAGGTTATGATGAAAGGGAGTTTTTCTATGAAAGCAATCTGCACAAAATATTTTCATTATGTCAGGTACCACACAAGCTTTAAGTCATCAAATGATAATGAAAGCATAATTTATTTCCATAAACTACCACCCGAATATATTTATTTTCAGAAATATTTTGTGAAAATGTGGAATTTTATAAAATCTAATGTTGAGTTATGTTGAAATCATTTTGTTGAACAATCTAGTGCTGGATAAATAGTATAATGAGTAAGATTCTCGTCTACTATACACCCCTCCTGGGTTTGATTCTCAGACAACTCACATGATCCTCTGAGCACCAACAAGGGTGATCTCTCAGCACAAATTAGAACTAAACCCTGAGCACAACCAGATGCCACCTCCATAGCAAAAAATAAAATAAATAAATAAACAAACTGAAAAAATATGTCCAGTCTCTTCATATTTAATATATTTTTAGATTTTTTTCAAAATCAACTTTGCTATTGTATACTATGTCTGTATACATAGTATATCTTCACTATTAGCATATCTTCACTATTCTTCTTGCTATTTTTCACATGGTTTTATTAACATTAAAATGGAATATCGGACACTACATCTATATAATATTTTTGAAATTTTATTAGTCGTATTTGGGAGCGGGCAGTTTGAAGACCCTACCCAGTTTTGCTCAGGGCTTAGTCCTGGCACTGTTTTGAGGGATCACACCTGGAAGTGCTTGGTGAACTACATGTTGTGCCAGGGATCAAATCCTAGATAGACTCATGCATTGCAAGCAATGAACCCGTTGTATAATCTTTATGGCCCCCTAGTTAAATTTTTTAAAATAACTTTTTCTCGGGACCCTCTGCGCCTAAAGACTTTGATTCCAGAGACCTAACACTTTCGGGCATCCAGCGCAGCTTCTACTAACAATGCACTGAGACTGCGAACTAGGCTTCAGCTCTGTGCTGCCCAGGGGTGGAGTTTTTTCCTACCCACCCTGTCTTCCTGCACGGAAAACGGCGGCGGCGGCAAAACGGCGGAGGCAGCAACCACATGGCAGGCACCATCTTTGAAAATCCTAACCCGGAGGTATTCGATTTCTACACTTGGGGCTCCCAGGGACTCATGGGAGGGGCGTATAACCGGCACGCCCTCGGCCCAGATAAATTCGGAGCTGCTGAGAGGGAAACGGACCCTCTGCGCCTAAAGACTTTGATTCCAGAGACCTAACACTTTCGGGCATTCAGCGCAGCTTCTAATAACAATGCACTGGGACTGCAAACTGGGATATGCAAGTTCTGGTAGAATTTTCCCTGGACTTTATACAGAAATCCAAAACCGCGCAGACGCAGCAGCATCCGCATGACTTAACATATATAAGTGTCAGCTATGTGAAATGGTTCTTTTTGAACAGGTCTGACTTGGGGGGGTGGGGAACTCCAAATAATAACAGTAAGTTTTTGTTGAAATATTGAAGGTTATTAATGTAGCAGCCACCTCTCTGGACTGTGAACTAAGCAAAAGCCCCACGCCAGCCGTTGCGGCATGGCGTACACCATACTATGAGGCGTGGGATGGGGGATGAGGGTGGAAAAGAAAAAAAAAAGAAGAAGAAGAAGAATAGTTATGTACTTGTAGCAGTGGGGCTCCATATCTCTTCATTCCCAGCAATGGAAAACTAATTATCAAATGCTTCCTTGGTAGTAGGTCTGTCTCTCTTGGGTGGAAACTCCAACAACTATAGTGAGTTTTGTGTTGAAATATGGAATGTAATCAAGGTAAAGAGCAAATGAAGTGAAATTCACTAGTTATACAGTAGGGGGTAGGGGGTGGGGGCGGGGGGTATACTGGGGTTTTTGGTGGTGGACTATGGGCACTGGTGAAGGGATGGGTGTTTGAATATTGTATAACTGAGACATAAACTTGAGAACTTTGTAACTTTCCACATGGTGATTTAATAAAAAGTTAAAAAAAATAATAAAATAACTTTTTCTCTTATCTGTTATTAAATGCAGAATTTTAAAAATTTACATAATTGCCTTCATTTTATTACTAATTATCACACTTGGCTCTTCTTATACATTCAAGATACTCTAAATAACATATTTTCTAATTTTTGATAGCTTATTTTTCCACTTTATAACCTTTTGTGCTATAAAATGTTAAATAAATCTTCCTTTAGAAGCAAAAAAAGGACAATTATGTAAACTGTACTGAGCATACATACAAGGAGAATTTAATGATATGGTACAATTCTAGTATAACATGTGCAAATGAAAATTTTAAACTGCATAAAAAGTGATGACAATTTGACTTAAATTACTGTTCATGTTTATACATATCTTTGTATTTGAGGAAAATATAAAAAATTATAACGGACTTATTTCTAGATTTGTCAATAAATTATTTACTTATAATACTATCTATCATATCTTTCATGCATTGGCAGAACCTGTCTAACATTCAAGCAAACATTTATTTGTTTGTTTATTTACCAGTATATGAATTAAAACATACATTCAAGGAAAGTGTTATAGCAGAAATGGCTAAAACAGATAACTTCTGGGTTTCCAGGAAGGACCAGTAAGATGAGCACACCATCCACCAATTCTCTATTGAGGACACCTCAAACAGGACAACAGCAGCCTCTATTTAGAACAGGGGCCCTCATACTTCCCTTTCAACAGGGATGCATCGGGGGCTGGAGCAATTTTACATCAGGTTAGGACCATGTCTTGCACTTGGCTGACCCATGCTCGATCCTGATCGTCAGCATCTTATATGGTTCTCAGAACCCACCAGGAATGATTCCTGGGTGCAGAGTCAGGAGTAATCCCCAAACACATGCAGGTGTGACTCAAAAGCAAAACAAAACAAAACAACCAAAAAATCAACAGGCATGCTTCAGCAGCAGATTTTCCAGTCACTTTCTGCATCAACTTTGCTTCAGCTCTGTAGCATATTTTCAACAGCAGCTTCTCCAAGGCTTCTTTCTCTTCCAGGATCACAATTTCCAGGACTTATTACTTATGCTTATATGCTATACGTATCCCCATCTCTGTTATCTGATAGGTTATGCCCAGTATTATCAAGGGTGTAAAAACTAATCAGACTGGTTGGTTACACAAAACAACCAACCAAATCACATAGATATAAACCAATTAGATCACCTCTTACACACACTACCTAAATAGCATATATATAAAGAGATACACACACATATATACACACATACATATGTATAAACATATTTATAACTAATATATACATATAAATTTATACAGAGAGAAATGTCTGCCTCCTTTGCTTTCATTGTAACAGCACCAGTCCTTCAAGATAATACTTCTCAATATGATAATGATATAAGATAAACACCAACAGGTTGTTTATTCCAAGTGATGTTTAACATTAAATATTGAATCTTCATTAAAGTTAGCTGACAAGTGCTAATTAGGATTAGCTATTTAGCACTGAATTGTTATTCAGCTCACAAATAGAAAAAGATGATCCTTTTCTAAACATTAAAAAATATTTATTTCTTGTTGGGGATAGACTGAGCTATCAGGGCGAGCCCACATAGACTGTACTACAGACAGGAACACTTTTCCCCTTCAAGCTGCCTTCAGAAAATAATTTCAGCATATTGAAAGGGGCAGCATTCCTTTTCTCACAGAAGCCTGGCTGGTCTTTGACATGCAGATTTCAGGTGCTAGCCAGGCCTGATCTTTGACATTGTAGATTCTGGGCTCTGGCCCAGCCTAGTCTTTGGGATATAGATTTCAGGTGCTGCCTACTTTGTAATTGACATGTAGATTTCATGTGGCAGCCCAGCCTTCTGTTTGGGATGTAAATCCAAGTGCTTCTAGCCCAAGAAAGGTTTCAGTTTTGATTTTGTATCTTCTTTCAGAAGGCCAAGATTACTGGCCTGCAGATGCAATGAAATAATGTATATTCTACTGCCTCAATGTTCCTGTAACTTCTTTTGATGCCTTTGGTGATGTCACTGTATTGCGCCCTTTAGAGGTACCATGATCAATAAAAGGAGATCACAAGGCTCTCTACCTTTGCCAAGAGTCAGAGAGAACCTTGGTCCTCCATGAAATACATTTCTTCTGGGTTCCTTATCTCAGCACCTCCGACCGCATGAATGTTCACACAACAATTTCTGACAACTCTGTAAGTGAACATTTTAAAATTCCATTTTATTTTAAATATGATAAACATTTTATCTGCCACTTAATAACATTACAAGATATTTACATGGTCTCAACTACTATATTAGTTGCAAGTAATTCTATGATATGGCAGCATGATAGATTATGACATATATTTTTTACTGTATTACTATATCACTGTTGTCCCGTTGTTCATTGATTTGCTCAAGCGGGCACTGGTAATGTCTCAATTTGTCCCTGTTGCATTCAGGGTCAGGGGAATGAGGCCCATAATTGTTACTGTTTGGGGCATATTGAATATGCTACAGATAGCTTGCCAGGCTCTGCTGTGTGAGATTCTCATTTTTTTCCTAACATTTTTAAAACTCTGAGATGTTGATGAAATTTCAAAATAATGGGCAAGTAAGTCTACAGTCACTGCTTTACATAACTAATTTGTTTCTCTGAGATAAATACACACACACACACACACACACACACATATATATATATATATATATATATATATATATATATATATGGAAAGAAGTTTTCTCCCAGCTATTGGTAATGAGTCCTGGGAACTCTCTATGTGATTTTCAGCCAGCTGGGTCTGAAGTTCAATGTAAGGGCCAATTATGTAGTGCTGCTTTCACCTGCAGTACTAGGGATTATCTGGTCCACCCCAGCATGACCAGGTGCCTCCAGATATTTCCAGTGATGAATTGAGGAACCATGGGATGTCAGACATGGCACTTGGGTTGGTACATGTAAAAGATTCACCTTATATGCTTATATAGTACTTATGTAGTGCCTCTTTATTTTATAAAATGTAAATGATTTTTCTCTAATATGAAGTACTAAGAAACATTTAATATATTATTATTTTTCTGCTTATCTTTATTGATCATGTGAATGTTCTATAATCGTGTTCTATCATTACTATTCATATTATTGCAGCTCATACTATTCTTACAATTATTATCTTATTGAATAGGTTGTAGAAGACAATACATATATTGCTATAGTCAGTAGATAATAAAAGGCCTAATGAGGATTAATAAGTAGAACTGATTTGTTACTGATGTGCAATTGCGCCAACTATCAAGATTGCAAATTTAACTTCTTTTGCAAATGCAGAAGCTTTTAGTATTTGGAAAGATAAGTGTCAAAAGGTTATTATGACTATTCAAAGCTTAAACTGCAGCCTTTAAAATATTATCAGGATTTTTATGATTACTCTTTTGTTATACTCCTTGTCCCTTTCAAAGTCTTTCATTAGATCAGCCCCAGAGGTGATCCATACTGATTAAAAATTATGACACTTCATTTTCATAATAAGGCTCATTTCAATTCTATTGCCAAAAGAGTTTGAATGAGTAGAAAAATGCTTAGTGAAACACATGTCATTAAAGAAGAATGCCTTGCAAATCAGAGCTTACAGTCATACCACAAACAAAGAAATTTCTAAGAGGATCTTATTCTGGCCACTGATTTGTATGCTTTGAAATTCAACTGTCTATTATGTAAAAATACTGTTTTCAGATTTCTCTATATCTGAAAGACATTTCCTTGTACACTCCTTCATGGCATTGCTTCCTGGTATTGTCAAATTTCTAAATGATTTATAATCTGTGCAAACCCTAATTTTGTTTACTTGTATGTCCTAAATGTTTGAAGTCTGATTCATAGTCAAAGCTGCCTGATTTTTTTTAAAGGTGAATGAAATCAAGCTCATATACATATTAGGATGGCCACCTTTTGAATTAAAATTCAGAAAGCCTTAAACTTTCTAGTCTTTATAATCAATTTATCTTCTGCCCCTGTGCCAGGCTGTCTTCACCGGGGCCCCTTGGAGGGGGGCAAGTTGAGTCTCCCTCCTCACCCCAAGCAGAATCCCGACAGCCAAAAACCTTCAGAATCCAACACAAGCCATTCTCAAGGTCACTTTCCACACAATCAGATGAGCCTCATTCATGAAGGAACTGGCAGAGGAACTCAGGTATGCAGGACCCGTGACTGAGATCTCCAAGCCTGCTCGGATTGGGGCTGGGCCTCTTCCACCCAGATCCCCAGTTTTCCAGTAGCTTGGCAATCACACCCACAAACTGCCCCCAGCGCCATGTAATCTCATCAATGGCCAAGATCCAGAGACTATAAAACAAAGCTCCCAGGAGAGAGCAACTCAGAATCTCCTGGAGCCTCCGTCCCTCTCAGAGAGCCCTGCAAGCTACTGAGAGTATCACCCCTGCATGACAGACAGGTCCTGGCAAGCTATCTGTGGCGTATTCGATATGCCAAAACCAGTAACAATAATGGGTCTCATTCCCCTGACCTTGAAAGAGTCTCCAATACGGCAGCGTTGGGAAGGATGAGTAGAGAGGCTGCTGAAATGGTTAGATGCTCTTCATGTTCCTGGAGTGAGCAGGCACCATTGGGCTACACTAGCAGTGACAGGGATGAATGGAGATGTTACTGGTGCCTGCTCCAGAAAATCGATGAGCAATAGGATGACAGGTGATACAGGTGATAATCAATTTATTGAGTGACTCTGTGATTGGATGCACGTTCAGCTGCAATCTGATTTCCATATAACATGTTTTTCTGTGTGTAGACAATCCACATACAGTTATTATTAATGGATTTTTTGTCCTGGGAAGTAAAATATCCATGCTATCTTTGAGAGAGTGAACAGTGTTATGGTAATATCTAGGTTTAATTCCCATATGCTGGTTCTACTGTGTAATTTCCTAAGTCAAATGTAGTCTTAAAGGAAAATTTTGTCATATACATATTAAACAAGATTTTATAACATTTAATAGTTGGATTTATTATAGATTAATAGTTACTATGGGGCAAGAGAGAACTGTTCCTGATTCATAGTATATGTTTAACATAGGTATGATAACTTGAAATTTGTAAATAGACTAGGAGTATGGTATAATACAAGTCTTGTATGTGTAGGCCTTAATCTAAATTCCTGGAACTAAAGAGTAACCAACCCCCTCCAGGTGTTATCCTGGGAACAACCGTGATGGTCTCTGTCACTGCCTGGAGTAAATAAAATTAAAATGAGGATCTTATTATATCATAATCTATTGACAATTGGTTGAAGCCTAATTCTCTTAACCTTAAGTGTCTTCAGATTTCATTTTAAAATTCCATTTTATTTATTTATTTATTTATTTATTTATTTATTTATCAGACTTCTAATATAATAGGTTTGAAAAAGCTCTTTTCATTTTCCTTCACTTTTGGATCACATTCTGGATAGAAAACAACTGTTGTTCTATGAGAACATTCCAGCAGTTGACAAAATGACCCAAATGACTAGAACCTATATCCTTCCGTCAGCACCAAAAATGTATTTGAGGCATTCTCTCAGTATTGTGATGGGAGGAAGCCATAATTGTATACAACCAAGATACTTTTGAATATAAGATCCTAGAAAATGTAAGGCAAAGAAAGGATTAGAGTTTGAAACAATGGAGTTTGGGGGCTTATGTGTTGTGGCACAATATTTATTCAATGTCTTAGTCATTGAACAGTTAGTTGGTACTCCTTTCCTGCTAACATTTCTCTACTAAGCTCAGAATTTTAAGATTTGTTATATACTTATATGTAGATGTACTTCTTTAAATAAATCAAGTGTGTGGTTAATATCAATTGATCATAACTCAGGACACTAGATCATTAATAACAGACTGCTAGGTTTGGAGAAACCAGAGTAAAATGAGTCAGCTGGAGGTAACATAGGAACATAGGTAGAGGCTCTAGAGCACATGGAAGGTGACTAGAGGAGGCAAACACGATGCACCAAAACCATAACTGTCAATCAACAAGTAATGGGAAAATGGAAAGGGAGGAAGTTCAGATCTAAAGGTGACATAGAGGGGCTGGAGCAATAGCACAGCGGGTAGGGTATTTGCCTTGCACTCGGCCAACCTGGGTTGGATTCCCAGCATCCCATATCATCCTCTGATCACCGCCAGGAGTAATTCCTGACTGCAGAGCCAGAAGTAACCCCTGTACATCGCCGGGTGTGACCCCAAAAAGCAAAAAAAAAGAAGTGACATAGAAACAGGGGTGGAGGGTCATTGACACTTTGATTTCAGTGGTGTGTAACAACTTTCTACATAAAAATTATAAACTTGAAAACTAATCTAAACTTATTTTTTCAACTATAATATATACTTTTTAATTTAAAATTTTTTAATTTATAATTTGCTGTTAGACTGGAGTGATAGCAAAGTGGGTAGGGCCAACTATCACACAGCCAACTCGGGTTCAATTCTTCCATCCCTCTCAGAAAGCCCAGCAAGCTATGGAGAGCATCCCGCCCTGATGGCAAAGCCTGGCAAGCTACCCGTGGTGTATTCGATATGCCAAAAACAGTTATAACAAGTCTCACAATGGAGACATTAATGGTGCCCACTCGAGAAAATCAATGAACAACAGGATGACAGTGCTGCAGAGCTACAATTTGCTGTTGCCCCAAGAGACTCCAATGGTAGTTGGCCAGTCCATCAACTTGTGTGGTAGTAATTGACCCGCCTCTACCAAAGAGCCTTTTGATTTTTATTTTTCCCTAGAACTTTTCTTCCAGGGTCTGTAAGGGTACAGGGGGGACTGTCTTGCATGCCTTGCATGAAGTCACTGTGGAATTCTGCAATCAAATTGGGGTTGTGATTGCATTTTCTCGTGAGGTGAGCATGCAGACTGTGCTCCCCAAGTTGGGTAGACTCAGGTCCAAATATAACAACCAGACAGGTTGCTGATTGTGTGCTGTGTTTGGGCAAGGTTGCTAGCTGAAAGTTCTCCCTGGGAGGAAGCATCAGCAGGAATCTAAGTTAGACAGGGCCAAAAGTGATCTCTAGGTTGGGTGGAGTTACTAGTCTCTTTCCTACTAGAGCCTTGAAAGTTAGAAGTAGTGTTTAGGGTGGTAGACTCTGAGGTAGAATAAGTGAAAGGCTACAGAGGGCCTTTCTGATTGTGTCCCAAGATTCCCAATCAGGGAAGAATAATGTGTACCCTGGGCCCTATTTAGCATAGATAATAAAAATAAAGAGAACACTAAAATATTTAAAAAAGAATAAAAAGAATATGATACTACCACATTTAGAGAAATCATATGGATTATAATTCATCATGCAAACATTTAGAAGGCACAAGCTTCTCTAACAAAAGACATAATTTATTTTTAATTCATAAATATTGTTTAATTGGAGAATTCTAAATCTTAAAAAATCATTAACATTCTTTTAGTAAAATTATTAAAAAAAACTTAAGGTGAAAATGGTCTCATTTTATAATAACATTATTGCTATGCTACTAAAACAAAACATTACAAAAGTATCCACAGTTACTTATTTTGGAAATAATCATAAAAATTAAAAACGTAAAAATATACCCACTTCATACCCACTAAGACAAATAATCATATTTTTTCAGTAAACAAAAAGTTTTGGTGAGTGTTGAGAACAATTGAAACTATCAAGTATAATTGATAAGATTGTAAAATAGTACAGTCACTCTGGAGAAATGTTTAGCACTTCCTCAAAATCTAAATTGTAGGGTTACCATATGAGTCAGTGATACCATACCTAGGTAAGCATCCAAGAGAAACAAGAGGAGTGTATACACACACACTAAATGTGCATATATATGAATGTGTGTACAAAAAACTGATATATGTGTATATATGAGGGTGTGTGCAAAAAAACTTATGCAGAGATGTTCATAAATGCACGTTTTCAATGTAAAAATATGGAAATCACAGCAATGCCATAGTTTAATAAATGTTTAAATGAAATGTATATGAAGGAACATTATATAGAAATAAATACTTATACACAACACACGTTACAATATAAATGAATTTTGGAAACTGAAGAAATCAGTCACAAAGGTCATATATGACTCAATTTATAGGAAAAGTTAAATTACTAGTGACTTCTATGGAAATGGAGTTTCTCTGAGGAGCTATCAAATAGTCTATAATGAGTTAAATGACAAATTGCTAAATATGTAATACGAAATATCACTGAGAATAACTTTTGTACAGTTTTTAATTTTGTTTCATGTGAATTAATAAAACTATTTCAAAAATAAATTGAGAAACCATTGTTTAATATTCTGCAAGATAAATATACACAGTCCTATATCAAATAATCTTAATTCCTATGCTAAAATATCTCATTTGCTAATGAAAGATAGATGTTACAACTTCTTACATATTGCATGTGCTGTTGTAGATAAAAATACAATTTATGAGGCACAGGAATGCAGCCAGTGGTAATGGCAAGAGACAGAAGAGAAATTGTGTTACTGTGCTTGAAGGACAAAGTGTCATTAGCAAATTAATAAAGATAGGAAGAAATGGTATTATAACAATGCAGAATGGGAATGTAAATTGAAAGATTTAGTGCTGAATGAAAATGGATCATACATAAGACAGAATTTCCACCTAGTAATTAAGAAAATTCAACAAAAAAAACATTGAATGGTAGGTGGAAAACCCACGCTGATGTTTATTTGCAAAAATTACATGAGGCAGATAACTTATTTTTAAAAGCAATTAGGGACTGGAGCAATAGGATGGCGGGTAAGACACTTGCCCTGCATGTGGTTACATCAGCCTTGACCCTGGTTCTGTTTGTAGCAATAGATAATTTCCCCTGAGTCCTTCCAGGAGTGATCCCTGAGCACACAGCCAGAAATATGGATATGATCTCAAATAAAATATATTAACAAATCAATAAGAAATATAGTAGACAATAATAAAAAAGCTATAAAAATTTGCTCAAGGAATAGGAACTAAAACCTATGCCTACTGCTGTAAAACCACAAAGTGTGTCCCTAATCACACTTTAGGCTTCTTCAATGACTTAGATAATATTGACTTTCATAGTGTTGATGATAGTCCCTGCTTCCCTAATTCTAGGCCGAAATTTGTATTTGTTAATTTACATGCATACTTCAGAATATGTCTTATTAATCTACTAAAATATTTAAGAAGTTCCCAATCACATATTTTACATTAGCCACTATTTTTAAACAATATATTTCTGAGTGGGTGAGAACACTAGTTCAGTTCCTTGAAACAAAAATAGTTTCTTTTATTAAAATGACACTGGTAAGCTTTCCTATCATTTCTATAAATTTCTATAGCAACGGCTGGCACATTTTCTATTGTTAAAAATTAAAAATTTAGCCAGAGAATAGAAATGCAGTCAACAAGGTTTAAAATAAATTATTGTATGTGAAAGCATCTGAAAGAAAAGTTATGCCTGATACTTAATTGTTATCCTATGTCAACTTTAGTTCACTCATAATATTTATATAATGCATTTCAGTTATTTTTGTGTGACATGGTATAATTTAGAAAATTATTAAATTATATGTTTAAAGAGGATATGAATTAGAGAAAGTTTAAATTTCTATAGTATATTCATAGAGTAAATTATTTCAATTACCTTCTTATTCTTGCTTAGGTAGTTACTAATATACCTCATACTATATACTATTACATACCCTAAATTTTCTTTAACTATGCTCAAATTACCCCCATTACATCAGCTCCCCTTAGGTAATCTCAGTTCTGTGCTGAGTCTATCAGCTTGGGTTTTTTCAGACATTGTCTATTCTTCTCTCTGTTGCTTTATAAATTACCTAAACATGAGATCCTTATGATCCTTATGATTTAACTTTCTTCTTCAGTCTTCATTTGTTTTGCATAACACCCTACATTTCACTCATGTTATAAAAACAAGATTTCATCTTTTCTTGTGGTTGAATAGTATTCTACTGTATGTATTTAGCATAATTTTGTATCCATTTATCTCTTGTTGAATTCTTGAATTGTTTCCTGGTCTTGACTTTTGACTTTTGTGAACGGTGCCACAAGGAACACAGGTATGCATACATCTCTCCAAATTTGTGCATTTTTGTTCTTTTTGTTGCTCCTAGTGTAGATACCACATGTAATGTTAGACATATCACTGTCACTGTCACTGTCACCCCATTGCTCATCGATTTGCTTGAGCGGGCACCCGTAACGTCTCCATTGTGAGACTTGTTGTTACTGGTTTTGGCATATCGAATACGCCACGGGGAGCTTGCCAGGCTCTGCTGTGCGGGCTAGATACTCTTGGTAGCTTGCCAGGCTCTCCAAGAGGGGCGGAGGAATCGAACCCGGGTCGGCTGCATGCAAGGCAAGTGCCCTAGCTGCTATGCTATCGCTCCAGCGATATATGATTAATATCCAGTAGATATGTAACTAATATTTCTATACTGTCATTCTTACAGGCTAGAGAAATTTGTGTTTTGACTAACAGTGAATGAAAGTTTCTTTTTCTCCACAACCCACAAGTATCTGTTGATTGTGACCTTTTGATACAGTCCATTCAAACAAGTATAAGTTGATACACCTTCTTTTTTTGCTTTGCATTTTCCTGATGTTCTGTTATATATAACTTTTTCTCCAGGTGCTTATTGTCCATCTGTGCAAGATCTGCTTCTAGCCTCTAATACCTTCAGTGCTCTCAGAGAATCTGCATGCATTAAGTAATGAAATAGTAATAGATTTCCTTAGGGCCATTTAAAAAATCTATATGACTCTTTTGAAGAGAGTACTCTCACATATTTTAAACTATATAGGTAAAATTTTAAAAAATAATGATTTCTTAAGTTCTAGATATATAACACATTCTAAACACTAAATTTGGGAACAGGAGGTAACACAAGGGTCAGGAGTGCGTGCTTTGCATGTACAGGACCTTGGCCCTATCTTTGAGATCACCACATGACCCTGAGCACCATCAGGGCTGAAGAATCTCAGTATCCACAGATCCCTAGTGTAGTATCACTCGATTGGACTGTGGCACCAAAAATACTTTGGAAAACCCTAAAATAAATAAAATACTAAAATTAAGGTAAGTTATTTTTCAATATTCTACCTACCTCTTGTAAAAATAGTCTACCCTTTATAAAAATATTTCCTTCAAATAAGGGGGACATATTCTCAAAAATAAATAAATAAATTGAGGGAACTTGTCAGCAAAGTGAATTTTTAAAATACTGAGGGCTACTAATTAGATTTAAGGAAACTAAGCTGGTTCAAAATCCACAGTATAAAAGCAGAATACATCAAAAGAGGTGAATGAGTGAATAAAAGACAGTAAAATGCACAGAAACAAGCACAGCACAATATATTCTGAGATTTATAATACATTTTAAGTGAAGTATATAACAACAGATTAAGAATGAACAAAACGTAAATTAATTCAAACTGTGGTTGTACATGGCTTATAATGTTTGGAAAGAGATCAGAGTTTAGGAGAAGTCAGTAAAATTAAACCAGTTTTTCTGTGGAGCATGTTTTAGGTCATACCTAGCAGTGCTCAGCTTACTCCTGACTCTGCACTCAGGGACCATTCCTGGATTAAATATTGCAGGACTAGGGAACAAACTAAGTAAGCAGCATGCAATCTTAACCCCTATAGTGTTTTTCTGGCCCATAAATTTTGAAGTACGAGAAACAATAAAAGAATAATAGAAAAAAGATATCAAAATGTTAATTCAACCGATCAAATAAAATCCTAAAACAAAGAATTCTGGTGGCTGGCGTGATAGTACAGCAGGTAGGGCAATTGCTTACATGCGGCCGACCGGAGTTCGATTCCCACCATCCTATATGGTCCCCCATGCACAGACAGAAGTAATTCCTGAGTGAAAAGCCAGGAGTAACTCCTGTGCATTGCCATGTATGACCCCTCCCAAAGAAAAGGGAAAAAAAAGTCAACAAAATCATACACCTATACTATATTTGAAGGTACTAATTAGAGCATTAATTTATTTTTTAAAAGCAAAAGTTAATATTAACAGAGGGGAAAAAACACCATAAGAATCGTCAGAGAGAGCTATAGAGATAGTAGAAGACAGAGTGTTTGCCTTGCCTGCAGGTGATCCATATTGGGACCCTGGAACCAGATAAAGTTCCCTGAACACTACAAGAAATGATCCCTCAGCATAGTTTTATGAGCAAGACCTGAAGACAGCTGGATGTGGTCAAGCCCCACCCCACACCCCAACCAAAAAATACCCCACAAAAACAGAGAGTTGATGCTTCTTTTTCTTTTGGTAGACAAAGAAAGTAATTTGAATTTTTTTAACAACATTGCTAAGAAAATTGCTAATATGTAGAATGTCACTCTCATAACTGTGAAATGCACAATTTTTTATATTTTCACAACAAATTTCAGACAACAAATTATATCTTGATCTAAAGCAATGTTCCATACATTGCAGTTAGAAAATAATAATAAAGAATATATTTCTCTAGCTGTTAAAGAAACAAATTAAGCACACAACAATCAAAAGATAATGAGAAAGCTCCAGATTAATTGTTAATCACACAACTATGTAATAATTGATGGCACAAAAGCAGAATTACAAGCATTGTTAGAAGTCTTTTGAGACAAAAACAATAAAGTTATGCTTTAACAAAATCTTTGAGACATAGATGAAGCAAATCTTTATGATTAATTTATTTTAAAAGAACATATAATTAAAAAGAAAGTTTGAATGATTCAAGCTTCCTACTCATGCAAAATAAATAAAGAAAAATAAAACCTTTGCAAATGATCTGCACAAACATGGTCACTGCTAGACAGTCCTGGTTCTTTAGCTCTATGTACAATGAAAAATGAGAAGACAAAACTAATAAGCAGTAGGGAGGGGGTGGAGAGGGGGATGGGGTGGTGACATACACCCAAATGGTGACCAATCATGGGCTTTTTGCTGGTGGCTACTAGCAGTAATTTTGTACATCAATATCCCAAACGTTAGCAGTCTTGTGACCATATTAAATTACAGTTTTAAAATAAATAAAATTTTTTTAAAATGTCATCTGAAACACACGTTAGAAGAGGAAAGAGAGAGGGAAGGAAGGAGAAATGGAAGGAGGGAGGAAGAGAGAAAAGGCAGGAAAGTCCTGAGCTTTAATATGGCTGGTAGAACATTCATCTTGCAGGTGGCTGACCCAGATTTGATTCTCTAAAGCTCAATAAGGTCATCTGACCTCGCTGGGGGTGATTCCTGAGTGTGAAGCCAGGAATTAAGCCCTGAGCTCTGTTGGATGTGGAGAGAGAGAAAAAGCAAGAGAGCAAGACCAACAAGATACCAACATCTGTTTCCAAACAAGATTTACTAGGAGCTTATGGCTGAGCACAAGGGGAAAGCATGAAACACAAACATTGGTTTGCTTCAGGGAAAAGAATAATCAAGCTTTTAAAGTTCCCTTAGAATTCAAGGACAGTTGTTCAATACTGCAATTTTCTTCTGTTACCAGGAGACAATGCACTCAGCCGCAAGAACTTTTCATGGTTCCTGTTCATCACATACCTAACAGGGAAGAATTTGGTGCAAGAGTCAAAATATAGGCACATGACACTACATACTCAGCAGGGAAATACAGCAGAGGGACCCGTAAAATGAAAGAGTCATTCATTGCAGTGCCCCTGGAAGGTCATATAGAGGCAAACTCCCCAGTATGGTGGTATTTACTAGGGCTAGGAATTTTTCTCTCTTACTGGGGTTTGTGTGGTGGTGGTGGGGGATGGGAGTGATAGCTGTATGTGTTAGTCCTCAAAAATAATTTGAAGTTCATTATCTTATCAAATTAAACAATTTTATATTAAGATGCGGCATCGTTGCCAATGTGGCATCACTGGGAGGGCCGACTAGAGAGAGGCTTCTAAAATCTCAGGGATAGGACAAATGGAGAGGTTACTGAGCCCTCTCGAGAAATTGACGATCAACAGGATTTCATGATTCGTGTGATTAAAATGAATATGGTAAATGTGTAGGGTGCCAGAGGGGTGGGATATTTATAACAGAAGGAAAAATATAAGGATTTCTTTGTTTATCTTGTCCCGAATAATTTTGCATTAGGCATTGGGGTGCTCTATGTTAGCAAAAATGTTTATTTGGTTCTGAAGAATTTACTTACTGTGCTTCTTGATTGGGGTGAGGAGTCAAATCCAGCCTTCATTCTGCTTTAACTGAAGTACCATAACAGTAAATGCAACAACTGCAACAATAAATATGATGTCAAAAAAATCAAGGAAGTAGAATTTACAGTCCAAAACAATCTCCACATGTTCACAGGCACTTAGTTTGGACTAATTTGTCAGCAATGTTGATCTCTAAGTGACTGCTTTTTTGCCTTATGAATCTTGATAGAGTAGTTTGAGTACTCATGTGGGGAAAAATTAATGAATCCTAACTATATCTTTTGCCAGAGAGAAAAAACAATTTGAGGTTTATTTTTTATCAAATTAAAAAAACTTTATTTAAAAATGAATACAGTAAACATAGTTCTTTAAAAGATGAAGACACAACTTAAGTCCATTTCGTCCTAAAATTCCCCACTCATATCCCATAATTTCTTTATTTTATTCCTTGCGTTTCCTTTTCTTTTCTCCCTCATATTTTCTAAACAAAGTTATTTCCTTTTACTATAAAATAAAATACAATTAAAATATGGGTCAACCTTTTATGAGAGTGCATTTGAATGATCAATCATAATACAAAACTGTATTCAGCATAGTTATCATCAGAAAAAGCAAGTTTAGAATTCTCATTAGAAATGAAATTACACAGAATTCCCATAATAATGGCTCAAGTTGAGAGAAGACTGATGAAGTGATGTACTCAAGAGAAAAACGTGCCAGCAGAACCCTCATACATTATATTGTTGATTAGACTATTTATTCATCAATTTTAAAAACACTTAGAAATCTCCATGAGAGCTAAACATGTATGTTCTGATGACTTCAATAGATGTCATTTTGTCATTCCAATAAAAAAATAGTTCAACTTTCCAACAAAAGACATTTTTAGTTTGAGAAATTAATAATTGTCTGTGCATTATGCAGTTTATATGTTAATGTCCTTTTTTCATTCTCCCTTCAGAGTGCTGTACTTAATTGTTTGCAGGCAATTTTTGTGGGGACTTACTTTCTTTCTCAAACTCTGCTGTCTGGGATATTTCAATTCATTTGACTTCCCTATAAAGCTATGTCCCAGCTAATGTTTTATCATAGAATTTAAATTTTTCTTTGTTTTCTTCCATTCAATTTGTTGAACTTGTTTCTTCATATTCCATGAAAGAGTAAAATCACAGAACATTTTTCTTTCTTCTTATTTAACTAAGCAGAACATCCTCAAAGTCTATCCACATCTATTTAAAATGCAAGATTCATCTAGTTTTAATAATTACATTATGTATACGCACATATCAGCATCCTATTATCTATCTTTAGACACTCATATTTTTCCATGTCTTTAAAAAAGTTTATTTTTTGGGGCTGGAGAGATAGCACAGCGGGTAGGGCGTTTGCCTTGCACGCGGCCGACCCGGGTTCAAATCCCAGCATCCCGTATGGTCCCCTGAGCACGGCCAGGGGTAATTCCTGAGTGCAAAGCCAGGAGTACCCCTGTGCATCGCCAGGTGTGACCCAAAAAGCAAAAAAAAAAAAAAAAAAAAAAAAAAAAAAAAAAAAGTTTATTTTTTTTGTAAAAAGAGGTGAAATAAACATAGAGGTGTATTTATCTTTTCTTATAGTTATAGTTAGGTTTATTGGGTTACTCCCATCAAAGTGCTCCTATTCCCCTGTTTTTACTTGTAACTTCTTTCTTTGTGCTCTGCTGACTTGTAAATATTGTTTTTCTTGTCTCCTTAAGTCCTTTGCATAGTTAATTCAGAGCAATGTCCTTTTTGTATGGGCACAAGAAGACAGTTAATGCTATGCTTTGGTAAATTGGGAGTTAAATGACTCCAGAAAATATTACCACTGGGGCATCTGAACTCCTGACCTAAGCTTCAGTTGCCCTTACTTGCTAGCACCCTAAAAGCAGAGTCCCAATGAGGGATGGGATGGACCCAGGGCAAGCTGTGAGCTATGTATTACCCTGGCATCAAGATGGGTCTGGCCAAAGTGCCATAATGCTTAACTATAAGTTAAGAGGATAGTCATGAACAAATGCTATCATGATTCAAAAAGCAATAATTAGATTAGGACCCTGCTAGGGTTAGGAATAATTCATCTGGCCTGAGCACTGTAATCTGAATTTGTGGTGAGATGTCCTGAGGAGAGCCATCCTACAAGCTCAATGTGTCTCTTACTGTTTCCATATCACTTGTATCACTTGTCATCTCATTGTTCGTCAATTAGTTTGAGTGGGCAAGATTAATGTCTCTATTCGACCCTGTCCCATGCTCATGTAGCCCAATGGTGTCTGCTTGCTCAGGAGCACAAAGAGCCTCAAACTATTCAATCAGGGTTTTGACAAAAGCCACATGGTCTTTTGAAGGCCTGTGGAATCCAGTTGGTAACAGCTCTTGTCCAGCAGTCGTCTCTGAATTGCATTATGTGTCTGGCCCATTTGATTTTCAACGCCTTGGCAAATGAAACTGCGTCCCTGATTCTTGACCTTTGACAGAGGTCGGAACTCAAGATTCCTTCTCTCACTCGAGTGAAATGTAATACTCCAAGCATAGCTCTTTCGATTCCTCTCTGGAATACCCAAATAGTGTTCTCATTCTGTTTGTGTAGGACCCAGGCCTCTGAGGCATACATTAGTTCAGGAAGAATAGAGGAGTCAAAAAGATGTGCCCGGAGCAGGAGGTTCTTTGTCCTCTTAACCACTTCTTTGACACTCCTGAAGGTGTTCCATGCTGCTCTCTTCTTCCTGAGCAGTTCAGGTGTCAGGTAGTTTGTCATTTTGAGTTCTTCGCCTCAGTACACAAAACTGCTATATTCAGAGACGTTCATCTCATTGAGGGCAAATAGAACATCAGAAACTAGTCTGTTTCTCTTCGTGAGATTTACTGCAGTCTGACCTTTCCACACTCATGGTCAAAGTTGGCCAGCATTCATGCCACTTGACTGATATTTGGTGTTATGAGAGCGAAGTCATCAGCGAAGCAGAGGTGATGTAGTTGCCGACCATCTATCTTCACTCCCATTTTTTCCCATTCCAATCATTGCATGGTATTCTCGAGGGTAGCACTGAAGAGTTTCGGTGCAATGGTGTCTCCCTGATGAACCCCTCTCTTTATGTCGATGGTCACTTCCTTGTAGAATGGTGAGATCCTGGTGGTGAATCCATAATACAGTTCATGGAGGATCCTGATGTCTTGAGTTTGAACACCCTTTATGGCTAGGGCTTGGATGACCGCTTCAGTCTCAACAGAATCAAAGGCCTTTTTTAAATCAATGAATGTTAGACAGAGCAGCATCTTAAACTCTCATGAAACCTCAGTGAGCTTGGTCACTGTGTGGATGTGGTCGGTCGTGCTGAATTCTTTTTGGAACCTGGCTTGCTCACATGGTTGTCCTTAGTCTAATGTTCTGCCAATCCTATTCAGGATGACTAGAGTGAATAACTTGTAGACAACAGACAACAGTCAGATTGGTTGATAGTTGCTGAAGTCGTGGATGTCTCCCTTCTTGTACAACAGAACGGTCCTGCTGGTTTTCCATTGGGACGGAACCTTGCATTCAGACATGTAGCATGTGAAGAGCCGAGCAAGTGTATTGATGAGTACTGGTGGCAGATTCTTCAGGTGTTTGGGTCTGACCTTTTCTGGATCAGGCGCTGTATGCTTCTTTACCAACAAAACGGTGTGTTGAATTTCGGAAGGGAGAACGCTGGGAATGACATATCCATGCTGTGGAATTTGGTATGTGGGCAGGTGGACATGGCTATCAGAGAGATCAAAGATACCTGAGTAGAAGTCGTGGGTAACCTTTTTCATTGCCCTTCTGGAAGATGTAATAGATTCATTAGGATGTTGGAGGGCAGTCATCTTGGTCTTATAGTTGGCGAAGGACAGGCAGGTGTGAATATTTTTACCATTTCACACCCATAAGACCCACCCTGCCGGGGCCAGATAAATTCCTCATTGGCCGACCTCCATAACCCACTGCCGCCATGCTCTGGGCCACTTTCAGGATGCTCGGGCCAAGCATCACGCATGAGTGAAGTCCCACAGAACCAGGTAATACAGAACTTTATGACCTTGGACTCTAGGCTCAACTGGACCTGGAAACAGAAATCTTCTGCCTGCTTCCACCAATCTCCGGTGACCCAGGGGTCATACCCATAAGACCCACCCTGCTGATTCCAGATAAATTCCTCATCAGCCGACTTCTACTACCCAACCACCGCCACGCTACAGGCTGTTTTCTGGACACATCATAAACACTTCATACCCATTTTCCATCATTACAGCACCATATTTGATGGGATTCAAATATGCTGTGAACCATCAGAACACCTATAATGGCTACTGGAGGCTGCCCTAAAAGCCTCCATCCTTCTCAGAGAGCCTGGCAAGCTACCGAGAGTATCCTGCCCACATGGCAGAGTCTGGCAAGCTACCCGTGGCATATTCAATATGCCAAAAACAGTAGTAACAATGGGCCTTATTTCCCTGACTCTGGAAGAGCTCCCAATATGGCAGCACTAAGAAGGAAAAACAAGGAGAGACTGATAAAATCTTAGGGCCGAACTAAGCCGCCAAAATGAAGAAGGACTAAAATGACTGTTTGCACTTTTAATGTACGTACGCTGACATTGAAAGCATACATTGAGGACCTGATGGTGCCATCACAGAAGATCAAGTACAATGTCATTGGATTGACCAAGCCGAGAAGGCATCAAACACATCACATTGTTTTTAATACCAGACAAGAACTGTTCCTCAGAACATGTGACGGTAGAGGTATTAGTGGTGTTGATGTCCTTGTCAGCACGAACTTAGCCATGAGCATTGATTCGTTCAAATGCCTAACAACCCAAATCAGATGCTTACATTTGAATAGATGTGGCTCATTGCCAGCAGTTTCTATCTTCATTGTCTACGTACCAACATCCAACTACAATGAAGAAGAAATTGAGAAGTTCTATATGGAGCTGGAGAAGTTCTATAAAGAAGACCACACCTTCTGCAAGGTCATTGTTGGTGATTTTAATGCCAAGATAGGACCTAGAAGGTCACCTGAAGAACTCTACATCAGAATCCACAGCCTAGAATGGAAGGAACAGGGTGAGAGACTCTCTGAGTTCAACGTGTTGACCAGAACATCCACAGTAAACTGCAGTCCAGAAGGCTGAATCGAAATGCTGGGCATGGGAGTCTCCTGGTGGACAGTTCCACAATGAAATTGTCCACATCATATTCAATTGATGATTTTGCCTGACTAATGTTGCTGTTGTCCCGAAATTCCATACTGGATCAGACCAATGTCTCCTTCGTGCAAACTTCTACTTCACAGAGCAGGGAGAAAGGACTGCAAAGTTTAAGAAGAGAACTCCCAGAATGACCACCAACTGGGAGCTCTTTGGCACTATTGCAGCAATATGGGAAGATGCCGTTGTTGACAACATTGACGAGGAATACGATCATCTGGTTCAGCACCTCCATGATTGTGCGGGAATGCAGAGAGAGAGAGACAAAGGCACAACAAGTTGCCTGTCTTTTGAAACTCTCAAGTTCATTTGTCAACATGGCCTAGCGTGAGCCTCAGTCAATGCCAAGCTAAGGTCTGAGCTCGCAAAGTTGTGCAGAGAAGCAATAAAGGAAGACCTCAAAGAGAAGAGCAGCAGTGTTGGCTGATGTGGCAGACATCTAGAAAAGTATTAGCAACACTATGTCTATATACAAGAACTAATATTAAGAAGTAGAATTAAGATGTTAATTAAGCTATTGGACTAAGGAAAAAGGAAAAACACGTTAACTGATATTTTACCACTTCAACTTTCTTATGTTGAATGTTCATTTTACTGCCAGACAGAGTGTGGTGGCGACCTCCCAATACAGGGTATTGCAGAGAGAAGAGAGAGAGACCAGGGCAGCAAGACGGAGCACAGACAAACCAGCAATGGGGACAGAGGAAAAAAAAATGTAGGGGAATAATGCAGGAGCAAATTGAGGCTGTGAAAGGGAGCTCGGAGAGATGAGTGGGATAGACAGGAGGAGACGGGAATGAGGGGCAGTGTGAGACTAGAATTGGAGGCTCAGAGAGACTGGAATGGTCAAGTAGTGAGAATGGAATAAACGGCAACTGATCACCAACCGGTTTGGCCCTCGTTCCTCCTTCATCTGCCCCATGGCCTGGGCCGCCCCAGGTGGGGGAATGGCTCAAGTTCACTGAACCCGGTTGGTAAGGGGGAGAGCCACTGGAGTTCCTCTAGCCACCCAGAGGTTATGAGATTATCATATATACATATATATACATATATATATATGATTTTAAGTCATGCCCAGTGGTGCCCAGGACCTATAATTGGCTTGGCACTTAGAGATCACTCTATGCAGGCTTGGAGGGCCATAAGGGATGCTAGAGCCTAGATCTGGGTTGACCACATGCGTGACAAGTGATCTACCCACTGTATTATTGCTCCAGCCCCTACCAGTTGTATTTAAACATTTATCTTCCTCACAAAGCACTGCACTTATTTTTTGTTGTTTGTCTTAATCTAAAATCTAAAAATATGCTTACTTTTTATTCCTTCTGCTAAATAGAAAATCAATTGATAGAAATTATATTTGCATGTACAAATCAAAAAGTGAATGAATAAAAAGGATATAAAAGTTCTATGTGAATGATGGTATGGGTGATAAATATAATTTCACTTTATATACTGAGAAACTAGGGCTGGAACAATAGCATAGCATAGTGGGTAGGGCATTTGCCTTGTATGCGGCCTACCCAGGTTCGAGTCCTCCATCCCTCTAGGGGAGCCCGGCAAGCTACCAAGAGTATCCCACCCAACCTGCAAGGTACAGCCTGGTAAGCTACCCATGGCATATTCGATATGCCAAAAACTTGTTGTTACTACAACAAGTCTCACAATGGAGACATTACTGGTGGCCGCCCAAGCAAATTGATGAACAACGGGATGACAATGACAGTGACATACTAAGAAACAGTACAAATTATGTTAGAGGATAATGCAAAGTCAGTATTAGTCTTACCAAAGAATAACTAAAATATAAGTAAATTTTCTATTTGAAATTATCACTACTTCTTAGAATTCAAATGAGTGTATATATATTCGCATGTATGTGAATCAAATATATGTATTTACTTTTATATATACACATACATGTGTATATAGAGAGAAGTTATATTGATACATTGCATTGTCATTGTCATCCTGTTGCTCATCGATTTTCTCGAATGGGCACCAGGAACGTCTCCATTGGGAGACTTATTGTTACTATTTTTAACATCGAATACACCACGGGTAGCTTGCCAGGCTCTGCCATGTGGGTGAGATACTCTTGGTAGCTTGCCAGGCTCTCCAAGAGGGGCGGAGGAATTGAACCCAGATTGAATAAATGGCAAAGCAAATGTCCTACCCACTGCGCTATAGCTCCAGCCCATATAGATACATATATATATATATACATATATATATATGTGTGTGTGTGTGTGTGTGTGTGTGTGTGTGTATAAAGCCTTCTAGAATTAAATCGTGTGTGTACAAATATTATGCTCCCCGGGAACAAAGAAATGACCACAGTTTTTCAAAAATCTAGGGATAGTATTTTATTAACAAAAAAATGTGGTATTGATCAGGAATTGTCGCACAATATCCTTATTAAAAGAACTAAACGGTGATGCCATCTTCTTAGTATGCTGCCGATCTTAGTGTTCAGACTCTCAAACACTTTCTACTGTGCAGTTCTTTTTGAATGTAATTATAGGATCATTTCAACGCATCAAGAGAACTTGATTTTCTTTCTATTTATATTGGTTCTTTGAAGCTTATTTCCGAAGCTGGATTGCTTACATAATAGTACTAAGCACATTTTATCTTGAGATTTTCAATACATCAGGTAAAATTAATACTTATTATATATAAATACATATTCTTTCCCCTTAATCTAAGAAAGTCCTCTTGTATATTTTTGTCTTTCTTTGTTTTGGGGTCACATCCAGCTGTTCTTAGGGCTTTCTCCTTGCTCTCTACTCAGAGATCACTAATGATGTGCTCAGGGCTCTTATGGGGTGCTAGGGAGAGAATCTGGGTTAACCTCATGCCAAAAAAGTAATATACCTGTTGTACTATCTCTCCAGTCCATATTTTGTCTTTTTGGTCACAAATTTGAAAGAATTTACATGAGTGCTTTGCATAGTAACCCACAGAAAATGTCATGTCCTATCAAATGCCTAGTTGGTATACTGCTGCACACAATTTTTTTTTCTTGGAAATCAATAATTTTCTTGTTGAGAGGTTGGATTTGAGTTTGCATGTGTTTAAGCAATTTTTAGGAGAAAATTATGTAAAGTGATAAACAGTTTTGAAATCAATCAACACCAAGATTGCTGTTCTAATTGTTTATTGATTCTTGAGTCATGTTTTCCTATTGTCAAAAGAAAAAATAAAAATGATAGCTATTATAATGATATTCCCGGGGCAAATTTATTGTTGTGTCAATGACTTACAGAAATAAAATGTTTAAGAGATGTAACAGATTCTTTGTTATTATATAAATTTTCATCTTTTATATGCAGCAATCTAAGTAATTCATATAAAATTCAAAATTGACCCTTGATTTTATCCTGCTATAAAATAGTCAGAAAAATATCTTATAAAATACTAAATATCATTATACCTTTCAATTTGACACATAAAATGAATAGAAAAGTGACTTGCATAGGATATGCTGCCTCTAAAATTCTAGTATTAACTCAGTGTATAGATTATGAATAAATGTAACTGA
The DNA here is from genome assembly GCF_027595985.1 of Sorex araneus. Taxonomy (NCBI): domain Eukaryota; kingdom Metazoa; phylum Chordata; class Mammalia; order Eulipotyphla; family Soricidae; genus Sorex; species Sorex araneus. The sequence goes on along the minus strand of NC_073302.1, from coordinate 42,606,097 downwards.
AAATATTTTAAGCATTTAATTTGAATGTTAAATTTATATTTTATAGGCCTTTCTATATCATAGATATACATAGAAAATAAACATAATGATATCATGAATAGACAAGTGTATTTTTTTAAAGTAACTGTGTGATTTGGGGGAAGACAGGATGCTGGACTACATCTAACAGTGCTCAGCTACAACTCTCAGTAAAATGCTCATGGCACCAAGTGGTGTTATGCATTAAACCTGGGCCTCTGACATATGTTCCAGTACTTTGAGCTATATATTCCAGTTCCAAATAATTTTTATAAACTCCTCAAAGACATGTAGCAATATCACGAATCACGAATCATGAAATCCCGTTGATCGCCAATTTCTCGAGCGGGCTCAGTAACCACTCCATTCATCCTATCTTGAGACTTTAGAAGCCTCTCTCCACTTGGCCTTCCCAACGATGCAGCATTGGAGGCTCTTTCAGGGTCAGGGGAATGAGATCCAGCTTGTTACTGGCTTTAGCATATTAATACACCATGGGGAGCTTGCAAGGCTGTCCCATATCGGCCGGAAACTCTCAGTAGCTTGCTAGTCTCTCCCAGACTGTAAGGTATCTCCCAGGTTGTAAGATATCTCTTGCCTACACTGTAAGGTATCTCCCACGTTGTAAGATATCTATTGCCTGGCTATCTTCTCCGAGGCCCCTCAGAGGGGATAGGCTCCAGCTTCCCTCCCGGCCCCAAACAGAGCTCCTGGCTGCCGAAGACCACCAGAACCTAGCCACAGACATGCTCAAGGCCCCTCTCCACATATTCAGATGGGCCTCATGCATGAAGGTACCTGCAGAGGAACCCAGGTGTGTGTAATCACATCAACGGCCAACATCCAGAGATTTAAAAGCAAGCTCCCAGAAGCGCACAGCCGTTTATATTATGTTATGTTATGTTATATTATATTATATTGTATTATATATGCATATTGAGCATATTACATATGCTCAATAAACCCTGAGAGTACAGCAAGGATGTGCCAGTATGGTGTACATAGATAGAAATTTAAGAACTTTTTTCCCAAAATAATTATTTCTCTGATCAAAGTTTATTTTAAAATGAGTAAAAATATTAAGTACATTGCTAATCAATGTTTTTAACAATTCAATGTGATGATGCTTATTAGGCAAAATCTTCAAAATTGTCAGATAGGTTTTTCTCAGTATGCCAAGTAGACATCTTGCAATAAGAGTCATCTTGATATGAAATAAGGTTTATAAGACCTGTGGACACCAGAAAATTTATTACCATTACTCAGGAATATGAACTACTTTAAGTTAAAATAAAGGCTAGCACATAAATAGTTAAATCTGCGTGATTTTATTAAAGCCTTTACATTTTGTTTCTTACACTTCTGAATAATAATTAATCAATACTACATTGGTGCTCTTTGGGAATGTTAATCAAATTTTAGGAATAGAATATATAAGAACTTAAATATAAATTAGAAGTTAAATGCCAATAGCTTTTGACTACAAATTAAGGCTCTTCATAATCTGTGCTTTATTTAGATAATCAATATTAGCACTGTCACCCCTGTAAATCTTCTACTCATGCTCTCATACTTTCATATTTATTTTCTATGATGAAATTGACCTTTCACCTTTCATTTAACCTTTATTTTAATATTCCACCTCAAGTCTTTAATTTAATAGGCAGAGTTGAACATTTTAGAAAACCAAATTTTTCTCTTTTTTTTCATGTAGAGGTGATTAACTCTAGCAGATTATTCATTGTGCTTAAGGTGTTCTATTCCTTTACAAAGTTCTGAGCTTTAGGGAAGGCAGTCGACCTATGAGATTTCATTTTTAATGCAAAATGATGCTAAAATTTAGTCAGAAGTTGATGTACTTTTTAAAACCCTGATGATTTCCTGTGAGATATAAGAATTATTCTAAGGCCTGATATGTGTGTAATAGGCTGCCCCTATTCCATTCCCTCCTGTTTCATTCTTCTCTGCATTTTGGCTATATTTTTCTTCTTTGTGGAGGTTTTTTTCCTTAAAAACAATCACCTTCAAAATTATACACATTTGTCACCACTTCATTGTTCTTAATATATGTATTTAGCTTTCATAATATTTTTTACAGCACACACTTGTCTTTGATATTATTTGAATGATTAAAATACTTTACTAAAATGTAAAACCCAAAACAGAAGACAATGGCATGTAAGAGTCAATAATTACATGAGAATAAATAAATCTGCCTTAGTAATTTTGTAGTTCTCTGATTTAATGCATTTTCAAAAATTATAGCAATTTTCCATTGTGAAAATAGGTAACAGAAATAGAGAAAGACTTAAATTGTCATTATCAGTAATTTATAACATGAGCCTAACCTCACAGTTTTATATTCTTGGTCTTTGTCTCATTTCTTGAAGTTCTATTTCTATTAACATGGACAAAAATTCCATATTTATCCAATCTCATTTTGACACCAAGGACTAAAAAGACAGCATCAAGAAGAGCTTCTTTAAAGTACTAAGGATCTGACCTTTGCTTATAAAAAAGAATTTTTTCACTTTCATCTCAAGGTCTCCAAAGCATGACAGAAATGTTCTTTACCTGTCATTGATCTCTTCCTCTCTCTCTCAAATAAATTAAGTTACTGCTACAACTGCTGAAGATTGGCATCTCTTCTTTATAAGCATATATCAGATCAAGACTTTTAAAAAATGGTTTAGTTTGACCTTCCAAGAGGAAGAGTTATTTGAAGAAGTCCTTGTGTAGAGAGCCACATCTTTCTCCTTGCAAGTAAGTTCTTCAGAAGTATTGAATTGACTCTCCTGCTTCATATTACAATATATTTTAGTAACCAACTTTTTCCTGGTTTTCTAAAATATTTTGAGGAGTGTTAAGATAAGAAAGGCACATCAGAATATTATCATTATTTTATATTTGATAATTTATAATGCATTCTGAAGCTTTCATTAAGTATTGTAAAACTATATCTTCAACAAAATTAAGTTCTAAGAAAATAAAAACAAATAAGTTCTAAGAGAATAAACTTAAATAAAATTTTTTATTCATATTTTTCCTCAGCTCCAAATATACATATGGTTTAATATTACATTAATTACTGTGTAACAAAATATAGAATGCATATAGTACTTGACTACATTTATACTACTCAGAAATATACTTCATATTTACAGCTTAAATATATATGTATGTACAGTATAAATATATATGCTATAAAGTTTGCACATGCTATTTAAATGTAAGTTATGGAAAGAGTTGCAAGAAAGAGGAGACAGGAAGTAATGGTGGGACAAGAGTCAAGATCCTTGGATATATCAGTGGTGTAGAGGAGTGCCATAGCTATGTCCAAACCACAAAGTTAACACATTGAAAGTAGGAAATCCAAACCACAACCAAACTTAAAAAATGTGCTTAACAAAAATCCTAGCAAACCAGATCCAACAATGTATCACATACCCTGGTCAAGAGGGATTCATCTCAGGAATTCAAGGATTGTTCAACATACTCAAATCAGTTAACATAGTACACCACATTAATAAAAGGAAAGATTAAAATCATATGATCATATCAATTCATGCAGAGAAAGCCTTTGACAAGATTCAAAATCCATTCATGATGAAAAAAATCCCGAGCTAAAACTAAAACAGCTAACTAAATGGGAAAAAGTATTTGCATTCAACATATCAGATAAAGGTTTGATATCCAAGATATATATATGTATATATATATATATAGTACTTAAAAAGATAAACAAAAGGGAAGTCAAGACCCTGTTAACAAATGGAGAGAATAAATGAATAGACACATCTCAGAGGAAGACAGGTAGATGGCCAGTAGGCACATGAAAAAATTCTCGGCATCACTTATCATCAGAGAAATCAAAATCAAGATGACAAGGAGATATCATCTAATATCAGTGAGAATTTCACATTATCAAAAATAGTAGGAACCATATTGTTTTGGCAGGGATATGGTGAAAAAGGAACTTTTATTCACTGCTTGTGAGAATGTTGTCTAGTACAACCCTTGTGGAAAAGGTTGTACTAGACAACATTCTAGTTGTCTAGTAGATTCTCCATACTAGGAGTATGGAGAATTCTCAGTAAACTTAAAACTGAACTGCCATATGACCAAGCAATTCTACTTTGGGGCGTCTATCCCTAGGACATAATAACGCTCTCTCAAAAGGACATATGCTCACCATTATTCACTGCTGCATACAATGACTAAGATACGGAATCAACCTAGGTGTCCAATGACAGATGAATGGATTAGGAAGATGTTGCATGTACACAATGAAATATTATGCAGCTGCAAAGAATGATGCAATCATGCAATTTGCTACAACATGGCTGGAACTGGAAGCTATCATGTTGAGTGAAGTGAGAAGAAGGACAAAGCCAGGGTGATCTCACTTATCTATGGAATATAGAATACTGGATGAGGAAGTGTATTGTAGTGAAAGGGACGTGCTTAGATCATCCCTGACCTCAGTGTTTAGAAATGAGACAGACATAGAAAGAAAGACAGCAAGAAAGAGAGAAGAGAACAAGAAGCAATGGATTAAGAGTCATCGGGCTTTAGTTATACAAGTGATATGAGTGAGGGGTATAGCCATATACCCAAAACAGATTCAATAGAATGAAAACATGAGATCTAAGCTTCTATCACTGGAACTTTGTAATTTGCCTGTCAAATTACAGGGTGGAGTTGGAATTGGGATAGAGAGAGAACACTGGGAACATTGGCAGAGAAAAGTTGACATTGATGGAGGGATTGGTGTTGAATTATTGAATGTCTAAAATGCAACTATCAGTAACTGCAAGTAATGGCTTTGTAAATCTTATATATAAATATGCCCATCAAGGAGGCAGGAGAGAATCTGGGACATTTGGAGGGAATTTGCTATTGCTAATGGAACCGGTGCTAGAATGTTCTGCCTAAAACTCAGATATGAATAACTGTAAATAACAATGTATTGATAAAAAATAACAATTTAATTAAAAATAGAAAGAGAAACATATTAGATGTTTGTCTGAAAGGAGGACTGAAGGAAAATATAAAAAAAAAGAAAGGTGGAGTCCAGTATATCTGGGTATGCACAGGGCCAGTAATGACAAGGTAAAATTCAAATTTTATTTTGTAACAAAAGTTATACTGTTTTCATAATCAGGCTAACATGACTCTGTGGGCATCATGGGGTCCTGTCACCTGTATCATAATATATTCACCCATCACCAATTTGTGGTGAGCACATTAAGAGCATTATCAACGGGTAATTTTTATTCTAATTACCACTAACTAGACATGTTGTAACTTTCCAATTGCTACACTCCCGAGGCTAAAAATGGTTCACTATTTAGTAAGACAATGACTTTTCAATCTAGCCACTGTGTGCGGTTTCTATTACATCAGTCACTCTGGGAAGTCTGACTTTCATCCTTCCACCGTAGGGATGAAACCTCAAAAGAGAAAACTCTAAGGGATTTTATGGGTAACTATATAATTCTCTTCACTAAAGAAATTCCTCTATTACAAGGTTATTTTTATTTCTAGAAATTGCAGCCAGTAAGTCAGTCAATGATATTAGCAGTATACAAAATATTGCTGCAGTTTTTGAATAAAAGGATCAGATTTTGAACCTTCCTTTATACAATTTCTATTTGAAAATGTCTTTCATTCTCCAAATACTTAAAGTGATTGGGCATTATTTAACATGTTTATCAATAATAAAATAATGTAAAACATGTATTTTTAAAATTATAGTTTAGGTATCATGGATTTAACGGAGTTAATGTGTATGTCAATTTTATGTATATTTTATATAGTTAAAGGCCTGAAATCAATTTCTAATATTTACTCAGTTCAGGAAGATCCTCACAAGGCCATCCAGGCAATAAGTAAACATTAATTTAAAGGGAGTTTATCATCTGTAAATTCTGTGGAATTTTGTTAAAGACAACTGCAATTTGACTCTTTATGAATGTTTTAGTAGTAATCTATTCTCTAATAAATGGATTCTATACTTATACAAGAAGTCATTCTGAATTTATTCTCTGTATTTTCAAGTTCATAATTACCATATTCTTGCAGTTATATTTCACATTTTTCAAACTATTTCACCATTCCCATTTGCTAACTCAAAACTTATACTACCAAATCAAAAAATATATATTGTAAATGTTTATGGAAACAATATTCTGAAACCCTAGTAGGACTAATAAAGCAATAGCTATCATACTGAGACTGTAATCTATGAAGTATATTGCATCAAATTCTTTGGGGACATTAACAACAATTGATTATGATTGCCATATTTTAGCTATCACAACACTGAAGAATGAGGAAAATACAATCAAATAAATAACCAGTGAATAAAAACATTTGCATTTTTTATTCAAGTGTCTGATTTTATAGTTTTTGTTCTCTTGATCTAAACATTGGACTTATATTCTACTTTTCAGAACTCTTAGGATTTAAAACTCAGTTGGGCTAAAATAGAGTAGCCTCTTTATAAATGAGGGGTTTTGGTTTTTAACTAGATGATCAGACTCCCATACTCAGCCTTGTTTTCAAATCTGCAAAGATATAAGATATTCACAATCACAATCACAATATCCCGTTAATCACCAATTTCTCGGGTGGGCTCAGTAACATCACATTTCGTTGTTTCCCTGAGATCTTAGAAGTCTATTTCGACTTGGCCCTCCTAATGATGTTGCACTGGGGGCTCTTCAGGGTCAGGGGAATGATATCCAGCTTGTTACTGGATTTTGCATATGAATACACCATGGGAAGCTTGCAAGGCTGTCCCATGGGAGCAGGAAACTCTCAGAAGATTGCCAGTTTCGCCTAGAGGGAGAAGTAGGCTAAAGATATCACACAGCCGCTTGGGGCCGATTGCTTCTGAGAGCTTGCTTTTAAGTCTCTGGATGTTGACCGTTGATGGGATTACACACACCTGGGTTCCTCTGACGGTACGTTCATGCATGAGCCCTGTCCGAACGTGTAGAGAGGAGCCTCCAGCATGGCTGCAGCTAGGTTCCGGTGGTCTTTGGCCGCTGGGAGCACTGCTTGATAAGATATTAATCAAGAAAAAAGATGCTTTAGATACATTTAATTTCAGAACTCAAGCAAATCTTATTGTTCCCTGATTTATGATCAGTACTCTTTGTCACTGTCATCCCGTTGCTCATTGATTTGTTCGAGCGGGCACCAGTAAAGTCTCTCATTGAGAGACTTACTGTTACTGTTTTTGGCATATCCAATACGCACGGGTAGCTTGCCAGGCTCTGCCACGTGGGCTCCATACTCTCAGTAGCTTGCTGGGCTCTCCGGGAGGAGAGGAGGAATAGAGCATGGGTTGGCCGAGTGAAAGGCGAACGCTCAACCGCTGTCTATCGCTCCAGCCCAGTACTCTTGTATGAACCTCAAAACCTTAAGATAAACTGATTCTGGGGGCTGGAGTGATAGCACAGCAGGTAGGGTGTTTGCCTTGCACGCACGCGGCAGACCCAGGTTCAATTCTCAGCATCCCATATGGTCCCCTGAGCACTGCCAGGAGTAATTCCTGAGTGCAGAGTCAGGAGTAACCCCTGAGCATCGCTGGGTATGACCCAAAAAGAAAAAAAAAATAAACTGGTTCTTAAATTAATCAATAATAATTTTTGTTGTTTAAATTTGGATTCATTTTCCTATCATCCAACATGTACTTGCCAATCTCAAGGATGTTTTCTTCACTTTCCAAAAAAACCTTGGCCTGAAAAAAAACCCAGAGATATTCTGTAGTGTTCTTACCTAAATGATAAGCAGCCAGCCCTCGTGGCCCTTTTCCCAGTTGGGACATTATGGTCTTCTCCACCAAGGCAATATATTTTTCTCTGCTCTCAGATATCCATAGAGACCCCTTGAAAGTATCAAATCCAAGTTTCTGTTTTTTGTATTCTCTCATTTTTAAGAGTGCGTGAGTGGGACACCACAAGCAAAGGAATCGCCTTCAGGCTAACACAAACCCCAAAGCTGGGCGTTTTAGAAAACCAACCCTGCCTTTTCTACTATTTTAAGATGCAGCTACATTATGGTCTCTATATACCAATTACATTTAAGATTCAAAGATGAAACCCTAAAAATGGCAATTAACAGTTGAGAGTTTTTTCTTACCATTTTTGTCTAAGGGGTGATGGGACTTCAAGATTGCTTTAGTGTAAGTAACGTGGTATGTGTGATAACCTTTCAGTAACAATACTGCAAACTTCCGTGCCTAAAGGAAACCAGGGACCTTACTAGTGGGAAATGTACGCTGGTGAAGAGACAGGTGTTAGAAGATTTTTCTATGACTGAAACCCAATCATGAACAACTTTGTAAATATGTATCAACTTCATAAATGTGTATCTCACAGTGATTCAATTAAGAAAGAAAAAAAATAGCCTTGTCTCAGAGTTGCATTCAGAAGACATTGTCTAGACCCTTTGTTTCTGCTCTCAGTAACTCTTTTTTAATAGCACTTGAGCTGTCACAACTGAAACACAGTGTAAATAAAGAATTATATGTATTTTTATGTGGAATCTAACTTCTACATATCAGCTAGATGAATAATTCTTGATTCAGAGGCATTAACATTTCTGGGGAATCTACATTAATTCTGAGATCCTATAAAATATTTAGAAAAAATATTCTCACAAATAATTGCCTTGAGCAGTAATAAAGTTTCACAGGCCACTAATTTCAATTTTTTCCTGAACATGGATACTTCCGTGGAGGCCAGTGCCTCATTAATTTTCCAGGAAAAGCCTGAAGTGGGATGAGCATTCTAATCAGTGTCAAGGTAACCTGGATTCAAATTAGATTTCTATACTGACTCAGACATCTCACTCAGGAGAGACTTACGCATTATACAGCAAAAGAGGGCATCGCCTTTGCTACTGGCTTAGCTCTTCCTGAGTGCCTCTGCTTCTCTACAACTTTGTCATCTAGGTTTTAGCATTATTCATTCACTACCATTTCATTTCCTGTGCACACATTATCTGATGAGAGACAATTGCATATTCGTATGTTGATTTATTCATCCAAAGAACAGATAGAAAGGTTCTTTCCTTCTCCAAAGATATTAGCAGGGGCCAGTCTGTGTCACTTTTGTACACTAGACCGAACGCCTTATCAAGAAGAATGAAAGGTACTCCCTCCAACAAGAGGTACCTGTCATAAAGGCAGACTGGTGGGTAGGATAGAAACTGGGGACCTTGGCTGAGGGAATTGGACGTTGGTTGAAGGGATTGGTGTTGGACCATTTTATGTCTAAAACTGTTGTTCGCTGTGAATATTTTTTAAAAGAGTAAGGTCTTTACATCTCTCTCTTGTTTTTTTTTTTTCTGTACACAGTTCAAATAGAGACACCTACCTAGCCCACAGAGGTGCCTATACACCATTTCTATCTGAGAACTACAGATTAGCACCACTCTAACTTCCCTCTACGTTTTTGTACTGTTTCTCCTCTCATTATTCTAGGTTCTATTCCTGTTGCTTTTTTTTTTTTTTTGAGAGAGAGAGACTGACTTCTGGGTACCTCTAACTGAGCAGTATTTTGTTCTTTTATTTTGTTTTGCCTTATTTGGGGCCATACCCGGTAGTGCTGTACTGCACTTCTGGCTCTGAGCTTAGAGATCATTCCGGGCATGGCTTTGGGTAATCAGATGAAATGAACCAGGGTCATCCATGTGCAAGACAAACATCCTACATGTTCAAGTATCTCTCTGGTCCCTGAACATCACTGTTCTCACGTCTCATCTCCTTCCTCATACTGGAAGCACAGAAATGATATCTCAAGTCAGGATCCAGAGAGCAAATAGGGAAGAGTCTCATTTGGTGTATATTATTGAAATAAATTCTTAGGCTAACGTTCAGATCAGTACTTCTTAGGTAACTTAGGTGACAACATGAATACACCACCTGCCATGTAAGCTGAGCAGCCAGTTTTTTACTTTATTCTTTTTTTTTTTCTTTTTGGGTCACACCTGGTGATGCTCAGGAGTTACTCCTGGCTCTGCACTCCTGGCAGTGCTCGGGGGACTATATGGGATGCTGGAAATCGAACCTGGGTTGGCCGCGTGCAAGGCAAATGCCCTACCTGCTGTGCTATCACTCCAGCCCCTTACTTTATTCTTTATGTTTTATCATCAAGCTGCCTTCGGGGAGAGGGAAGAATGGAGAGGGGAAAGGGGAGCATAAAATCATTCAGTATTTAACTTAGGTAGTGATCTGTTGGCATGATTCCAGGCCTCAAAACCCTTACAGGTGTAATAAATGACCCTATTAAAAGATGCTAGGTAGCAAGTGGTAGTACCATACTCAACACTGAGTGATAATTTAACCCATGCTTACGCATTGACCTAGGTTACCCTTTTTCTACCCTTTGATACACTGACTTAACTCAGTAGTTAACCTATGGAGGGTGCAATTCTCTGGCTTAGCTCAATAATTAACCTATTCAGAGTCCTATTTTTGAATCATAGTTGTAATTTCCATACCGTATAATATCTATAATATAACCCATAAATTTTCCCAATCAATTTTTCAATCGCTCTAATATTTTCCTCTCTACAGATTATTTTTAAATAATATGTATTTCATTTTTTGCATGCATGATAGTAATACAGATGAACAAGAAAATATATTCAGCTTTTAGATTACCTGGATTTTAGTTTTAGTAACCTCCTTGTCCCTTTGTGTCAAATGTTTTATCCTTAGCAATGCACATTAGGACTCCAGAATTCCAGGAAACTCAAGAATGTAAGGTAGTTTTTTAACTTGGCTGCTCAAGTCGTAGTTTTCTCTCTAACCGCAGCATGAAATTTGAGGTGCCAATTTAAAATAATTCCTGTATTAACTCTCAAGACTTTACCTTGTTTTAAGATAAAAATCATTTCCCACTTTTCTGTGTATTCCTCTCTGAATTTGAGATGGTGATGGTGACATTGATGCCAATTATCTGAAGTCAATTATCCACTCGCTGAACCATTCAGCTGATAATAGTTGAGGGCATATTGCAGGGAGAGGAAGTTTCCACTTATACCCTTTGTTCGATGTCATCCTTTTCCGAATAGGTCTCATTTTGGGGGACTGGAGATGTGGACCCCTCATGAATGAGGAGAAAATCAATCTTCAGAACATCTCTTCTCATATATTGTCTTGCCTCTAACATATTCTCATTGTCATTAGCCTTGCATGTGATACATTTTGATATCTGCTACATTTAATAGTTAAAAAATTTATATAGAAATAATAGGAAATCAAAACATAATCATCTAAACAATTATGCACTTTGATTTTAATCAGGCTACCTCCAACAGATACAGCATAGGAATGATCTTGTATTAAGATGAACTGAGAAGAACGATTAAGGGGGAATAAATTAAATTTTGTTTGAACATGTGCATAGATATTAAATATTTACATGTTATTTAATATCACAGTTATTAAAAGGACTTCCATATATAGACTTTCCCTTTGATGGAAGCCTAGGATTGGAGGAGAGACAGATGTTTCCTTCTTTGGTTCTGACCTTCTTTATTCATTCCCAGAACAGCACTGCCAGCAACTTATCAGAAGCAAAGAGTGTTTTCTTGACCAGATCATTGTTCCAGAATGGGTAGAAAATGATAGACTTCATGAAAGCAGCCATTACCCACAAAACTCTTGTGTTTGTTCCATGGCATGCCCTGTCAGTACTTTTGACTACCAGTTTGGCAGTTATTTTTTTCTTGTCACAGTGAACTAGTCAGTCTTTTCTGCTTCTAGCAAGTGTTTCTAAATCACATAAATCCCACATCAATGTTTTCTTTTGATATTCCTCTTTTTCTATTATATCCTTCTAGACTAGCCCTTCACCAATCCACAAGAAGTATACTATACCTAGCCCTTCTTTGACCAAAAGAGTAAACCCAGAGAACTCACTTCCATATACGGAGGAAGTTTCTGTGAAATCCTCAACTTCTTCTCTGCTCTGAAGCACTTCTTGAAGCTGGCTTTTTAAAGTAATATGCACTGACCCCATATCTGATATGTCCATGGTGATAGTTTTCTGACCACAATCCTCTTCTAAAACTTTTAAGAAACAATGTGTTCCTCACCTCCAAACTTCCTTTACTCTAAGATGATGTTGGAGATGTAATAGTGTGCAAGTTTCTGGAGTTTGCTTCAAATTGTCAGTTACCAGGATTCTGCACCCTCAGGTTATGTTTATGTAAACCAATTATCTTCAAGGATAATTACTTTATCTCAAAGGAAATGTTTTTGCTAACTCACTTTCAATCACATACATAATAACATCTCTATATGGATATGCATGAATGTTTGTCTGAGGGAAAAGTTATTCTTTTGATTTAAAAATGCCTTAAATATGCCTGTACTTCTGCATATCATTTCAGAATGCATCATTCTCCATAAATAAAATAGCTTCTTCAGTAGACAATAGAGATGTCTACTGAACATCATTTTTATTTATATACTTATGATTTTAAAAATTGTATTAAATTCTAAACTTATAAATTTAAAATTGTATTATCAAAATTTCATCGTATAAACAACATGTACTATACAAATATTCACAACATTTTTATATTTTTAATTCAAAAATATATATTAATGTGACTTTTGGAAAGGGTATAAAATCTTACATCACTTATTTATTTTATCACATTTTCCTGTCATGAAAATATTCTAAGTGTCAGCTGACTTGAATTTCAAATATGAGAAAAATTTTTATATTTATGGTACAAGTTAGTTTTCCTTCCTCTCACTATATTCAATGCCTCAATTCTTAGAAGTTAGACCACACACTGAGAGTTTGAAGTATTTGACAATCTTAAAATATCTCATCTACCCCCGAAGTATTTTTTTTCTGAAATCAAGCAATTACAGGTATGATAATTCCAATTGTGTAGTAAAATGAACAGAGAAGTTTAAAAGACTTCCAAAATAAGATTGATAATATTATTTCTCAAATTACAAGTTTAAAAAATTTTCAAATTTCTCAAAAACAAGTCATGTAGCTATTTAAACATTTATTTTATTGACTTTTTAACTTATCATTTCCTTTGGTGCTTTATTTTACAATATCAATAACTATCAGACTACTTTCTGACAGTTTCAAAAAGAATCCTCTTCTTCCTCCATAATCCACTTGTGAGCTATCTCTTTATTGAAAAAATAACAAGAGAATAGGTAGGTGGAAGGACACTGGGACACTGATGGAAGCAGCAGACACGTTGGTGGAGACTGATGCTGAAATGTTTCAAGTTTGAAGCCCTAGGGAAAACAGTTTTATAAACCATCATTGTATTAATGAATCACTGTCATCCCATTGTTCATTGATTTACTCGAGTGGGCGCCAGTAACGTCTCCGTTCCTCTCAGCCCTGAGATTTTAGCAGCCTTTCATTACTCATCTTTCCCAACAATTGGAGGTTCTTTCAGGAAAAGAGGAATGAGACCTATTGTTACTGCTGTATTTGGCATATCGAATACGCCAGGAGTAGCTTGCCAGACTGCCCATCAGGACAGGATACTCTCGGTAGCTTGCCGGGCTCTCTGAGAGGTGTATATATATATACATACATACATATATGTATATATATGTATGTATATATACATGTATTACTCTATGATTTGTTGCCTACTGTCTGAACTCCATCAAATATGTAATTATGGAAAATGTGTAGGAAGTGTCTTATAATGTGTCCGGAAAGCAGCCTGGAGTGTGGCAGCGGTTGGGTAGTGGAGGTCAGCTGCCAGGGCTGGGTCCCTTGTGGTGGAGAGGGTTCTCATCCAACTCCCTCTGGGCAGAGTGAAAACAGCCTGGCGCAGAGTCTAGTGTCATGGCTATGGGGGGCCTCATTTTATAATCCCATCTGGAAATATAAACCATGGTGCCTAAAATAAAATTTCAAAGAATAATAACATTAATTTTGAAAGTAAAAGAAAGAAAACTATTTTTTAAATATGAAAACATATGGACTAGAGCAAGAGGATAGCAGCCAGAATATTTTCCTTGAATATATCCAACTGGGGTTCAATCCCTGATGTTCCATATGGTCCCCCAAGCATGATAGGAGTGATCCATGAATGCAGAGCCAGGAATAAACCCAGAGCACCACTAGGAGTGGCAAAAACAAAGATTAAAACTTTTTCTGAACACTGGACAGCTATAAATCCTTATTCCTAAAATATTTGAAAATAAGCATGTCTTAAAAGGTAATATTTCCAGGGTATGTTTATATATAACATGTGATTGTTATATTACTTGAATATTTAAATATACATAGATAACATCTGACATAATGCAAATAAGCAGTTCTTCTGGAGGATTTCTATGAAGAACTGAATTATCTCTGGAGTAGATGTGGTTTGTCAAATTACCAAGGTTCAATGGCTGAGACTATCACAATATTCATTTAAATAAAATCCTTTGTTTTACTTATATTTCATTCTCAAACCTCTCCTCAGCTGTTTTAAATGGTGTCCCCCCTGCACTCTCAGAAAGGAGTGAACAGAAGATACGGCCCTCACCATAATTCTTGGACAATCCTAGGCCAGTGGGTCAATATAAGGACTGGAGGATGTAGTGATGCTTGAGCTCTTGGAGTACTGGGGATTTCCCAGGCCATCTCAGTGGTCTTTGCAGGTCTCCAGAACTGTATTCTATGTCCAGGGAGCATACCAGCATTGGCTGCATGCAAGGCACTGTACTTGCAAACCGCTGTTCTATTTAGCCCATCTCTTCAAACATTTAGTCTTCTAAACTATTAAACAGCATGTGTTTTAAGAACTACAGTCTTTAAAAAACACATATATTTTCAGAAGTGCTATTTAGCTTAAACTTGTTAAGTCATATGTACATAAGTGGTACTCTTTTTTTTTCATATAAATAATGAAGAGAAAAAAAGAAAAAAGAAATGGAGAGAATATGTTCAAAAGGGGAATAAGGCAAGCAAAAGTCTAGAAACAGAAAAGAGATGTTCTCCTTTTCAAATTAAAAAATTGTGGTTGTACGAGGAAAAATAATAGATTAAGTTACAAGTTGTTGTTATTACATATATGTAGTTCTACTTAAGATTACTCCAAGACACTATTTGTTTAGACAAGGCATTAAAACATGCTAAAATGATTGGCTGAATAGATATGCTAATGTCAATGCTGAATGGAGGGTGAGCACTAGAAATAAAGAGGTAGTGTTTTAACTAATCTCTGAAATTTGAATATTACAGAAGAGAGATTAACTGGTTATATTAGGATCTCTACTTATAAACAGTGATAATGTTATTTGAATTTGACTAACTCCTATTTAATTTTATTAAATGGTAAATGTTAAATTAGTATTAAGAATCATTTTAAATGTCACTTCTAAAATCAACTATAGCAATATTATTTTATTGCACCATATAATAAGTTAACTAACTTGTGTTAGAAGGGAAATGCATGGGAAAACAAAGAGGACACGCAAAAAAATGAAGAAATAAGAAATCAGCCCCCTATAAAGTAAGAAATATTTTAGATTTTTATTTTCAGTATAAAATAATTTTAATAATTTTTTTTTTAATTTTCAGCATCACTTTATGTGGACAGAATTTTAAACTATATATTTCTATACAGTTTTGTTTTCATATTTTATTCCTTGTATCTTGGCTTTGTCAAATAAACATCATTGTTACATCTTCTCTTTTTTCAAGCTACTAATTTTTTTTATCTTCACTTATGATAATCCTACATAAGTGATTCTCTGGATATACAAACATATTTTCAAGTACAAAATTGATTATTTTATCACATTCATTTTCTATTTTTATTAAAATTTTCTTTCTTATACTATAAAAGAAGCAAGTAAATAAATAAATTCTAAAATGTACTTTTTTACTTCCACAGAAAAAAGAGTACAATTCTAAGAGACAAGGGGATGACTGCATGGAGGGGTCATCCACATATAGTTTATTGAAAACTATAGAAGATGTGGATAGTGATGGACAGAGAGAGAGACAGAGAGACAGAGAGACAGAGAGAAAGAGAGAGAGAGAGAGGAGTAAGACTGGTCAGCTTGTTTGGTCTACCTAATTTATTTCACCAGAGAAATGAATAGGAGGATAAAAACTAGTGGAAGACTCTAGGGTTCCATCAATCGCCCAAGGCAGTTGTCCAAATGCATCTGAGGCCCATTTGATCTACACAGCAAGGAACTTGATTGTTGTTCTCTGTTTTAGGGAGTGGTAGCTTCCGACAGTAGTCAGGGATTGCTCTTTGGAAGTAAGCCAGTCCTGTTCTCCACTCAAGTTTCCCAGATTTATTATCTGCTCCCACAGAAAAATAATTTTTGAAAAACAGTAAAATCAAACTGCTATATTTAAGAACTATGAGGACAGAGACAGTGAAAGAGACAGAAAATGAATGATTAAAGTATTTAAGAAAGAGCACAGATTTCTCAAAAGAAAGTGCTGCTTATTTTTGCGAATTTTGATTTTGAACTTTGGTGGTGGTCTTTCAAATGGTGGTGTTATGATTGCAGGAACTTTCACACCTGCTATAGTTTCTCCTCTCCTGAATAATGTAATGGTCTCTGGGCTGGTGTTGGTGCTAATACTATTTGTTGTACCATTCTGCCTCAATTCTTGCATCTTCAAGAAAAATGTGTATTTATACTTTGGGGCTGGTGATGGATTAACTTCTTCAATCCATATCATAGTTCTCTCCTTCCCAAAATTCTCTACCTTCTTGCTATGTAAAGCAAGAGGCCCTGTCTACCTTCCTGCTATGTAAAGCAAAGCTGAAGTTAAATTCTAGAAGTGGGATGGGTAGTTTGAACTACCCATTGGTGTAATGGGAGAAAACATTCAGACTTTTCTCTGTTTTTTGCTTTTGTGTCAACCCCAGTGATGTTCAGAAATTACTCTTGACTCTGTACTTAGGAATTACTCTTGGTGGATCTCAGAGTACCATATGGAATGCCGGGGATTGAACCAAGGGCTGCAGGGTGCAAGACAAACATTCTACCCACTGTCCTACCAATCCACCTGGATATTTAAAAAATTTAGTTTATACTAAGTGAAAATGACAGAGGAATGGTAGGATTTGAAATCTGGCATCAGTCAAACATTATAAGTGGAATTGGATACTCAACTAATGGTGCTAAGAAAGATTATAATGAGACCAGAATGGAAGAAGCTGTAGAAATTTATGAACAAGCAAAATAAATTAGCTTTTAGTTCAATGGTTAAGTAAGATTGATTATATGCTTCCTTTTAAATGTTTTATAATTTTTATACATATACACATTTATATGATGTGGATGTGAAGGTAATTAAATTTCCCAAATTTTTCAACTCCATTAATTCTCAGGGCTCATTAGTTCATCTGGCTGGTTGGATAGGTATCCTTTAACTTATCAATTTATTGCTGAGAATAAAAGATGCAAAAAAAATGTGCTAGGATATATTCAATAGTAAAATACTTATGTCTACTTAAGAGTGATATTTTATAATAACTTCATAATGAGAAGAGACTATTATAACCAATAATCTAACTAAAGTTGGTAAATTAAAAGTGTTAAGTGAATTGGTCAGAATCTGAAAGTGGAAAAGAAATATTTACTGCAGTCAAAGAAAGTCATGTCAGGCCCAGAAAAGAATACAGTGGTAGGACTCAGGCCTTGCACCCGGATTCAATCCCAGGCACTACAGGGTTCGAGCATCACCCAGTGCAGCCCTTGAGGTCCCCCAGCACCATTTAGGTGGCTCAAGAATCAAGGCTTGAGTAACCCAGCACTGCACAGCATCCTCAGGCTCCTACATTGAATCACTGATCCAGGGAATTGAGGATTGCCAGTGCTTTCCCCACCTACCAAGCATTCATTCTCTTCTTTATTCACCTGCTAAACAGAGTGAAAACTTTCATGTCTGCTCAAGAATCAATATTTGAAAAGTTTTTCTCAATTTACTTGCTTTGTTCAACATACACTCTTATTAGGCACTCATTAAACAATTCATTCCTCCTACAAAATATTTGATACAATTGCACTTCTACTTTCATTTGCAAGATCTGTTGCCTAGATTTATGTTTTCTTTTCTTTTCATTCCTGCTATAACCATCATCGTATAAGCCACCCTTAGTTTCACATATGGAACAAAGTAACCTTACATAAATATGAGCTCATCAAATAAATTAATATACAATGACAAAAGAGCTACTTTTAACTATTAAAAATAAATTGTCTTTTAAACTAAGATACATGTATTAGATAGTAGTGCAACTTTAAACCTTATCTTAAAAATTTAAAAGGTAAATAGGGTGCTTATGGATAATAAATTTCTATTCCAGAACATGATTCCAATAATCACAACTAAATAAAATGAATAATCTATTTACAACTAAAAATAGTTCTTTTATAAAATTACTGAATAAGTAAAAGGGATAAAATGCCATTTTGGTAGCTGGCTAAAGAATAGAAAAGTATGGAGCTAGAGAGAATATACAGAATGTAGGGCACTTGCCTTGTATGCAGCTGACCTGGGTTTAATTCCCGGAACCTTGTTTGGCCCACTGAAGTTCACCAGGAGTGCCCTTGAAAACAGAGTAAGGAGTAAGCTCTGAGCAACATTAGGTGCAGATCCCCAACTAAATGGAAGAACAAACAAGACTAGAAAGACTGACAAAGGAATCATTAGCAAAATAGATGTAATATCTAGAAGAGTGTCCTACATGCTCAAGTTTAGATTATGGTCAGACATATTACATCTCAGACTTTATTTATTTTATTTATTGAATCACTGTGAAATATCAAGTTACCAAGTTGTTTGTTATTGGATAATGTTCCAACACCTGTCCCTTCACCAGTAAACATTTCACATCATTAATGTGCCCAGTTTCTCTCCTGCCACCCCACAAATCCTCCCCCCATCCATCCATTTTTCTCTTTCTCTCCTTTTGGCATTGTTATTGACACGATAGGTACTGAAAGGTTATCATGTCTGTACCTTTACCTACCTTCAGCACTCAGTTCTTGTCAAACTTACTCTTGAATGAAATAAAAGACCTACTGCTTAATAATGTTTTAGCGGTACTTGCCTTATTGATTTGATTCTTCTTTTACATTCACTAACAGGAGTCCAAATTTAGAAGAGTGATCTAGATAGACTCTGGGTATTTTTAAGGTCACATATATATGAGAAAATGAGCCCTAATTTTTAAATACTTCAAGAATAGATTGTACATTTTCTTATGAAAATAAGTAAAATTGCCATAATTGATTCTGCATTTGTTTTTTAACTCCATTAAGCTTCCTATTAAATATTCTACTGTTATCATCACATAGTTCTATGAATAGTATGTATTATTCCAGTTATGCATAATTTTTATTGCTAAAATATTTTAAAAATATTCCCCTTTGTGCTCATTGACATGTCTTCAATTAAGAAAAATTATTAGGGGTCGAAGTGATGGTACAGTAGGAGAGTCCGTTCTTGTACATAAGCCCAGCTGTGTTTAATCCCAGGAACTTCTTATATTCCTCTGAGAACTTCCAATAGTGACCCCTGAGTGCTGAGCTGGGAGTAATCCCTGAGCACCACTGGGTGTAGCCCCCAAATTATTAATTGTACTATTGCATGCTTTGTCTTTAATTTAAATTATCCATTTACTTAAATACTATTCCATTCAATATGCTTTAAAATAAAGACATAGGAAGTTCAACATAATAAAGAAAGTGTTCCTTTTCCTATTTTGAAGCTTTATATTTAATATTAGTGTTAAAGATTCTGAACTTGAAGTATCAATTAATTTACAGATATTACTTAACATTATCTGTAAGAGCGATAGTGCAGTGGGTAGGGCATTTGCCTTTCACGAGGCCGACCCGGGTTTGATTCCTCCACCCCTCTTGGAGAGCCCAACAAGCTACCAAGAGTATCTCGCCTGCACGGCAGAGCCTGGCAAGCTATCTGTGGCTTATTTGATATGCCAAAAACATTACCAAGTCTCACAATGGAGACGTTACTAGTTCCTGCTCCAGCAAATCGATGAGCAATGGGATGACAGTGACAGTGACAGTGACTTAACATTAATGTGATATAAAATATGTAATGTGCTCTAACAAAAGAATGGTTATTCTTTTCCTTTTGAAAAGTGGTGATAGATAAATAACTACTAGGAAACAAAGAGATCCTTGAATGATGATTGAAGAATCTATGATTTACTTAAGTAAGATAACCATGTTTTGAAAAATTTAGAGCAGGGTAAAAACATAGCACTGTGATACAGTCGTCACTGTTCATCGATTTGCTTAAGCGGGCACCAGTAATGTCTCCTTTGTGAGACTTGTTGCTACTGTTTTGGGCATATCAAATATGCCATGGATAGCTTGCCAGGCTCTGCCATGCTGGCAGGATACTCTCAGTAGCTTGCTGGGTTCAATGAAGGGACGAAGGAATTGAACCCAGGTCAGCCATGTGCAAGGCAAACACCCTACCATCTGTGGTAAAAATATGGAAACAGAACAAATTTATGTAAATTTATTTAGCTAAGAGTGGTGAAAAATTATCATATGAGAATTCTGTGCAGAAATATTTGATGTTACATTTGATTAGTGACTGAACTTGGGTCATGTTTGGGTCAGGACATTGAAAAAAAGACACGATGAAGGGAAAAGTCAGTAAAATTTGGAGAATCATTTGATTCTTGAAGTAAAAGAATTGAATATAGACTTTGGTTTTAGAGACAGAAGTTCATTTTAGACCTATTGGTTTTCATCAGACCAAGAGTCTCTTCAGAATTAGGTATTATCAGAGTTTCCTGTTGCTATTGTAACATATTACCACCAACTCAGCATCTTAAAGCAATCAGCACAGAGATAGTTGTTTTCTACAGTTCAGAGAGAAAAGTTCAAAATCTGTCTTGTTGAGCTAAAGTTAAGGTGTTGGTTATGTCAATTACTGGAAACTTTGAGTAGAAAAACAATCTTCCTCTAAATTTTTCAGTATCTAAATATTATCCTGAGTATTTTTGGGCAAATGGTCTTCAATTTTTACCATCCTAACCATTTGCTTCTGTAATTATGAGTCCTATACTCACTAATTTTATATTTCCTTTTCCCTCACATGATAGCTCTTGTTATAACAGTGCTCTCTCTGCAATAATCCAAGTCACTCTTTTTATCTCAGTATGATTAATTTACACAACTTTGAAATCCTTTTGTCATGCCAGGTTACATCCATTCACATATTTTGAGTATTTTGAAGTTGACATATTTGGGGAAATAATTCAGCCTATTACATTTATTGAGGTATGTCTTTGGGAGAAATATAGGGTTTAAGATAAAGACTATAGTCAGATATATCTTCTGACTCTACTCTCATATAAAATCTGAACAAATAAGTAAAGAAAAGAATGGGGGAAAGGGGTTGTACTGCCTAAAAATAGTAATAAGAGGATTAAATGTTGGTGTAGTGGAAGCATCAAAGCGCAAATTAAAGTCAGTTATATCTTAAATTAATTTGTATTTTATCAACTTTAAGGGACTAATGAAAGATTAATGATGGAGAGGAGAAAATCTTAATGAACTTAAATCAAGGTCTGTTTCAAAGCATAATGGCAGGATAATATTCATGAATATGATATTAGAATGTCAAGAGTACGGATTTTGACATGAATTGCAGTGAATGACTGCTGTTCTTACTTGTGTGATCAGTGAAAAATTATCTGAATATTTGTTTAATCAAATTGAATGTGAAAATCCTAATGCTTATTGTGCAGAGATTTTTGTGAAGTATAAGATTATATCTATCATAAAAATATTTCGCACAATATCACAAAGTTGAGGTTTATACTGGAAAAGATTTGATTATATATTTAAAATAAAGATATTTTCAAATTTAGACTTTTAAAGAACTGGAGTGATAGCGCAGCAGGTAGGACGTTTGCCTTGCATGTGGCCAACCTGGTTTGATTCCTCTGTCTCTCTCAGAGAGCCTGGCAAGCTACCAAAAGTATCCCACCTGCACGGCAGAGCCTGGCAAGCTACACATGGTGTAATCCATATGCTAAAAAAAGTAACAACAATTCTCACAATGGAGACATTACTGGTGCCTGCTCAAGCAAATCGACAAAAAACAGGACAACAGTGCAGTGCAGTGCTACAGACTTTTACATAAATACATTTTATATAGATTTTTATTAATTTACTAAACATGGGTATACTAATGTTTGTATTAGTATTGGTATTAGTATTGTATTAGTATTGGTATACTAATACTAACAAAGGTAATGACAACAGAAATATATTGTAAAGATATATTTAGGGCTGGAGGGAATGTGACTTAAGCAGTAGAGCACATACCTTGTATATGTAAAGCTGAAATTTGGTTTCCAGTATCTCTTGGCTCCAAAGCAAGACTGGATATAGTCCTGGCATCCCCTCAGTAGTACCAGGTATGCCCTCTGAGCACTGCAAGAAAAAAAAAGTAAAATAATTTTACTAGAAATTCTAGTTTAGATTTATGTAGATATCATTAAAAAACCATTTATTTTGTATAGAGTCACCAGGAATATGAGTGAAGCCAAGTTACTCTAGGAAGAATCTACTTGAAGTTCTAGTGAATTATTCTCCTATTTCTAGAGAAAATTAATATATAGGTTATTGACATCTATAATTTTTATTTCAAAAAATTAATATTAGGGAGGAATATTTGATTTTCTGGCACTATGAACCTTAAGATATTAAAATAAAGATTAAAAATAATCAAGTGTGTGTTTCCGTGGATAATTATTAGATATGACAATGTGTACTAGACATAAAAGGGAATGCAGGAAGTATGTAAATCACAAAAGGATTGTAGTAATTAAGGACTTATTGTGGAGACCAGTATGATAGTAGAATGGGTAGGATGCTTGCTTTGCACACAGCCAACTTGGGTTCTATCCCTAGCACTGCATATGGTTCCTTAAGGCCCACAAGGAGTGATTCCTAAACATGGAGCCAGGAACAAATCCTGAGCACTACAAGATGTGACCCTCAAATCAAATATACAAATAAACAAAACCATAAAAATATATTATGTATTAAGCACTCTGCTAGTTTTATGAAAATCAGATGTAATCCTCAAGGTATATTTTTGTAGTAAACATTAACATTCTCATGTAGTCTACATACAGTGATAAGAAATATATCCAAAATCACAAATATTAAAGAAAGTCAAATTCTCAAATCCACATTTCCAATCATCATCTGGTGAAACCATTAATGCCAATGCATTGGTATGTTGTTGAAGTTTTAGCTTGTTATCTATATTATTACTATTTATAACAAAGCCTTTTGTGACATAGGACTCTGCTTTTCTGACTGCTGCACCTGATTCCTTTAACTGCTGGGCAAGAAGTCGGATAAACAAAACAAACACCCCCTTTAATATCTGGCCACTTTCATTTCACCATTCAGGGAGGGGAACTGAACAAAGGAATTTTAAGGACTCTAAATAGTTCCTATCATCTTCCCTAGCTGACTCCAATGGACCAGCTGGCAGACCAAAGTCTTGTGTCACTATTTGGACCCCCTCAAGCTGGGAAGTAATAAAAGCTCAGTGGCACCTGACAGTGGTACTTGCACCATCTGAGCAAACTGCTCTCCACTTGAATGTTTATGTACTCCTTATCTTGGAGAATAATAACCAACTTTTTTAAATCCAACAGTCATGCAATTCTTTTTCACATCAAGAGTAAGAAACCAGCAGCTGGGGAATTTTCCCACTAATAAAACCTCTTAGAAAGTCAGAACTGTGAGCACATTTTTTTTTAATCAAGATCTTGGGAATCTACATGCAACCATAGAAACATTAGCTGTGAAAATATGCTTTTTCATTGCTAAAATTAAAATGTATCTAGATTGTTCAAAAAGATGTTTTGTCTTTGTAAAATTGCCTCTGTAATGACTGTAAAGATAGTTATGAAAGACTTTAGAAATTCCAGTATTAAAACATCTGTTATACTTTTGTTTTGTAAAAATTTCAAATGACTAAACCTTATCTTAAAATTTTTATATGTATGAAAGTCATTGCTGAAAAGTTATTAAAATCATAACACAAAACTATTGCATTTGCCCTCCAAGGTTCTAGTAAAATTTTGCTTGGGAAAAACACCAAAGAAAAAAACGTTTTAGAGTATAAAAATAATAGTGAGTAATTCTCAATATTTATTTAAAGTAGAATTGTATATTTATTATTGAAACATTTTACATAACTTTTTAATATTTTATTCTTTCTTATCTAGATCTAGTTATTATAATATGATTGATTTCTAAAATATGGTTAATATTGAATATTGCAAAAAAACAAGTAAATATATGTTTTCCTCCACCAGGAAGTCTTGTCTGCTTTACATTTTGAATAATTTTCAATATTCTCCATGAGGAATGATTCAGAAGTTACCATCAGTGAATTTACTCGGAACAGATATAAAAATATAACCAGCTAACTGACCAAAGTAGCTGAGCAGTAGTATTGTAGTTTGTGGTGCCAAAATGTTTTTATATATGGGCAAGTTTTATAGCTCTGAAGCATGCAACTTTTGTCATTTAAAACAACGTCTAGGAACTTAATGTCCAACACAAGTGTATATTAACAAACACTCCTCTCTATTGGGACAAACTTATATGTACCTGAGAAAGAGTGCTGAAACATATTAAAATAATAGGATGACTCTTGCTTTTGCTGATGCCTTAACATGTGCTAGTATCATCAGTGGGTAAACAAGGGAATGGTTGCTTTAGTTTACTTTATTTATTATTTTTAAGTGTCTGAGAAATTCAGGGATCAGAAGCTACTCCATGCAATTCTTGGCAACTGGATCAAATGCTTTAGATGGTTCAATGTTCTGATCCTGTGACTAATTTCTCCTTGGGTCAGGATATGCTATGGGTCACCAGTACTACACAGACTAGTGGTATTTGAGACTATGTAGTATTGGGTTCAAATTCTGGTCACTTTTTATTTTAAGGTGTGTGCCTTCAGCACTACTGACATATTTTGCCCTCCTTCCCAACTCCTGGAGGGTAAGAGTTTTTTTTAGGAGATCTACTTCTTTTCCAGTTAATAATAAATATTATTCACTAGAGAAAAAGATGGGGGTGGGAAAGATTTCTCTGTTCTTTTGTGTAGTTGCTACTAAATATCCTGATATTGATCAGGCTGAGCACAAGTCTCATAATTTGGTTCTGAAATTATGATTTTATTCATAAACATTGCTGTATAGGCTTAAAATCTTAGACATACAAAATTCCAACTGTCACATTTTATGAGTTGAACTACTAGATCGGGTCCTCAACCTCCAGAGCTTCAAAGACATGACCTTATTCTGATAATGGGGATTAGGATAATGGACATGTGCAGTGATAGTGGAGATAAAATATGGTACTTAGAGTGGGCTGCAGTCCAACACAACTAGAAAATGTACAAAACTTGAAAATTTGAGCATAGACATACACAGAGAGAACATTGTGAAGACATGGGAAAAGGCAATATATAATAAGCAAAGAACTCTGAGGCTCCCAAAAATGAAGGATCAAAGGAATAGATTTTTAACCACAACCAGCAGAATGAATCTACTCTGGTAAACCCATCATTTTTTACTTTAAGCCTCCACATTAGCCTGACTTTTAATTAAGCTTTTTCAAAACTCACTTGATATGCATCGTTTTGTTTCAGCAATCCTAGAAAATTAATTCAGCAGGTTTTGAATGGGCATCTGTTGGTAAAGTCAAATGTATAGCTTTTGCCTACATACACACGTAACTTCCTATCCTCTTCATGGAACGTAGCAACCTGGGCCTGAAACATTTTCATATTAAAAGAAATATATAGATACAGCTATCTATAGGTAGGTAGAGAGATATATAGATAGATAGATTGATATCTCAAAGAGAAACTGATAAAATCTGTGTCATGCTTGCTACAAAATTAGGGAATATTCTTCCCTACTAAGGTCCTTTTGTATGTTATTTTGTTTTCCTTAATTATGTGCATCAATGACCTCTTTGGGCATCCCTTTTTTTCTGCATATTAGATTCTCCAGGAAAAGAGTCAATATTCCATCTGCAGAACAAGGTGGGATGTGTATAGCTACACTGACTCAGTTAACTTCAGAGTATACTGTTACTACATTGCAAATGATTGAACCAAGTCTACTCTTTTTGCTCTCTGGCTATAAGTGTATGCTGTACTGTTTGATCCTGGTATTCATGTTTATTTTTAAAGACATTGAATTCTCTTTTTAGGTAGTACTTATGTATCTCTTTATATGGCCTCACAGTTTGACTATCGAATGACCTTAGAAGGAGAATTCCAATGCCTGGAAATATATTATGCATGTCTTAAATCAAGAACAGTAAAGTAAACACTGGATTAAAAGAGAATATATCTTAAAGTTTGTTTTAGTCATGAGAAACGCTATTAGATTTAGTAGGACAACTGACTGACTGACTGTAGTTAGTCTTCTTTAATCCTTGTATATTCTTTCAATAAAACTTCAATTCTTAAACCTAATCCATTTTTAATGACATTTAAAATGATTTTATTCCACATGGAAATTCATTGTCAAATGTACAAAACTATTTCCCTGGTGGGATGAGTCAAGAGGGTTAGCTTGAGAAAACAATGAGAAGGATGATATTTCTCTTATGCTGAGATCAAGTAACCATGGAGACATAAACCAAAAGGAAACTATTCTTATACCAGAGGGAACCTGAAAAAATCATGGATACAAAATCTGAGGGAAGGAGAAAGAGAAAGAAAGAAAAAGAGAAGACAGCAGAAGACAGAAGAGACAGACAGAGAGATTGATATGGAAAACAGAGACCACAGATAATTGTGGAGTATGAAGTTTAGGGCAGTGGTTGTCAAGTATGCCAAATCAGAGCAACTAATAGTACTTTAAAAAGTAGCCATGCAATGGTACTAGAACAAAGGAAGAGCCGCAGAGCAATTGAAAAGGGTTGAATATTCTGACACACACCCTCAAATATATGATCATCTAATCTTTGATA
The DNA here is from genome assembly GCF_027595985.1 of Sorex araneus. NCBI lineage: Eukaryota > Metazoa > Chordata > Mammalia > Eulipotyphla > Soricidae > Sorex > Sorex araneus. Next base: position 42,579,024 of record NC_073302.1, on the reverse strand, counting down.
AGGGAGCAAGAAATGTGATGTGGAGCAAGGAAATCCTCTTCAACAAATGGTACTGGCATAACTGGACAACCACATGCAAAAGAACAAAAAAGGTTTACTGTGGTACTGGTGAAGGGATGGGTATTCGAGCATTGTGTAACTGAGACTTAAGCCTGAAAGCTTTGCAACTTTCCACATGGCGATTCAATAAAAGCGATAGCACAGTGGTTGGGCATTCGCCTTTCACACAGCCGACCCGAGTTCGATTCCTCCGCCCCTCTTGGAGAGCCCGGCAAGCTAATGAGAGTATGGAGCCCGCTCGGCAGAGCCTGGCAAGCTACCCGTGCATATTGGATATGCCAAAAATAGTAACAATAAGTCTCTCAATGAGAGACATTACTGGTGCCCGCTCAAACAAATCAATGAGCAACTGGATGGCAGTGAAAAAATAAATAAATAAGTTAAAATGAGGGATGAAATTTCCAACAATAATATAGACAAATTCTTAAACATTAAGCTGAGTAGAAAATATGAAAAAATATGCTCCTATATATTTGATATAGTTTCAAAGGTCATACAAGTAATTATTTATTCACTAATAAATGTGTGTTTACTATCATTTTGTTACTCAACACTTATTCTTATGTTCTTTTACTTTGTATCACTGTATCACTGTCATCCTGTTGATCATTGATTTGTGAGCGGGCCCAGTAACATCGTCATTCATCCTAGTCCTGAGATTTTAGCAGCCTCTTTACTGGTTCTTCCCAATGGTGCCGCATTAGAGGCTCTTCAGGGTCAAAGGAGTGAGACCCATCATTGTTACTGTATTTGCCCAGTGAAGGCAGTAAACTCTTGGTAGCTTGCCAGGTTCTTCAAGAGGGAGAACTGGGCTCTTTTTGGGGAACTTGGTTTTTTGGGGGTTTTTTTGCTTTTTTAAAAAATTTTATTGAATCACTGTGAGATATTTACAAGCTTTCATGTTTGGGTTACAATCACACAATGATTATAGTCTCTGGATGTTGGACATTGATGGGATTACACAGTGCCAGGGACAGTTTCTGGGTTTGACTGCCTAGCTACTGGAAAATGGGGAATCTGGATGGAAGAGGCCCAGTCCCAATCCAAGCAGGCTTGGAGATCTTGGCCCCATGTCCCGCACATGTGGGTTTCTCTGCTGTTTCCTTCCAGCTCCCGGAAAAGAGCGAGGCAGAATCTCTTGACCCCATGCCTGGCTGTTTTCATTGGGGTCCCTCAGAAGGGGCGGGTTGAGTTTCCCTCCCTACCCCGAGCAGAACCCCAGCAGTTGAAGACCTCCGGAACCCACCCACAGCCATGCTTTTACTTTGTATGTGTAATATATTCATTTTTCCCCTCAAGCACCTATTTTAATTCTGCTTAAAAATAAAATCTTTCTAATGATATTGTTTTGCCTTATGCTCTTCAGTGTCAAAATTGGAGAAAGAAAATCCTACCAACAGCTTTGGTCAAAAGTACATGATCTCATGTGGTCTATAGCAGGAATGCTAACAATGAATTGTAAAATTAATTTTAAATAATTTTATTTAAGAGGAGAAAATTCCATTAACATATGATAAAAACAGTAAGAAATTTTTAAATAACGAATCAAACATATGTCTTCATCCTGAGACCCCTAATGAACTTGTATTTTACTTACCCAATAGTACATTAATGGATGGTTTGATGCCTACAAATTTTCACATTATTCTGGTTCTCCATGAAAATGATCAATCTTTAAGTGTTCTCATTATTTGTTCACTCCTGATTTTCTAAAGCATCTCACATAATGAGTATAAGTATATTTAGATTTTGTGGAAGAAGTACAAAGATTTCTCAAAATATTAAAATGTTATATGATGTAGGATGTTTTCATTTACCACACGGCATATGTTATATGGTACAATTCCTAGTTATCGAGTTAAGTAACACAAAAATACCAGTTTAAAAATATATACACAGCTATGTCTACTGCAATGCTTCTTTTTTTTGTGCAATGCTTCTTAAAATAGACAAGATGTTTTAAGAAAACAATATGGGTGAGGGGGGAAGTGGTAGAATTATGGTATATATACACAAAGAGTTTATTTCTAGTTAAAGGAAAAAGTGAATCTTGCTATTTGCAACAACATGGATAAGACTAGAAGCTAAGTGAAAAAAATTATAAAGACAAACATAATTATTTTACTCACATAATGCATATGAAGAAATAAACTAAAGGAATATATAAATTCTCAAGTTATGAGCCCTTAGACATGACTGTAGGACTTAGGTTGCCAAAATGACAGAAATGCATTGAAAATAGGCTGAGCCAGAGCAATAGTACAGCAGGTCAGCAGGTAGGGAACTTGCTTTGCATGCTGCTTATCCAAGTTCAATCCCCAATACCCCATGTGGTCCCCCCGACCTATCATGAGTGGCCCCTGAGTGCAGAATGGTACCTGAGTACCGCTGGGTGAGGCCCCCAAGTCAAATTAGTGTTTTAAAGGTGGAGGGCATGAACCTGGTGGAATGTACTCACACTTTGGTGGTGGAGTGGCATATACATTGTATCTTTAAAACATATACAGATTAAGATATCTATATTAATCCAATAAATTAAAATAAATTTACTTGCTATGAAATGTCTATTTACTGAAAAAAGAACTAATTAAAATTAAGAATAAATGAATAGGATGGTTTGTAAAAGACTTTTGTTGAGAATGTTTGTGATTTCAACCACTAAAATAAAATCTGTTTATTTGGAAGCAGTATGATATGTAAAGATCTTGTTAATGTATGTGATTGCAGATATTTTATAGATGTTGACTATCATAAAGGAAGCATGCATTGCTAAAGTAAATCTCTCAACAACAGTCTGTATGGTGTCTTGCACTGATTCAATTACTCTAACAAATAAATGAGTAGAAATAAGGCTAACACTTAAAGGAAGACTGCACTGGAGACACATCGCAATCATCTTTTATTGCAGTTCTGATTTGATTTTTAGCAAAGCATACTTTGTAGTCTCAGCAATGCACTTACGGACTTGAAGCAGATGACATTAGTTCTGCTGCTTAAACGCGTAGGAACCTCAGAACAGTGTCTTTCAAGAGGCATCTATCTATATATACAGATGTGTAGAGGCTTATTCAATGGTTTCACCTATTTCTTCATTTTGCTTTTGTTTTGTTAAAGAAGCCATGTGTTACCATCATCAAAATGGCCATGGAGGTATAACATATTGCAGATAATGAGGCAATTATAAAATTCATTTAGGGCTTCTGAAAAGGGTAAACAACAATATATTTACAACACACCAGATGGCAAATGGATATCATGTTTATTTTATATTTTCAGGCTAAAATCTTTCATGTAATGTGCAGTGCACATAGGTAGTGTTAGAAAAATAGAGCATGCTTGTTTTCAAAGTGCTTCTGCAATTTCTAAAAGAGTTCACAGTTATATATTCAGGATCAGATATATCTAAAGCAAATTTATATATTTTGTCTTATTTTATAATAGGCGGATTCAATATATACTTTGTAAAGTCTTTGATTTGTAGTTACCTATTATTTAACTTTTCTTCATACCCAAAGTATCATCTTTTAAATAATGAGGATCAGGAATTAAAATGTATATTCAGTAAGTTAGTGCTTAGTTATGAGAGATGATATGATTCTATCAGAGATATTTAAAGATATCTCTTAGGCTATCTTCTTAGGTTAACTGAGCCTTAAAAAATGCTTAAATGGGGGCTGGAGCAATAGCACAGTGGGTAGAGCATTTGCCTTGCACGCGAACGACCCAAGTTTGATTCCCAGCATCCCATATGGTCCCCTGAGCACCGCCAGGGGTGGTTCCTGAGTGCAGAGCCAGGAGTAACCCCTGTGCATCGCCAGGTATGACCCCCCTCAAAAAAAAAGAAAAAAAAGTTTAAATGTCTTTAAACAGTTTTGCTGGTACAATTAGATATATACATACAAAGGGAAATGGTGTCTCTATTTCATAGAATAAATGTTAACACACATATTTTAGCAGCATTGATCAAAATAGTTAAAAATTTGAAACAACATAAATTACCATAAAGTAATGAATAAATATACAAATGTGAGACTAATGGATGAGGGGATCAAAGGTACAGCATTTCAATTGTAGAATAAATGTCATAAGGTTGTCCTGTCACTATAGTTAATAATATGGTCTCCAAACCCATGTCAGGAATAATCCTTGAGCATAGAGGCAAAAGTAAGTCCTGAGCAAAACCAGATGTGGACCCAAAACAAAAATCTTAAAAGAAAAAACATAAATATTAGTAGAATTTATTTACATGCATATTTCTTAAATCCTAAAGAAACATTTAACATTTTTCATGTGTCATCCAATGATCTTCTTCAATGAAGTCGCTATTCATTTCCACTCCCTATTTTTTAAAGAATTTTTAGATTTTGTCATTGTTCTTAATTTTTGTGAGTACTTAATGTATCCTGGATATCCAACCTATATCTAATGTGTTGGAAGCAAATATCTTTTTCCATTCAGCTAGCTATCTTTTAGTTTTAGCTTGTATTTCTTTTGCCATGCAAAAATTCTTTAATTTTATATAGTCCCATTTGTTTATTTTTTGATACCAATACCTCTTCCAGAGATATTGTCTCATAGAAGACAGCTTTGAGGTCCAAGTTTTGGAGCATTCTGCCTATATTTTTCTCAGTCTTTATGGAAAAGAGCATGTAAATATTTCAGGAAGCTAAATATTGAGCTTTCATATGGCCCAGTAATTTCAGTTCTGGGTATCCACCCGTAGGACACAAAACACTCATTCAAGAAAACATGCACACCATTATTCACTGCAGCCCTTAGCACAATAGCTAAGATGTGGAATCAACCTAAGTGTCCAAAGATAGATAAATGGATCATGAGGATATGGTATAAGTACATAATGAAATGATACATAGCTACAAGAATGATGAAATCATGCAATTTGTTGCTACATTGGTGGAACTGGAGGGTATCATATTAAGTGGCATAAACCAGAAAAATAAGTACAAACACAATATGATCTCACTTATATGAGGTTCATAGAATAATGGGTAAAGGAATTCAAGGTTAAAAATGGGAGTTGCCTACAACATCCTTTGCCCCATAAAATAATGAGAAAGACAAAGAAAGAAACAAATTAAGCGGAAAAAAGAAATGAATGGAATCTGTGAGATGAGAGGCATCTGTGGGATGAGAGGCATTTGTGGGATGAGAGGACATCTATGGTGTAAAGGAATGGTGTAGCAATATATACATACCACAGTCAACAGTATTGAAAACAAGTGATCCAAACTTCAACAAGCAAATTTTAAAATGTGCTTATCAATATGGCAGGCTGGGACCGGCGTAGGTAGTAGAGGAGTGGAAGGGAACCTGGTAACACTGGTGGAAGAAAGTGGACATTGATGGTAACATGGGCGCTGGAATATAATGTGTCTAAACTCCAAATATGAATAACTTTAAATCATGGTGCTTAAAAAAATTTAAACTGGAATTGTTTCTTTTATAAAACATTATACCTAACTAAGAAATAGTTATTTAGTCAGATAACTATAGTCAGAGAACAGTCAGAAATAATATTAGAAGTCGATTCTTCTTCCATAAAACAAAGAAAATTGTTAAAAAACTATTTGTAGACTCAAGCATAATAGATTCCACTGAGAAATAATTACTTTAAAATATTAAAATATTGCAGATAACTAATGTGATGGAGAGAAAGAGAGGTAGTATCTTCAAAAATGGAGTTTTATTCTTTATCCACCTTAGTCATGGTCCTGAGAATCTAAATTTAAACATTAATTTATATTAAAATAAAATGCGCAAAAGATGGAAATAGCTTAATTGTCTAAAATAGAATTTAAGCCAGATTATCTTGAAAGAAGGCTGCATCTTTCCACCTTATCAACAGCATTACATAAGGTGGCTGCTGTTTTGTTGACATCAGTTTATCTTAGCAATCATATGAAAATACTAATAAATTGCTATGTCAGATTTTTATAAAGTGTTTTCATTGTCCCCGGGTTTTAGGTGTGGTGCTGTCTGGGAGGTTGTGAAGGGTATTGTGCCTGAAACATTCTAGTGCTCCCACACCCAGTCCAGCTTTTCACCTTTTATTTTGTAGCTATAAGGCTATAAGATGTCTAGTTCTTTTGAGGTCTAGTTCTCCCACTTGGAGAAACTGGCAATCTCCCTGTAGCGTATTCATATGCCAAAACCAGTAACAATGATGGGTCTCATTCCCCTGACACTGAAAGAGCCCCCAGTGTGGCACCATTGGGAAGGACAAATAAAGAGAGACTGCTAAAACCTCAGGGCTAGGACGAATGAAGATGTTACTGAGACCTCTCAAGAAAATCGACGATCAATGGGGTGATGATGATGATGATGATGATGATGATAATGTTTTCATAAATGAATCAATTTATTGATAAATCTTAGTCTAAATAGATCATATTCACATTTTATTGATGATTACTATAGGTGCACATGGTATCACCTTGTATTTGTTTCCTTATCCATTAAAATAGTTAAGAATGTAAATTTGGGGAAATATAGTGTCTCCTACAACATGCATTTGAATATAAAATTTATCATTAATAGCATGTGGATGTTATTTATGTACATATATATGGTAAAAGGATCCATGCATCTGTATCTAAAAACATTTATATGCAAGGATGCCTGAATTTAAGTGCTATGAAAATTATTTCTTGAGCATTCATTTAATTTGCTTTCAGTCAAGAAAGATGTGAAGCTTAGATTGAACACTATGAATACCTATTTTAGCTTACAGTTATATATTCAGCCTAAAGTCAAATATATATTTCCATCCTTACACAAAATTATGTATATGTGACTCCCCGAGACCTTCCAGCCGCCCCAGCCCGTGTCCTCTGCGCCCCGGCTCCTCCCCGGGCCCCCTAACTGCGGCCCGCCCTCGCAGGAAGACACTGGGGGCGTGTCCTGTATGTTAGTGGGCGTGGTCTAAAAGTGGGCGTGGCCTCCTCTCAGAGCGGCCAACGCTAACGCGGCCGCAGTTATTCTTTGTTACCTCAGCTCAATCAGTACTTGTATGTTTTTGAAAATTCACTTTTGCAATCTCTAACACACAAAATAGCCATTAGCTTAGTCTGACACTATAAAAGCTCTCAGTTAATAAGGGAAGTTTAGCACGATCAGAAAACCTTCTTTCCACAAAAAGGAAAAAGGAACAAAAAACTACAGAGCTCCAAATCTATACTTCCGTAACAATATGAAGAAGCAGCGAAAATCCCCTCTACCAAGAGAGGGAGAAGAAAAAATTCCAGAAACATCAATGGGGGCTACTCACATCTATGACCTCTCAGATAAACAATTTAGAGAGCAGATCTGGAGGAGAGTCGACCTACTCCAAGCAACCATGGAACAGACATCCAATAAACTAAGGGAGGAGATGAATGAAGCGCTGGAACGGTCTACCAAGAAAATTCAGGAAGAAATGAGAGCAGAAATGAGAGCAGAAATTTCAAATCTTCAAACGGAAATCTCACAAATAAAGGAAACGGTAGATGAAATAAAAATCTCACTAGATGCCCTCAACAGTAGAATGACTACAGCTGAAGAAAGAATCAGCGACCTGGAAGATGAGCTGCAGAAAGCTTATAGACAACAACAAATCATGGCCAAAGACCTCAAAATGGCTATAGAGCGAATCAGAGCCCTGGGGGATGACTTCAAGAGAAACAACATAAGAATCATTGGAGTACCAGAACCACAGGGAAGTAACCCCAATGAAAAAAACACAGTCAAAGACATCATTGCTAAGAAATTCCCAGAGCTGGAGAAGGCAGGCATCCAGATACAAGGAGTCCGAAGAGTACCAGCAAAAAGAGACCCGAATAAAAAGACTCCAAGGCATATCATAGTCAGAATGACGGATGCTATGGATAGAGACACAATTCTGCAAGCAGCAAGGTCAAAGAAGGAAATTACATACAAAGGAGCACCCCTCAGATTTACAGCAGACCTGTCAGAGGAAACCCTCCGAGCCCGAAGACAATGGTGGGACATAGTGAAAAGACTCAACGAAATGAATGCCTCACCAAGAATACTTTATCCGGCTAAACTCTCACTCAAACTCGAAGGAACCATACACTACTTCTCGGATAAACAACAGCTCAGGTCCTTCATAGACTCAAAACCAAACTTGAAAGAAGGTCTCAAGGGGCTACTGTAAGACAAGGTGGAGCCACATAAAAACAACAAATACCACAGAAATATGACACAAAATCCTATCACAATAATCTCTCTCAACGTCAACGGCCTAAATGCACCCATCAAGAGACACAGAGTGGCAAAATGGATCCAGAAATTAAACCCATCATTCTGCTGCCTGCAAGAAACACACCTGAACAAACAGAGTAAACATAGACTCAAAGTCAAAGGATGGAAAACAATCCTGCAAGCAAACAACCCCCGTAAAAAAGCTGGAGTGGCCATCCTAATATCCGACAACATAGATTTCAGGTTGAAAAAGATTAAAAGGGACAGCGAAGGTCATTTTCTGTTTATCAAGGGATATGTTCAACAGGAAGAAATCACACTCTTAAACATATATGCACCTAATGAGCGACCAGCTAAATATTTAAAACAACTCCTAGCAGACTTCAAAGAGGACATCACTAACAGCACAATTGTAGTCGGAGACTTCAATATGGCCTTATCGCCTCTAGATAGATCGACAAGAACAAAACTCAACAAGGAAACACTGACTCTGAAAGAAGAAATTGAAGAGAGAGGCCTAATAGACCTATACAGGGCCTTACACCCCCAAAAGAAAGAATACACATTCTTTTCCAGTGCACACGGAACATTTTCTAAAATAGACCATGTACTGGGCCCCAGAACATACCTCAATAGAATCGGAAAAATAGAAATTGTATCAACCATCTTTTCAGACCACGATGCGCTGAAGATAGAAGCTAACCACTCACTGACACGGAGAATCAAGTCAAACACTTGGAAATTAAACAATTCAATGTTGAACAATGAGTGGGTCAGGAAGGAAATCAAGGAAGAAATCAAAAAATACTTAGAAACAAATGAGAATGAAGACACGAGCTGCCAAAACCTATGGGACGCAGCTAAAGCCGTGTTAAGGGGAAAATTTATAGCTCTCCAAGCATTCTTCAGGAAGGAAGAAAGGGCCCACATAGACAGCTTGACTTCACGACTCAAGACCTTAGAAAAGGACCAGAAAAGGGAACCCAAACCAGATCGAAGGAAAGAAATAATAAAAATTAGAGCAGAAATTAATGACATGGAAACCAAAAAGACAATCCGAAAGATCAATGAAACAAAGAGCTGGTTCTTCGAGAAAATAAACAAGATTGATAAACCGCTAGCAAGACTCACAAAGAAAGAAAGAGAAAGAACCCTAATAAATCGAATCAGAAATGAAAAGGGGGACATCATAACAGAAACCAGTGAGATTCAAAAGATCATTAGAGACTACTTCGAAAGTCTATATGCCACAAAACAGGAGAACCTAAAAGAAATGGATGGATTCCTCGATTCTTACAATCTCCCAAGACTGAACAAAGAAGACTTGGAATACCTGAATAGACCCATCAATGTTAAGGAAATTGAAGCTGTGATCAAAAACCTCCCCAAAAACAAAAGCCCAGGCCCAGATGGCTTCACTGGCGAATTCTTCCAAACATTTAAAGAAGACCTGCTGCCTGTTTTCCTCAAACTTTTCCAGGAAATTGAAAAAACAGGAAATCTCCCAAACAGTTTCTATGAAGCACACATCTCCCTAATACCAAAAGCAAACAAAGACATCACTAAGAAAGAAAATTACAGACCAATATCCCTGATGAACACCGATGCGAAGATCCTCAACAAAATACTGGCAAATAGGATCCAACAACTCATCAAAAAGATCATACATCACGACCAAGTGGGATTCATCCCAGGGATGCAAGGATGGTTTAACATTCGGAAATCAATCAACATAATCCAGCATATCAACAAAAGTAAAGATAAAAACCATATGATCATATCAATAGATGCAGAGAAAGCATTTGACAAGATCCAACATCTTTCATGATGAAAACCCTCGCCAAAATGGGGTTTGGAGGAACTTTCCTCAAGATAGTCGAAGCCATCTATCACAAGCCTACGGCAAGCATTATCCTCAACGGGGAAAAACTAAGGGCCTTTCGTCTGAGATCAGGCACAAGACAAGGATGCCCACTCTCACCACTCCTCTTCAATATAGTACTGGAAGTACTTGCGATAGCTATTAGACAAGAAAAAGAGATTAAGGGCATCCAGATAGGAAGGGAAGAAATCAAACTCTCACTATTTGCAGACGACATGATACTATATCTAGAGAAGCCTAAAACCTCTACTAAGAAACTCTTAGAAACAATAGACTTATACAGTAAAGTTGCAGGCTACAAAATCAATACCCAAAAATCCATGGCCTTCATATATGCAAACAATGAGGCAGAGGAAAGGGACATGAAAAAAAGCAATCCCATTCACAATCGTGCCCCAGAAAATCAAGTACCTCGGAATCAGCTTAACCAAGGAAGTAAAAGACCTTTACAAAGAAAACTACATAACGCTACTCCATGAAATCAAAGAGGACATGAGGAAATGGAAACATATACCCTGCTCGTGGATAGGGAGAATCAATGTTGTCAAAATGGCAATACTCCCTAAAGCATTATACAGATTCAATGCGATCCCTATAAATATACCCATGACACTCTTCAAAGAAATGGATCAAGCAATCCTAAAATTCATATGGAATAACAAACGTCCAAGGATAGCTAAAACAATTCTTGGGAAAAAGATGATGGGAGGCATCACCATCCCCAACCTCAAACTTTACTACAAAGCAGTAACAATTAAAACAGCATGGTACTGGAACAAAGGCAGAGCCGTAGACCAATGGAACAGGGTGGAATATCCCTACACACAACCCCAAATGTATGACCATCTAATCTTTGATAAGGGAGCAAGAGATGTGAAGTGGAGCAAGGAAAGCCTCTTTAACAAATGGTCCTGGCACAACTGGACAACCACATGCAAAAAAATGGGTTTAGACCTTGACCTGACACCATGCACAAAAGTCAGATCAAAATGGATTAAAGACCTCAACATTAGACCAAAAACCATAAGGTACATTGAAGACAATGTCGGCAAAACCCTCCACGATATTGAAGATAAAGGTATCTTCAAAGGTGGCACGGAACTAAGCAATCTAGTAAAAACAGAGATCAACAAATGGGACTACATTAAACTAAAAAGCTTCTGCACCGCAAGAGATACATTGACCAGAATCCAAAGACTATCCACAGAATGGGAAAGGATATTTACACAATACCCATCAGATAAGGGGTTGATATCAATGGTATATAAAGCACTGGTTGAACTCTACAAGAAGAAAACATCCAACCCCATCAAAAAATGGGGCGAAGAAATGAACAGAAACTTTACCAAGGAAGAAATACGAATGGCCAAAAGGCACATGAAAAAGTGCTCTGCATCACTAATCATCAGAGAGATGCAGATCAAAACAACCATGAGATACCACCTCACACCACAGAGACTAGCACACATCCAAAAGAACAAAAGCAACCGCTGTTGGAGAGGATGTGGGGAGAAAGGGACCCTTCTTCACTGCTGGTGGGAATGCCGACTGGTTCAGCCCTTCTGGAAAACAATTTGGACGATTCTCAAAAAATTAGATATTGAATTCCCATTTGACCCAGCAATACCACTGCTGGGAATATATCCCAGAGAGGCAAAAAAGTACAATCGAAACAACATCTGCACATGTATGTTCATCGCAGCACTGTTTACAATAGCCAGAATCTGGAAAAAACCCGAATGCCCCAGAACGGATGACTGGTTGAGGAAACTTTGGTACATCTATACAATGGAATACTATGCAGCTGTTAGAAAAAAGGAGGTCAAGAATTTTGTAGTTAAGTGGATGGGCATGAAAAGTTTCATGCTGAGTGAAATGAGTCAGAAAGAGAGAGACAGACATAGAAAGATTGCACTCATCTATGGTATATAGAATAACAGAGTGGGAGACTATCACCCAAGAACTGTAGAAATAAGTACCAGGAGGTTGACTCCATGGCTTCGAGGCTGGCCTCACCTTCAGGGGAAAGGTCAACTCAGAGAAGCGATCACCAACTACATTGTAGTCGAAGGCCATGTGGGGGAAGGGAGTTGCGGGCTGAATGAGGGCTAGAGACTGAGCACAGCGGCCACTGAACACCTTTATTGCAAACCACAACAGCTAATTAGAGAGAGAGAACAGAAGGGAATGCCTTGCCACAGTAGCAGGGTGGGATGGGGGGGGGAGATGGGATTGGGGAGGGTGGGAGGGACGCTGGGTTTACGGGTGGTGGAGAATGGGCACTGGTGAAGGGATGGGTTCCCGAACTTTGTATGAGGGAAGTATAAGCACAAAAGTGTATAAATCTGTAACTGTACCCTCACGGTGATTCTCTAATTAAAAATAAATAAAATTAAAAAAAAATTATGTATATGTATATATGCCTCTATATATATACATATATATACACACACTGTGTATATATGTATACAATCAAGGATATATACAGTCAGGAAAAATATATACATACAATTAAGGACACGCACATATACATACATATACATATACATATACATATATATATATACATATATCCTTGACTGTAGGCTGAAAATATGACTGTAGGCTGAAAAAATTTCAGGTCACTGCCAATCTAAGTTTCACTCCTTTCCTGATTCAAGCTAAATTAAATTAATGCTCAAGAAATAACTTTGCTATACCACTCAAATTCAAGTAAGACTGAATATGAATGATTTTAAAAGCAAAAATGTCTCTGCTTTTAAATTTCTCAGTTAATGTAGAAAACTAGGTCATCAAGAATATGGCAATTAGGTAAGCAAAGCTCCTTCTGTGCATTGCTCCCTTCAGTTATAATAGTAATAGGGCTCACTCTGGAAAGAACCTTTCCCTCTATATTAAGAAAAAAACTGCAAGGGTGACATTTTGTAGCCAATTAATCCCAGGTGACTACTTGCTGGGTTCCCCCCTCCCCCGCAGGATTTAATTCGGGCTATGGTTACAAACAAAGAATTTTAGAGTAAATCCATGCAAGCAGGGCTAGATGCTGTCAGCTGGTCCACTGGATATTTTTGCTTTCGCATTTAAACACTTTGGCCTTCATACAGCAATAATATTACCAACACCCTTGATTAAAAATGTATATTCCTTGGGGCTCTTGGTCAGGATTTTAGATCTTTTTTTCTTTCTTTCCCTTAGGCATTGAGATCAACTTGAGAGACTCTCATTTCTTTTTCTGACAATTTCAAAGAAATAAGGCCAGAGGAATTATTTAAAAGAAAAGAGTAAAAAGCATTTGACACATCCATATCAGTTCTTTCTATGTTTCACCAGCCAGAAGGTTTCCTTCATTCTCTTTTCTCTTTTCCCCAGAGCAAAGAGTCTTCCAATTCAGTATGCCCTGTGCCTTTCCAGAGTCAATATTATTATATAAGTATTTAGACTATTTTGTTTGAGCTGCTTCTTTTACATTATATGCATTCACTTTTTAGTTTTGATATGATTTCACACGATGGCCATTGAAGAAATATTATAGCACTTTCCACCTTTTCCATTGAAAGAATTAAGTTTTCGAAAAAAAAATTTCTGTATTGGGCAAGAAAGGTAGTGCAACACAGAGGCATTTGCCTTACAAAAAATGACTGGAGATCCACCCTAATCCACCCATGGGCACCACCTATGGTCCCCTGACCCCCGCTAATAGTGATCCCCAAACTCAGAGGTAGGTGTAAGTCCTGAGCACAGCCAGAGTACAGACCTCCAGAAAAACAAAAGAAAGAAAAAAAGGAAGAAAAATTAGATAATATCCATAGGATTCATAGAAAGTGCCATCTAACTTGAGCAAAGCCATGGAAATAAAAGAGTCTAATTCCTTGGTTCTAAATTCCCTGTCTTGTTTGGTCTTCTCAGGTCCTCACACTCAGCTTGCAAAGTTTATTTTCATCTTCCTAAGTTTCCGAGGAACACCTGATTTCTATTTTCACCATGAATAAAGAAGCCTAACTTACTAGATGATAGACTAGACAAATTAAGCGTCTGAATTGTCTTATGACCTTTTAACTGGAGAATTGGAACTCAGTGAGGTTACCTAAAACAATTTTGTCCTTAATCTTAGATATAATTAGGGACTTTCGGTAAAGCATACATTGAAGCAATTTTCTAAATTTATATCTCTGTTGCTCCAACACTTGTTCTATGCACTCAGGTGCAGTGATTTGAGAGATGTTTTTGATTCTTATTTGACCAAACCTAGGTCTTTTCAAAATGATATGCAGCACTGAGCAAAATATCTAAGATACAAAATCAGCCTAGTTGTCCAAGGACAGGTGGATAAATGGACTATGAAGATGTGGTATATGCACACAGTGGAATAGTATGCAACAGCAAATAATGATAAAAATCATGTAATTTGCTGCAACTGGAAGAAACTATGTTAAGTGAACTCAGTCTGAATAAGATTGACAAACTCCAGATGCTCTCACTTTCCTGTGTAATATAAAATAACAGGACAAAGGACTACAAAGTATCAAGGGAGGATACCTTGATTATCCTTGAGACCAGATTATAAAAATGAAAAGGAAATGAAAAGGAAAAAAAATGAGGGGAAATATGGGAAATAGTAGGAGTAGAGTTCTCTAGTCCAGGCATATCAATAGTATAGATGTGTGTTTCTAAACCACAGAGTCAACAACATAAGATCCAAATTACAACAATCAAACATGAAAGTGAAAAATAAGCCTGTCGATGTGACAAGTGGAGGGTGTGGAGGAAGCTGCTGCTATTGGGGATGGGAGTGGACACGAATGCTGGCACTCATGCTGGAACATTATATGACTGAAACTCAATTAATACTGTTGTAAATTACTGTGCTTTGATTTTAAAAAATAATAAGGTAAAAACCACACCCTGATGATTTGGCACATAGTAGAACAAATTATTAATGAAACATGGAGGAATGTTTTAAAAGTTTATTTTTAGGAAGCTTGAGAGATAGTACTATAGGTAAGGCACTTATTTGCCCTGCATGCAGCCAACCGAATTTGATTCTTGGCACCCTGAGTTCAGAAGGAGTGATCTCTGGACTCATATCCATAAGTAAATCCTGAGCCAGGTATGACAAAAACAAAACCAAAAAAGTTTGTTTTTAGGAAATGTGAAATGTAAAAGCTAAACTATTAGAAAACACACATTAATACATAATATTCACAAAATGATACTTAGTGCATACTTACTTTTTTCATACTAAATAACAATGTAGTAAGCATTTATTAGTATAGAAGAAGTCACAGTTTCTTATAGACATATCTTATTTTTTGTTTCTATAGGTTCTATCATGGCTTTATTTTTTAATGCTGGAAATAGACATTGATTAGAAGTCTGCATATTTATCACACCATCATCACATAGTTACTTTCAAATGCTATTTGAAATACTGGCTTCCCTTTACTATAATTGCTACAGAGTAAATTTGCAATTGAGATATAGCCAATTACCAGTAGAACTGAGAAGATATAAAATAGCATTCTTTTGCTAACAAAAGCAGGACAAAATAATTTTATCTGAGGTTAGTGGGTTTTAGACTCTAATAGAAAGAGAAAAATGACCACACTAAATTATAGGAAAACTTGGACATTAGATTACAGTCTAGACAAAGACATGAAGCCATTCACATAATTGGCTTCTATAATATCTGAAAACTTTCTATTTAGGGTTACTTCTATATACATACTAAAATTAATTCTAGGAAAACTAAGCCTAAACCCTTCTATGATATTCATTATCAGGGCTTTCTAAAGCCAAAAATCATTGTATGTTAAGTTTATCATTGAGTTTCTGCATTTTTCCTCTGCAATTAGCAAGTGCAAACTATGTCCATCAATCCCTGAGGCATTCAGGGCTCTAACAGTGGCTAACCCCACTGCCCTCATCTCCTGGTTATCTGACTAGGGCAGAACCTCAAGACATAGAGCTTTTCTGGCCTTTCACCTAAAATAAAACACACTTACCACTTTTTTCTTAGGTCCAGTGATCTTCCAGCCGGCAGATAATTAATGGACAGAACAAATCCAAGCTAAGCAATAATGGGAACATCAGGAAAGTCTTTATTAGTCAAGAGCTAAAAAATAAGGCTAAATTATTTTACTCATTGCAGAGTACAACTCATACATAAAGAAAGTTTTCTATACAATTATGTTAATATTATCTATCAGGAATAGAGGGTAACCTGGAAATTATTTTCATGGGAGTCAATTCCAGTATTCCTTCTATCATACAACATCTTACTCCTTACTCCTCCTACTCCCAGCTTTTCTGCTTAAAATGTATACTAGTACATAGATTTCCTAGCTAGGTTAATGCAAACTTTGCACTTTCTGCTTAAGGGTCTATTCATTTTTTTCTTATCCTGTTTCTACTTATTTCCTTTACAATTCCTTTACAACTCTTTTTCAATTCCTAGAGTTTTACTTTGTTTTAACAGTCAAAAATTTTATCATTGCGGTAAAGAGTGGGAAGATGACACTAGTGGGAAGATTGTTCAGTTGGCATTCATACATTTGTGGATTAACTGAAGCATTGTTTTTAAGCATTTGACTTAGAATTAGTATGCGAAACAATATACAGTTTATGATAAAGAAAACTCATATAAAATATCTCAAAGCCTAAATGCACACATTTTATATTGTTAGTGGCATATCTGATAAATACTGGGTATATAGTATATTTATACACATAAAAATGCACAAAGTATAATTCTTATTATACTTTTATAACCATGCTTATAAAACGTTTTTGACAGCTGCACACAAATTAAAATACCAAAAGTATATTCAGAGCTCTTCAATGAAAGAATGAATGCTAATCATAAATTTTGTAAAATAATCTATAAAACATACTATATATTTAAATATTCAAAGATTTTAACTAAAACCAGAGTTTTGACTAACCAATAAGAATAATAAACAAATGAACAGAAAGTGGAATTTATTTCTCTATGATTATTCCTTTTATATTTATATTTTGTTATATTATGTTATACTCTAACAAAAGTTATGTACATAAGAAAACATGAGAAGGGAGATCCAAAATGGCACGAACGCTGCCCGAACCTCTCGTGCTCTCCGGAACCGGCTCACCACCTAGCCCTACACAGAGCTCGGCTCAACAGGGAACTCTGCCTGTGACCCCTGCTGGACATTGCTGGCTGTTTTGTAAGATTCAGATCGAGTGGCGTCAGCGGGGCACGGAGGGATTGCAGCAGGGCGAATTCCCAGCGCTGTCTGGCATGGAGGCTCGGGGGCGATGCGCGGAGTGGCTCATCCACTACAGGGTGCTGCCCATGGCCACCGGGTGATCTGGGTCTCGGCGTGGGTGTTCGACCTGGCACAGACCCTGCGAGTCAGGGTCCTGCTCTCCAGCTGCACAACCACCTCTGGGCGCATTCCATCAATCTCAAGCAGATCGCCCTAAGGCTGCAGATATCCAGGTGGTGCCCAGAGATGCAGACAGTGCATGTTTGTCAGCACTCGGATTATTACAACATGCCAGCCGACCAAAAGCTTGCTTTCGGTAGACTGGGAACGCCTGTAAGGACGATTAGATGCCTCCCCAAAAGTCTCCGTCCCTCTCGAAAAGCCTGGCAAGCTACTGAGGATATCCTGCACACACAGCAGAGCCTGGCAAGCTACCTGTAACCTATTTGATATGCCACAAACAGTAACAGTAACAACAATAACATGCTCTTTGTGTTTCTGGAGTGAGCAGACACTGTTGGGCTGCACTGGCATGCAACAGGGACGAATGAAGACATTAATGGTGCCCGCTCGAGCAATTGATGAACAATGGAATGATAGTGATAATGAAAGTGATGATTATCCCTAAATGATTTATGAAGTTATATTAGCTCTCTAAAGAAATACTCTCTTAAAACTTTCAAAAAAATTATTTATATTTTTATCTCTATTACCAATCAAGGGCTGGAGTGATAGCACAGCGGGTAGGGCATTTGCCTTGCATACAGCTGACCTGAGTTCGATTCCTCCAACCTCTTGGAGAACCTGGCAAGCTACCTAGAGTATGTCGCCCGCACAGCAGAGCCTAGCAAGGTACCCATGGCGTATTCGATATGCCAAATACAGTAACAACAAATATCACAATAGAGATGTTACTGGTGCCTGCTTGAGTAAATTTATGAGCAATAGGATGACAGTGACATTGACAGGTTACCATTCAAAACTCTGAGTTCAACTTTAAAATTTTAATTAATTCCTCAATTACTAGCCATAAACAAGATCACTATTATGGTTTCCTAGTATTGTATTATCCTCCACTAGGGTTTCCCTTTCCCATCCTCTGCATAGTGGGCTTTAGATACGGCAGAACTGTAGCACTGTCACCCCATTGTTCAATGGTTTGCTCGAGCAGGCACCAGTAACATCTCATTGTGAGACTTGTTACTGCTTTTGGCATATTGAATATGCCACGGATAGTTTTCCAGGCTCTGTCGTGCGGGCAGGATACTCTCGGTAGTTTGCTGGACTCTCCAAAAGGGCATAGAAATCGATACACAGATGGCAATTTGTCCCACAAAGACTACACGTAGTTTTAAGTACAATATAAAGTCAATCAGTTTAATTTTAAGTGAACTAGTGACTCCTAGTTTTATTTTTTCTGACCTCATCTGTGTCTTATGTTAATATTTTTAGTTCGCTCTTTCTTCTGGCTCACTGTCCTTCAGTCAGATTATTTTCCATTGGTCTGTTTCTAGTTAATCAACTTTCTTTCTCCTGTGTCTAATTTTTATTAAAGATAATATGCTACATTCAGAAACTTTTATAGATTTTGTTTCAGTAAATTAAATACTCTGATGAAGATATTCACAAATTATTTTCTTAAAAATTTACTCCATTTGTAGAGCCAGAGCAATAGTCCAGCAAGGAGGGTGTTTGCCTTGCATGAGGCCGACCCGAGTTCAATTCCCCCACACCCTATATGGTCCTCCGAGGACCGCCAGGAGTGATTCCTGAGTCCAGAGCTAGGAGTAAGCCCTGAGCATCACTGGGTGTGACCCAAAGAGAAAAAACAAATTACTCCATTTTCATATTAATAATTGCAGCTGTTAATAATATATTTGTTAATTGATTATATTATTAATAATGTTAATATTTCATTTCATATTCTATTGATGATTTCAATATCTAGATGTTTTGTAGGTCCATTGATGTTACCTTCTTCTTTTTTGTTTTTATTAATATATCATTGTCTCTTCATATGCCTAGAAATTATTCTACTAAAATGTTATTAGGTTAGTGATATTAGGGTAGGGGGTTGGAGAATTAGCCACACCGAGTAATGCTCAGGGGTTATTCCTGGTTTTGTGCTCAGGAGTGAACTTTAGTCATACATGAGAGAAACTATCAAATGAAGGTGGCTTTACTTTGTACTCTGTTACTGAGAACATATTATATGTGTTTTAAATATTTAAAATTCAGGTGATGTCACCTTTCTTTAAGAGAGGTCCACTGTCTTCACTGATGCGGTATGACTATCTCAGTTCCTTAATGTATGATATAAATCAAACCTAGATAATTATTTGTTAGAGTTTTAGGCAAGTGATTTTCATCTTTGTTCCTTCTATGACAGTAACCACACATTTTATTTTCTTTAAATTAAGGTATATCAGCATTTGTAGTGCTTTGTTTTCTTTATGAAGTGCAGTAGACTCTCAACTGCACTTCATAAAGAAAACAAAGCAAGACTGGAGCAAGCACAGCAGGTAGGGCATTTGCCTCGCACGCAACTGACCCAGGTTCCATTCCTTCTTCCCTCTTGAAGAGCCTGGCAAGCTACCGAGAGTATCCCGCCCACACAGCAGAGCCTAGCAAGCTACCCATGATGTATTTGATATGCCCAAAGCAGTAACAACAAGTCTCACAATGGAGACATTACTGGTGCCTGCTTGAGCAAATTGATGAACAATGGAATAACAGTGCTACAGTGCTACAGTGCTATAGTAGACTCTCAGAAAGGTTGTTAGTATTCCCACTTAATGCTATTGAAATCTGTCTTAAAACTTTCAGCCACATTCTCAACACCCTAGATTAACTGTAGCACTGTTGCACTGTCTTTCCATTGTTCATCGATTTGCTCAAGTGGGCACCAGTAACATCTCATTGTGAGATTTGTTGTTACTGTTTTGGGCATGTCAAATATGACACGGGTAACTTTCCAGGTTCTGCTGGGCAGTTAGGATACTCTTGGTAGCTTGCCAGGCTCTCTGAGAGGGACGGAGAAATTGAACCCGGGTTGGCCACATACAAGGCAAACGCCCTACCCGCTGTGCTATCAATAAGTATATAAGACTGTATACATACTGTGTAAAATATGATGATTTTACATGCACACATGTACTGAGTAATTGCCATAAAACTTAGCAAACCAATCACTTAAAATAATTATAATTCTTTGAGTACCTCGAGGATATTCTAGATCTACTTTCTTTGATCACTATTTTAGGTTGTTCATTTTTTCATACAAAAGTGTTAAATATAACAACTTCAAACAGTTGAAGGCTACCCTTTCTTAACTGACATTTTTAGCATATCAGGGTCACTGAAGCTATAATTATTATAGATTGTATATTTAAATGAATTAATAATAGTTTGTCTTTCTCTTGTTTAAGTGACATAAAAATCGTGCTGCATGCATCTATCTGATTATACATAAGAACACAATGACCTACATATAAAGAACTTTCTCTGCTCTATGAAGTGCAGCCTTCATTGATACAATTCAGCAATTTCTACATGACACTTTGCAAGATATGTCACAGCCAATATATCATAGTGCAAATTTTTCATAGTTATTATTGAATCTCCTAAAACCATTGACTCTTGCTGTCCTTGACATAGGAAATGTTTTGTTCCTTAAAAATTCACTACAAGTGTGCAATAAACCATAATTATGCTTGCAACTTACATGTTAAACTTCGATACAGAAGAAGAATTTCCTTAAGTCCAGGAAATCTGTTCATTATTCATATTCTTCTGTTCCAATTCTAAAAGTGAAAATTGTTTGAAATATATTGTGTGTCCTATACTGTTGTTTTTCTATGACATATTTAGTCTTAATAGACAATAAATATTATTTCATATCTAATGCATTTGCTGAAAAAACTTTGAGAAACTTGGAGTGATAGAACCCCATGAAAACAAAATTCTTGCAAGTTCCAAATATTAATTTCTATGAATAAGAAAACTTGTGGGCCAAAGCAATAGTATAGCAGGTAGAGTGCTTGCTTTGTATATAGCCAACTTGGGCTCAATCTCTGACAACCCACATGGTCTCCAAATCCTGCCTTGGCACAGAGCCAGGAATAAGCCTTGAGCACCATGGGAAGTGACCCCAAAACAAAACAAAAAGACCAAAAAGAATTTTTACAGAGTCTGTAGTAAATTGGCATAAGACAATAAGACATAGTGATTAGTTTTACTACTGGCATTGAAGCAGCCATGCTCCTGGCTGCTTCTCCCAGAAGGGAGCATAAATTGAGGCTCCCATAACCATGCCACCAGATTCCGCACCAGAAGCGCTCCAGAGCGGGGTGGGTGAGAGCCCTCCCTGCCCCAAGGGACCCAGTGCCTGCAGCTGACCTCCACTACCCAACTGCTTCCATGCTCCAGGCCATCTTTCACAAACTCAGGCCGAGCCTCATGCATGAGTGAACATATTCCTGACACATCACCATTGAGGGAAATATATATATATACATATATATGTATATATATATATATATATATATATATATATATATACCTCTCAGAGAGCCCGGCAAGCTACCGAGAGTGTCCCACGAATGGAGAAGTTTCTGGCGCCTGGTCAAGTAAATCGATGAACAACAGGATGACAGTGATACAGTGATAGAGTGATGCTAGTATTGAAAGATTGGTCATATCTATCAAACAAGTTGCAATAAAAGGAAAAACCTTATTCCTCACACATACCTGTCACTGAAATATCTAAATTTTATACATAGGAGTCTTAGATTTATTAATTATCAAACATCAGCATATCAAAATGCATTGTTTTATTTCTAATGTATCTTTATCTATCACAGGGTGCTAAAATTCCCCAAACTTAGATTTAGAATTGTATAGAAATAGCAAAGTTAGTAGCTATATTATGAAGCTTAAAACAAACTCTAACTCTGTGATTACCTACTCACATAGACTCACTTAAAAATATTTGTTTTTCCTAGATATGTGAGAGCTTTTATTTAATTATATAAAAATGCATCATGGACTGGTTAAAGAAAGGTTGGTACATCTACACAATGGAATACTATGCAGCTGTTAGAAAGGATAAAGTTATAAAATTTGCATATAAGTGGATCAACATGGAGATTATCATGTTAAGTGAAATGAGTCAGAAAGAGAGGGACAGACAGAGAAAGATTGCACTCATTTGTGGAATGTAAAGTAACAGAATGGGAGACTTAAAACAAAGAATACTAGAGATGAGTACCAGGAGGATTGCTCAACGCCTTGGAAACCAGCCTCACATGCTGGGGGAAAATGCAGCTCAAATAGCGAAGGGACCACAAAGTAAAGGGTGCTTTGGAGGGCCCGCTCAGGATGGGAGATGTGTGCTGAAAGTAGACTATAGACCAAATGATGACCACTCAATACCACTATTGCAAACCACAACACCCAAAAGGAGAGAGAGAGAGAGAACTAAAGGGAATGCCCTGCCACAGAGGTGGGGTGAGGTTGGGGGCATGGGTTGGGGGTGAGGGGAGGGATACTGGGACCATTAGTGGTGGAGAATGGACACTGGTGGAGGGATGGATACTCGACCATTGTATCACTGTAACGTAACCACGAAAGTCTATAAGTCTGTAATTTTACCTCACGGTGATTCATTAAAAATAAATAAATAAATTTTAAAAAATAAATAAAGATTTAGGAGCAATTTTTTGCTCCAACCTGAAAAAATGTATATGAATCTAATAACAATTCAATTATACCATCAACAATCATTGAATTTCCAAGTGAACTTCACTAAATAACCGTATACAAAATAAATAATTCTTTTATTTTTCAACTCTAAGGGTATATTGAGAGGAATACACCCGACCTCTTATCGCCTAATTTCCTCTCTCAGAGAAGCTGGCAAGGTACTTAGCGCATCCTTCCCGCACAGCAGAGCCTGGCAAGCTCTCTGTGGCGTATTCTATATGCCAAATACAGTAACAATGATGAGTATTCCCATTACCCTGAAAGAGCCTCCAATGAGGCACCACTGGGAAGAATGAGTAAAGAGAGTCTGCTAAAATCTCAGGGTTAGGACCAATGCAGACGTTACTGGTGCCCACTTGAGCATATCGATGATCAACGGGATGACAGTGACAGTGATACAGTGAAGGGTATATTGACAATTGTTAAGAATTTTCAAAGATACTTAACCAGTTTACCAACAATATATGGAGACTTTGTAAGTGAACTATATTGTGCAAATAAAAATGAAGACAGCTTTTATTCATTTAAAACTAGACTAATTAAAAGTGAGCACATTAATTCTCAATTGTAATATACTATTAACATTTAAACTGATTTTCAAACTAATATGTTTTGTCATAATGCAGAAATGAAAATTTTGTTATTAGCCAGTTCTATTTTTGTCACCTATTTTGTACTTTATCAATCTCTATCCAAGCATTTTTATATTACTACCTCATTTAATCTAAAATAGCTGAGATATCACTTATTAATTTGTCTTATGACATGATGGAAGTTTAGAAAGTGATTTGAAGAATATATTTGTTATAATTAGCAAAAAATAAATTCTATCCAACATATGTATGAATTCCCCCTATATGTTTTCTCAATACAACTTACAATTGCTTCAATTTGAAAAATAACAGATGCATCTGTTAAATGATATACTGTAACAAATGAAAAATTATACTATGACTCCAAATTGTTTTCTTTTCTGGTAGGAATATTAAATTAATATCAATATCATTCCTATAAACCTCCAAACAAGAGGCTTACAAAACAAATAGGGAACACTCATTATAAATTCACTTTCATCTTTTTAAATCTGTTTTTTAAAACGCTGTGGTTTACAAAGTTTTTCATAATACAATTGTTTCAGGCATACAATGTTTCAACACTTCTCCCACCACCAGTGTGACCTTTCTCCATTAATGTCCCCAGTTTCTCCTCCCCATCCCCTATTCTCTCTCTTTAGCAGGTACATAGCAAATTTACTTTATAAATAAATAAATTTCTTGTTCCAGGAAAACTTAAGTGAATGGCAAATGCAATTATCAGAAAACAAGTAAAGTCAATGTGTGGTAACATTTACTATATAATTTTGTATAAATATCCAGAATATAAATTTTTTTGTTTGGAGTTGGAGATGATTTTGAGGTTCTGTTACTTTCTGGCATGTGTTCAAGAGACTATGTATGCCAGAGAGCAACTCTGAGCCTCCTGCAATTTTTTTTTGATATCTGAATGGGTTGTTTATTAGATGTTATAATTCTGTCTTTAGTTTTAGCATAGACATTTTCTTTTTTTTAATTTTTATTTTTTATTAGTGAATCACTGTGAGGGTACAGTTACAGATTTATACATTTTTGTGCTCATGTTTCCCCCATACCAAGTTCAAGAACCCATCCCTTCACCAGTGCCCATTCTCCACCACCAGTAAACCCAGCATCCCTCCCACCCTCCCCAGTCCTGTCTCCCCCACCCCACACTGCCACTATGGCAGGGTATTCCCTTTTGTTCTCTCTCTCTGATTAGGTGTTGTGGTGTTGCAATAAAGGTGTTGAGTGGCCATTGTGTTCAGTCTCTAGTCTACATTCGGCACACATCACCCTGGAGGCCTCCTGCACTTTTAAAGGCCTGTGCTTCTGTTTACAATAGCCAGAATCTGGAAAAAAACAGAGTGCTCCAAAACAGATGACTGATTAAAGAAACTCTGGTACATATACACAATGGAATACTATGTAGCTGTCAGAAAACATGAAGTCATGAAATTTGCATATAAATGGATCAACATGAAAAGTATCATGTTGAGTGAAATGAGTCAGAAAAAAAGAGACAGACATAGAAAGATTGCACTTATATGTGGAATAAAATATAACTGAGAAGTACAAGTACAAGAAGTACAAGTACAAAGATTGCACTCATATGTGGAATAAAATATAACTGAGAAGTACAAGAAGTACAATTGCAGTGATGCAATTTCTGGCAGATATTTCTCTGGACTTAGTTACTAAAATACTAAAATACAGAAACCCAAAATCGTGCGGCTGCTAATGCAGTCACTCGACCTCATATCTCTTCATGCTTAGCAATGGAAAACAAATTATCAAATGCTTCCTTTTCAGCAGGTCCGACGTTAGGAGGGAGAAACTCCAAATAATAATAGTGAGTTTTGTTGAAATATTGAATGTAATCAAAGTAAGGTGAAAGTAAAGTGAAATTTATCAGTTACACGGGGGGGGGGTGGGGGGGAGGCGGGGGGGGCGGGGTGGAGCTATACTGTGATTCTTGGTAGTGGAATATGTGCACTGGTGAAGGGATGGGTGTTCGAGCATTGTACAACTGAGACTTAAACCTGAAAACTTTGTAACTTTCCACATGGTGACTCAATAAAAAAATTAAAAAAAAATAAAGGCCTCTGCTTTACCCATTGGGCTTTCTCTATCCCCTAGGTGCATGTTTGAATACTATTATAAAACCTTCATGTGTTTCTTGTTTAAAGACATGAAAAATGTATGTATGTATGTATGTAAGTGTGTACATACTTGAACATGTAGTCTGTCATTAGATACCAGTACATGTGTTATGTATTTGTGTGTAGAAGTTGAAAAGTCTTAATGCAGTGTTTAACTTCTATCACAGGAGAATATAAATGGTTGGTGCTTGAGAGAAGGCTCAGGGGCCAAGAATACGTACTATATGTTGCAAAGACTTAAGTTGTTTTTTTTTGTTTGTTTATTTGTTTTTGTTTTGCATCAGATGGCCCCTAAGCACTGCTGAGCTGCAAGACTCTGGTATTCCCTGAGACCAGCTGGGTTCTCATAGTCCATGCCCTGCTGGACCCAAGCAGTACAGAAGTATCAGGCTCTAGCCTTTAACAAGGGCCTCAGTTACAAGACCACAGTAAGAAGACTTTCCTCGAGAGAAAAAGAATATATCTGTGTCATTGGGGTGTTTTACTATGCAAATTCATTTCAGGTGTGATTACTTTTGCAAAGACTGGAGCGATAGCACAGTGGGTAGGGTTTTTGCTTTGTAGTCAGCCAACCTGGGTGATTCTATTTCTCCATCCCTCTCGTAGAGCCCGACAAGCTACCGAGAATATCCCACCCGCGCGGCAAAGCCTGGCAATCTACCTGTGGCATATTCGATATGCCAAAAACAGTAACAAGTCTCACAATGAGACGTTACTGGTGCCCGCTTGAGCAAATCGATGAACAACGGGATGACAGTGCTACAGTGCTACTTTTGTGAATTTTTTACATTTCAGATCTCTCTCTCTCTCTCTCTCTCTCTCTCTCTCTCTCTCTCTCTCTCTCTCTCTCTCTCTCTCTCTCTCTCCCCCTACCCCCCTCAGAAGGAGTGCTCAGGTGTCTGGCAGCACTTCAAATAATATTTGTCCAAACTGGCTACGCAATTCAACATGAGGTTCTGAGCATGTGAGTGATGTGTGTGGCATTGCTGAGCCTGCATTGCCAGAGGCCATGGAAGCCTTCCAGGTGGTTCTCTAGGGCATGCTGGGATGGGGATAGAGTGAAAACTGCAGCATTAGAGTTCCCTAGGATTAAAACCAGGTCCCAAATCCAAGCACCTCTGACTTGTGTGCTTCCCAACCCACCAAATATTTGTTTTATAGTTTCCCATAATTTTTCCAAGAAATCACTCTAAAACATTTATTTTAAAATCTGTATTATTTTACTTATATGATAGACCCTCTATTAACATAATTTATGCCAAACGAACACTACAATTATAATTAACTATAAGCTTTTACAGAATAAACAAGGCAATACTGTTTGTTTGTTTGTTTGTTTGTTCTCATTTATTAGCCAGCAGGCTACTCATGAATATAGCATGATATGAGGATAAAATTCCAGATGAAATTTTTTTCCTTCTGGTTTTCTGCATGTGGTTATGTTCTGGAGCACAGACAATGAAAATACAAGCATAGGGGCCGGAGCGATAGCACAGCGGGTAGGGCGTTTGCCTTGCACGCCTTGCACGCGGCCGACCCGGGTTCGATCCCCGGCATCCCATATGGTCCCCCAAGCACCGCCAGGAGTAATTTCTGAGTGCAAAGCCAGGAGTAACACTGAGCATCGCTGGGTGTGACCCAAAAAGCAAAAAAAAAGAAAAAAGAAAAAAAAAAGAAAATACAAGCATAACATAGTGAATATGTTAAGTAAAAGAGGTAGAAAATGGAATCAGAAGCTGGTACTGAAGTAACTAACAATTGCAATAACCTCAGAAAAGAGGAAAATGCAGATGTCACCAGAGCAGTTAGCTTTTTTTTAGGTATTTGATAAACAACTTTTCTGTTTTATATTACTGAAGCATAATGATTTAGAAAGTCATTCATAGTTGGGTTTTAAACACTATGCTCCAGCATCAATCCCACCACCAGTGTCAACTTCCCTCAAGGAATGTTGACAGGTTCCTTCCAACCCATCAGCCTGCTTCCTTAACAGAAATATTTTCAAGTTTGGTTGTTGAAATTTACATCTGTTATTTTCAGTATTGTTGACCCTTTGCTTTGGATATTTAGGCCTATCTACTAGAGCCATTACCAATTGGATTCCATGGGACGTAAAAGAACACCTGGCTGCCCACCTACGAGATGGTCAGACTTCTTCGTGAAAACTCTAAACAAACGGTTTGAGGCTCTTCGTGTTCCTGGAGCAAGCAGACACATTGGGCTACACTAGCACGAGACAGGGACAAATGGAGACGTTACTGGTGCCCGCTCGAACAAATCAATGAGCAATGGGATGACAAGTGATACTTATTAATACCATCAGTGTACTCAGATCCCCTTAACCCTTGATCCTGGTTGCTCCTCCGTCTCTTCCTCCGCCTTTCCCTTTGATTTCTTTCTTTTCTGGAACTTCTCCTCTATACTCTGAAGCAAAGTATGATCTGGGCATCCTCTATTTTAAACATAGCAATCCCCAGGATGGTTTAACATGTGGAAATCATTCAAAAAATTTATCATATCAACAAAAGAAAAGATAAATATCATATAATCATATCAATAGATGCAGAGAATGCATTTGAAAAGATTCAGCACCCATTTATGATGAAAACTCTCGTCAAAATAGGTATAGAAGGGCCCTTCCTCAATATAGTCAAAACTGTTTATCACAAGCCTACGGTAAGCATCATCCTCAATGGGGAAATTCAAGAGCCTTCCCTCTGATAACAGGGATGAGAAAAGGATGCCCACTCTCTCCACTTCTGTCCAATATAGTACTGGAAGTACTTGAAATAGTGATTAGGCAAGAAAAAGATATTAAGGGCATTCAGGTAGGAAAGAAAAAAGTCAAGCTTTCACTATTCGCATATGATATGATACTATACTTAGAGAATCCTAAAGCCTCTACCAAGAAACTCCTAGAAACAATAGACTCATATAGCAAAGTTTCAGTCTATAAAATCAATACCCAAAAGTCCATGGCTTTACTATATGAAAATAATAAGAGAGAAGAAAGTGACATGATAAAAGCAATCCCGTTCACAATTCTGCCTCAAAAAAATCAAGTACCTCAGAATCAGCTTAACTAAAGAGATAAAGAAATTGTATAATGAAAACTTCAAAACGCTACTTCAGAAAATAAAAGAAGACACAAAGAAATGGAAAGATATCCCCTGCTCATGGATTGGAAGAATTAATATTGTCAAAATGGCAATACTCCCCAAAGCATTATACAAATTCAATGTGATCCTTATAAGGATACCCTTGACATTCTTCAAAAAAATGGAGCAAGCACTCCTGAAATTCATATGGAATAATAAGCCTTCACGAATAACTAAAGCAATTCTTGGGAAAAAGAAAATGGGAGGAATCAATCTCCCCAACTTCAAACTCTACTACAAAGCAGTAGTGATTAAAACAGCACAGTACTGGAACAAAGGCAGAGCTGCAGACCAATGGAACAGGGTTGAATACTCTGACACACACATCCAAATATATGATCATCTAATCTTTGATAAGGGAGCAAGAAATGTGAAGTGGAGCAAGGAAAGCATGTTTAACAAATTGTGCTGGCAAAACTGGACAGCTACATGCAAAAAAATGGGCTTAGATCTCCACCTATCACCATGTACAAAAGTCAGATCAAAATGAATTAAAGACCTGAATATCAGACCAGAATCCCTAAGGTACATTGAAGACAAGGCCGGCAAAACCCTCCATGACATTGAAGCCAATGGTATCTTCAAAGATGACACGCCACTGGCCAAGCAAGTGAAAACAGAGATAAATAAATGGGACAATCTCAAACTAAGAAGCTTCTGCACCTCAAAAGAAACAGTGATCAAAATACAAAGACAATATACAGAATGGGAAAGAATATTTACGCAGTACCCATCTGATAAAGGGTTGATAACAAGGATATACAATGCACTGGTTGAACTCCACAAGAAGAAAACTGCCGACCTGAACAAAAAATGGGGTGATGAAATGAACAGAAACTTTCCCAAAGAAGAAATCTGAATAGCTGAGATGCATATGAGAAAATGTTCAACATCACTAATCATCAGGGAGATGCATATCCAAACAACAATGAGATATCATCTCACACCACAGAGACTGGCCCACATCCCAACAAACCAAAGCAACTGGTGTTGACGTGGATGTGATGAAAAAGGGACTCTCCTTCACTGCTGGTGGGAATTCCAACTGGTTCAGCCCTTTTGGAAAACAATATGGACGAATATCAAAAAATTAAAATTGAGCTTCCATTTGACCCAGCAATACCACTCCTGGGAATATATCCTGGAGAGGCAAAAAGGGATAGTAGAAATGACATCTGCATTTCTATGTTTATTGCAGCACTGTTTACAACAGCCACAATCTGGAAAAAACTAGAGTGCCCAAAAACAGATGACTGGTTAAAGAAACTTTGGCACATCTATACAATGGAACACTATGCAGCTGTCAGAAAACATGAAGTCATGAAATTTGCATATAAAGTGGATCAACATGGAAAGCATTATGTTGAGTGAAATGAGTCAGAAGAAAAGAGACAGACATAGAAAGATTGCACTCATTTGTGGAATATAAAGTAGCAGAGAGACAAGCTTGCAATGATGCAATTTCTGGCAGAATTTCTCTGGACTTAGTTACTAAAATACTAAAATACAGAAATCCAAAACCATGTGGCTGCTATTGTGGCCGCTCGACCTCATATCTCTTCATTTTCAGCAATGGAAAACAAATTATCAAATGCTTCCTTTTCAGCAGGTCCGACTTTGGGGGGAGAAACTCCAAACAATAATAGTTAGTTTTTTTTTGAAATATTGAATGTAATCAAAGTAAAGTGAAACTAAAGTGAAATTTATCAGTTACACATGCGGGGTGGAGGGCTGGAGAGGTCGGGGGGTTGGGGGGAGGTATACTGTGATTCTTGGTGGTGGAATATGTGCACTGATGAAGGGATGGGTGTTTGAGCTTTGTATAACTGAGACTTAATCCTGAAAGCTTTGTAACTTTCCACATGGTGATTCAATTAAAATAAAAGTACCATAATAAAAAAAAATCAATAAACCAAACATGGCATTCCCTTGTCTAATTATTCTATATATTACATATAAGTGAGATCATCCTTGAGTGTACATTTTTAGGCTTACTTCATTTTACAGAATATCCTCCAGCTCATCTATGTAGTGGTGATTTGCATAATTTCATCATTTTTTACACATATGTAGTATTCCAATGTGTATACATATCAAATCTTCAAGATCCACTTGTCTACCTTTGGGCACCTAGGTTGATTCCATTGTTTGGTTATGTGCTAAGTGCTTCAATTAATAACACTGTGCACAAGTCTTTTTGAATGAATGGTTTCATGTCCTCTGACTAGATACCTGAAAGTGGAATCTCTGTGTATTTTGGCAGCTCAATTCTTAGTTTCCTGAGAAATGTAATATAGCAGCTCCAAGATCTGGGCCTTAAAGTTTCCTTCAATAATACAATGCTGCTGGCAAAGGCAGCAGAATAAAACATAAACAATGGGACTACATCAAATTAAGAAGTTTCTGCATAGCAAAATAAACCCAAGCCAAAACTAGAAGATTGCTAACTAAATGGGAGAAAATATTTGCATTCACCACATCAGATAGAGTGTTGGTACCCACGATATAAAGCATTCACAACGACAAAAAAATCCAAAAACTCCATTAAAAAATGTTGGATATGAACAAGGACTTCCTATGGAATACCAGTGATGGTTAACAGGCACATGAAAACATACTCATCACTTACTATTAAGAAAGTACAAATTAAGACAACATTGAGATACCATATCATACCAGTGAAATACCACATAGGAAAAATACTGGGAATAATCTGTGTTGGTGGGTCTTGGTTACAAAGAACTCTCATATACTGTTGGTGGGAATATTGCCTGGTTCAACTCTTGTGGGTACACAAGCTTTAATTCAAAAGAGGAATTTTAGGAGATTACAAATAATCTGAATTTGAAAGTGAATGGAGACATGAATTACTGAAGGTTGGGAACACATTGATTAATGATCTACCTAAAAAGTAAAGAACTTTGTGAATTAATTACTAGTACATTATATATATATATGTATATATGTTTCATAAAAGCTACACCTTATGAATAAAGATGGCAACCTAGAATAGAGATTAGGCTCAAGGGCTGATAATGAAATTTAATGAATAGCTCTAAAAATAAAACCAAGTATAACATATTTAAAAACTTGTTAATACTTTGTGACTGTTGGTGAAAAATAAACTCACCACCTATTAAAGGAAAGCTACATAATTCATAGTTCATCATTCAGAACATCTAGCATGGAACTGCAGCTGCCCTGAGTGCCATGGCTGTGGGCCAGAGGTTGTGACTGGCCCTGAAATGGCAGGAGGCAAACATCGGGTTCTAGAACATTCCCAGGCAGGTAGAGGTTCCTGGGACCCAGCCCAAAACCCTGTCGCAGGAAACCATGGAGCAGATCCGATATTTACATAAGAAATTTGCAGAGACCTGGCCAGTTCCCAGATTGGCTAAAGGCTTTGATATCAGCATTGAGGTGATCCAAGGGGTTTTAAGAAGCAAGTTTGTTCCTACATCAGACCAGAAACTGGACCAGAAACACTTTGAATAATGATCTACCTAGTAAAAATCAAAGAGACCAAGAGGCCAATACGAAACATCTGGGCCAGCAGCCCCCTGGGCTCTGGCGATTACTTGAAGCCACGTTCTGTAAGCCACCGTGGAGCTGCTTCTTGGTTGATACCAGGCTCCATTCAGAGATCAGTGTGTTATCGTGACTTTGAAAGTGATGAAATTGTATGTGCAGGAAGCAGGCGTTCCTGAGAATCAGAAGGGCAGGAAAAGGTGGGTGGGGCAAGGCTGGAAGAGCGGTGTACCCGTCGCTGCCACCCCCAGAGATGACTGCAGAAGCATTCCACCAGTGTATTCAAGGTCCCCAGACGCGCTGACAATGATGGAGCTCCAAAATGATAGGAAACTGAAAGACTAGGAGGCGAGTGACCAGAACTTCAGCAGCAAAGCAGAGCAGGGAGGGTGAGAATTCCTTGATGATAGTGGGAGTTTCTGGTCCGAGTTTGAGCCTGCACCTGGTTGGTGCATGGGGCTGCCCGTGGTGCGGTAAGGAAGCCTCTGCATCTGGTCTGACCTAGAGCAGCAGACAGAGCTCACGTGGATGGGGAGATGCAGATAGGGGTTACTTGTCCCCCTAACTCCTGGATTTAGGGACAGACATAGAAGGACTACACTCATTTGTGGAGTATAGAATAACATCACACGCGGCTGACACCCAA
Source organism: Sorex araneus (assembly GCF_027595985.1). NCBI lineage: Eukaryota > Metazoa > Chordata > Mammalia > Eulipotyphla > Soricidae > Sorex > Sorex araneus. The sequence goes on along the minus strand of NC_073302.1, from coordinate 42,545,786 downwards.
GAACAGTAGATACGAGGGCCAGGAGGATTGCCCTATAGTTGGAAGCCTGCTTCATGAGCAGAGGAGAGAAGGCAGATGGAATAGAGAAGGGATCACTAAGAAAATGATGGCCGGAGGAACCAGTTGGGATGGGAGATGCATGCCAAAAGTAGATAATGGACCAAACATGATGACCTCTCAGTGTCGGTGTTGCAAGCCATAATGCCCTAAAGTAGAGGGAGAGTATGGGGAATATTGTCTGCCATGGAGGCAGGGGGAGGGTGGAAAAGGGAAGGTATACCCGGGATATTGGTGGTGGGGAATGTGCACTGGAGGAATGGAGGGATGGGTATTTGATCATTGTGTTATTGTAACCCAAACATGAAAGTTTGTAACTATCTCACAGTGATTCAATAAAACTAAAAAAAATAATCACACCTGGATTTAAACCAGCATCTTGTTGCATGGGTCCTGGGAATTTCTGCCATGGTTGTTATATGTATGAGGGAAGAAAGAGAAAGTTTGTCTGTTCCCCACATTTCCTTATTGAGCAGCTCTAGAACTGCTTAGCCAGTCACTTCTTCATGTTCAAAATAAAGTAAAATGTAGCTGTGAAAAGAAAAAAAGAAAAAAAATGTAGCATGACATATCAATAGGGAAAATATACAGTAACTTAAAAAGAAAAGAAAAAAGATTAAATGAGGCAGAAAACAATAAGTAAATAATAACCAAATATGTATTGATTTGGAGGTCTAGAAATTCAGTGAATAACAAGCAAAATTAATACAAAACACTAATACATTATATCATGGGGCATTGCTCTAGACTTGAAGTAGGAGGCAATAGGAAATACAATTCACATGTAATTAAATAATGATTAAAGTAAATTGTAATTCCTGTGTGGAAATATAAAAGTGATAAAAGAATAGCACAGCACTTCAAATAGTACTGAATGGACAAAAGACTACTCTAATTAAGTCTCTGGGTGTGGCTTTGTCAAAGGATTGTGTTATGCCTAATTAATATAAACCCACAAAGTTCTACAGGTAACTATATAAGCCTTATTAGAAAAGATGAAGACAGTTAAGGTGAAAAAAGGCATTTAAATCTTAGAACTTATATAGAAAGCCGGTTGAAAAAAGTAGTCAGTGGGAAAAATGAATAGTTGTAAGAGAAAAGGAGGTGGATCCCAAAATTACAAAAAAAGAAAGGAAAAGTAGGTGAGCAAAGAGCCTAATCTTCCAATCATCCCCTGACTTAGGTTTTTTTGTTAGACTTAAAATATGAAAATTAAAAATAAAACATTAACTATTTGAGATTTAGAAATGCATTGGTTGAAGTTTGATAAGAATCTTCAATGAATTTACTTAATCCTTGCCTACTTTTGCTTCTATGCAAAGATAGGGAGATATCTTTCATAAAAGCAGACATCAATTCCAGTCTGAGTGATAATACAGCAGGTAGGGCATTTGCCTTGCCTGCAGCCTATCAGGATTCATTTCCCCATGTCCCATATGAAACCCTAGCACATCCAGGAGTAATTTCTGAGTGCAGAGCCAGAAGGAACCCTTGAGCATCGTGGGGTGTGATCCAAAAAGAAAAAAAAAAGAACAACCAAAAAATGAACAAACATCAATTTTAGGAAAAGTAAGTGGATTAAGTGAATTCAAATGAACTATAAGCTGGGTCATTTATATGCTATTTTAACTTAAATATGTAAGCAAAGCATGAAATTTCTTTAATTTATCATTTAATTTTAATTTTTTGGTAAAGTTCACTTCAAACATTATTCTGTAATCACTGTCATCCTCTTGCTCATTGATTTGCTCCAGCGGGGCACCAGTAACGTCCCCATTGTGAGACTTGTTTCTGTTTTTGGTATATGGAATACGCCACATGTAGCTTTCCAGGCTCTGCCGTGTAAGCGGGATACTCTCGGTAGCTTGCCTAGTCTCCTAGAGGGGTGGAGGAATCAAACCCTGGTTGGCCGTGTGCAAGGCAAACACCCTACCTGCTGTGCTAAAAGAAATACCATAGAGAAATAAGGTTTTATATAATATCTAAATTATAGTATAGTCTACATTAAACTGTAGATAGCTGCATAAATGAGCAATACTCTCTGTGTACTGCAAGTAAGAAGATAGTTTGAAAATAAAATTTAAGTTAAAAAGGATAAAAATATTTTTTCCTGTGAAAGATAAAAGGGCTCTCTACCCCTGGCACATAGCTGTTTCCAATTCACAGGATACTATGTGAACAGTTCTGAGGGGGGCATCATTATACATGCACACCTGTATTCTAAAATTGCTTAAGTGCTACTTCTGGTGGCAATTCGACTGCAACAGCAGGTAGTCTATTTTTAATTGCATTTGGTGTTCTAAATGCTCTTATAGACACGGAATCTAATATGTAAGCCATTCCTTACAGAAATTAAGAAATTTAATACTGTTAACTAATTACTTTAGTCACTGGAATTTATCCATAAAATTATTTCTTTGTCGAAGTTAATGCAGATATTTGCAAACATTTTCCATGTAACAGTGAGCAGTTGTATAAAGAAAATTGAACAAATCAAAGAAATATTGCCTACAATTATTAAGACCATATTTCTAAACTCATGTTAAATCAGTATAGTAGATTTTCTCTTTTATCTCCATACTGTAAGTTACCAAAAATACATAGCAAAAACAATGTATTTTTGGAAAAACGTCTTATTCCAATTCTCATGCAGACTTCCATAATTAACATCAAGTATGAATTACAATGATTATAGCATTCACTTGAAATTTACACTTGAGTCATAACCAAAGGATCTTGTGAACTTCTTCAGCTATTAGAAAGCAATAGACTTAGGGAATTCTGGTTTAAAACGACATAACAGTTAGTTTTCCACTACATGATTGTAAGTCTTGGATTCTGATTATTGAAGCATTCAAACTTTATGGGAGTTTATAATTATCCAGTATCCTCAGTAATAAACAATTTTTGGACTATAATGACAAACATTTTTTATCCATAAAACCATTTAAAATAAGTTTGTACTGTATTTTTCATAAGTTCTAGAGATAATGTAATAAAATATATTTTTGTCTTTATTTACATTATCTCTCCCAGAAGAGAGCGATGCAGAGAGTCTCTTGCCCACACATCTGGCTGTCTTCCCCAGAGCCCCTTGGAGGGAATGGGCTCTAGCTTCCCTCTCTGCCCTGAGCAGAGCTCCTGGCTGCCGAAGACCACCAGAACCTAGCCAGAGCCATGCTCAAGACCCCTCTCCACAGGTTCGGACAAACCTCACACATTAAGGTACCAGCAGAGGAAGCCAGATGTGTGTAATCCCATCAACGACCAACATCCAGAGACTTAAAAGAAAGCTTCCAGAAGCGAGAGGCCAATATATATTATAACCTACTTCTCCCTCTGGGAGAAACTAGCAAGCTACTGAGAGCTTCCTGCCCACATGGGAGAGCCTTGCAAGCTTCCTATGGTGTAATCATATGCCAAAGCAAGTAATAAGCTGGGTCTCATTCCCCTGACCCTGAAAGAGCCTCCAATGTGGCATCGTTGGGAAGGCCGAGAAGAGAGAAGCTTCTTGAATCTCAGGGATAGGACGAATGTAGAGGTTACTGAGACCGCTTGAGCAACTTGATGATCAACGGGATTTTGTGATCGTGATTGTGATTGTGATTTATTTTATCGTTCTTTCCTCTTACTTAATTATCAAAAATTTTACCAATCTCTCTAGGAAATTTTATTTTAGAACTTCAGTGTTCTTTGAGGTAATTAATCTAAAAGACTAAAATGGAATTTTATTCAGAAAACTTCAATCACTATTTCTTGTAACATTTTATGCCTCTTGTTCTTGTATAGCTTTCCTCCAAATATTTTAAGACATATATCATATTGAGCTATCCTTTTAGTAGCAATCTTTTTATCTGTGTAGTTAAAGGTACAGATCAATTATTTTCTTACAAAAAATGATTATCGTAAATTAATTTGATTTTAGTGTAGTTTGAATAAGATTTACTAACTTTTGTTTCTGGACCACACTTGGCTGTGCTCAGAGCTTACTCCTGGCTCTACCTACACTCAGGGATCATTTTGGGCAGGCCCAGGGTACCATATAGGGCACGAGGTATGGAACTATTTGGACAAACACAAGGCAAGTGCCTGACATGCTGTAATATCTCTAGTGTCATGAAATTCACGTAATTCTTATATAAGGGATTTTCCCACGAACTTCTCTTTCCAAATCTATTCATTTTGATCATATAACATAATACATATGTATAGTAGAAAACTATAGAAATTCCAGAAAAAAATAATAGAATAAATATGTTCTAATTATATTCAACCATCTCTTATTTGATAAACTATTATTCCCACGTTGTGCACATATATTTAATTTCTCATTCAATACGTTTAAAGTGTATTCTCTATAATTTTCAACATCATAATATTTAAGTAATGGGTGCTAATAACTAAAATATGTTTTTATAGAAAAATGTGAGAAATAAAGAAATGTGTAATGTTGCTAGTAAGTGTATATCCAGAGAAAAGTATACTTACTATTTCTATATAATTAGTTGCTCAAAAATGTGATAAATATTTTGAATGCAAAAAGAATGTGTATTTATGCAAAATATATGATATAAAATAGCAATTTGCTGCTCATTTTTAATTTCAATTTTCTTCAATTTGATTATTTTCAATAAAAATATTTACAAATAAATAGTGATATTTGTTGGTCAACAGCAAATAAAATAATAGTTTTTCTGGCTGAGGCCCACACCCTTTAGGGTTTACTACAGCCTCTGTGCTTAGGGATTACTCCTTTCAGGCCATTGTTCAAACTGGGATCAGTTTGTGCAAGGCAAACACCTTACCCCCTATACTATCTCTCTGAATCATTAGGGGCTATTTCTGGCTCTTTCAGCAGTAATGACTCCAGAAGGGACAATATATCTGTGGTACCAGGGATTGAACCGGGGTTAACTGCATACTAGGCAAGCACCTAACCCTTGGACTATCTCTCCACTTCGATGAAGCATTCCTTTAAACTATTCTAGCACTTAGTTTCTTTCTATAAAATTTTAATGTTTTATATATATACACTATGTATATACATACATAGCATATAAATTCACATTATAATAACATATATAGTAAGATCTTAATAAAAATAATAAAACAATAATAAAAGTGTATAAAACATATAAACACTTTAAAATGCTTACAAAATCATTTCTTTTTCTCTTTATTTTTTTCCCAACACCCCCCACTACAAATGCATCTGAAATTTCAATTTGTGCTCTTACTTGTAGTGTTAAGTGTCATTTCAGTGGCCATGTGGCTGCACAGCGAGAGGCAACTATGATGAGCCATCATGAAAAACAACAGGTGCAAAATGAGAAAAGTTTGCACACAACAGTCTCAGTTTTATGAAAGCTTCAGGTTTATTCATCATCTGAGAACCTTGATCTGTTGTGACTCAAAACAAGGAAGAAAGTCCACCTGTTTTGCCGGAAGTGATAATTAAAATCAAACAGAAGATGCTTTACATCAGTAAGACATGACAAGTATGAGGGCAAAAATGGGATTTTCTTTTTTTTTTAAATCAATGTCAACGGTAGTCACTTTCTACAAAAATGGGTTAGGTTATTTTCAATAAGGCACAAAGGTGATAAGCCAGATACAAATTAGAATAAAGAGAAGAAAATATAAATAGGTGGTAGAACAATATTTTCATTTCTAAAGAATAAATAACTTAAAGCAATCAGGAAAAATGAAGGGCAGAGAACTCAACAGAATATTTTGACATATTTTCCATCTCCATCATATCATGTTAGTTTCTATGACATTCACTTAGCATCAGGATAAAATTTGTATATTCATACACTAAACAGGTGCATATTTTTTAAATATTAATTATCAATATCTGACATATTCAGCTAGCTCTAATGGATCAAGATTATAAAATGTGAAATCAATTTATATATTCCTGCAAGCTTGTCTAGTGACCTTGCTCCAGAAACTCATAAATATATCTTGAAAGAGATCATGAAGCTGGAAAAATATCTTCTGACACCCAAGATTTACTAAGACGCCCAGGGCACCTCAGAGGGGAGCAGGTCAACATAGTGCCCACCCAAACAGAGCCCCAGCAACTGATTTCTCCCACCTTCTAAAATTGCCACCATGCTCACAGCTGCATTTCATTGACTTGGGACTGAGCCTAACCCAGAAATTAATCTGGTGAAAATGGTGCATGAAATCTCTAGACTTTTCTCAGAGTTGGGATGAGCTACCTCTCCCCAATTCCCAGTACTTCTGAAAGCCCTAGCAGTCATGCCACATCCCAATGCCATCACCCACTTAAAGTTAACTCCAGTTGCACCACAACTTAAAATTTCTGAACTTCCTTGAGTGACATCTCAATCCCTACAACACTTGTAAACCATTGTAGCTCAGCAGATTTGATGAGATGTAACATAGAAGGCAACCAATCTCAATTAACAAAACATAAACACAAAAGATTTAACCTGTAACAACATCTTAATATTCTCTCATACAAGAATTTAATGTCTCCATGTTAAGATGCAACAACTTATACTAAATTTCTTCTAAGGAAACATTTTTGCTTATTCCATTAGCAAAATTATTGTAACAATCAATATAAAACATATTACTGATGGCTTGCTATGGGTGCAGGCTTAAGGGGAGGTAGAGATAATTGGAGACAATAGTGGATGGAAAGGGTAATAGTGGTGGGATTATGTTAGAATATTCAAACAGCGTCGTGCAGCTGAGGGCATGGTTGGAATAATCAGACTTCAAATATCCCAGAAAATTAGAGTTTTTTCAGTCTGGCAAAAGTAGCAATTTAGTTTAAAGAGAAGCAGTTTAAAAGTAATTTTAAAAACTGGGACCGATGCGGTAGCACAGCAGACAGGGAGTTTGCCTTGCACGTGGCCAAACTGGGTTCAATTCCCAACATCCCGTATGGTCCCCTGAGCACCACCAGGAGTAATTCCTGAGTTCAGAGCCAAAAGTAACCCCTGTGCATCTCCGGGTGTGACCCAAAAAGGCAAAAAATATAATAATAATTTTAAAAACAAAAGTTACATAATAATAAAGACCACTTTTATTGTCTTATTTAATTGTATAGTAATTATTTAGTTATGTCCATCATCATCATCATCATCATCCTGTTGATCGTCAAATTTCTTGAGCGGTCTCAGTAATGTCTCCATTTGTCCTAGCCCTGAGATTTTAGAAGCCTCTCTTTACTAGTCCTTACCAATGGTGCTGCATAGGAAGCTCTTTCAGAGTCAGAGAATGAGAATTTAGTTATGCTAAACATATTATGTAACATGATAATGTGATTAACTAAATTAGCTTATAAACATCAGTAGAAATGGCCACACATAAACATAGTGACCCAGTACTAATAGGTGAAAGTAACCCTAGATCTAAAAAGTAGTATGTTTGTAGAAGTTTAATGTTTTGGTAAGTAAGAACAACTTTATGTTGACATTTACTGCATTTATCCAATTGAACTGGATGTTCAGTGACAATTCAGAATCCAGTAATCAATGCAAACAAATTGTGATTGAGACTGGAACTAGAAACTCTAGAAACATTTAAGTAGTTCACTTGTTATCATATAGGGAAAACTCTGATCTAGGATGTCATCCAGTTTCTATGTGAGCCTGGATGATGATAAATCTACATCAGCACAAGTTTCAAATATTTGTTCTTTATAGAATGAGAGCTATTTAGAGATTTATTTTATAATTTCAACTTTTCAACTTTTTAATACACAGATTTTGGTTTCAAATGTCTTGTTAGTACTACTTTACATAATGCCCTTGCTGCATTAAGATGGTTGATTAAAATATTTCAATTTGTCCCAGAAGCATAGTACAGGGGTCAAGGTGCTTGCCTTGCCTAGGAGTGCAGAGCTTGCAGCAGTCCCTAGACACTGTTAGTATAACCTTTGAAACCAAATTAAATTATTCATTAGAATTTTAAATGTATTTTAAATTGTTTAAATTTTTACAATATTAATCCCAAGATTTGTTTCTAGTTTTTATGCGGTGTACTGTTATGTTCATAATCATGGCTCTTGACTCAGGAATTACTGCTGGCAGGGGTTAAGGACTATGCGGGGTGATGGGCATAGAACCTGGGATGGTCACACACAAAGCTAGTGCCTTATTTTGTATTATCTCTCAAGCTCTGTAATCTCAAGACTTAAAATTTCATCAATGAATGACTTATTTATTTATTTATTTTCAAGTGTTTGGCTTGCTTCTTCATTTACCCCTGTTATATAAAATTAAATTTCAATTATATTATGCTCAGAAAATGCATACAATATCTGTCTTTTTTAATGTTTTGTTTCTGTTTTTTGTTTTGAGGCCACACCCAGAAATGCTCAGGGGCTATATCTGGCTCTGTACTCAGGAATTACTTCTAGCTATGCACAGGGTGTTATATGGAATGCTGGGTGTCAAATACTGGTAAGCAGCGTGTAATGCAAGTAACCTTCTCACTTGTGCTATCTCTCCAGCCCCCCAGGTCTGCCTTTTAGAGTAAATTATTTATAGTATGATATAGCAGTTTTCTAAAATTATGAGAAAGTTATCTAAAATTAAATATTTGTAGTTTTTATGTCTTCTGAACAAAGAAAATAGTTTTCTAATAATTCCCGACTCATATGCATGTGTAAACTATTCAGGGATAGATTCTTATAAAAGGAAATAGTGTGTATGTAAACTGATTTTAGGGTATTCAGAAGGCAAAAGAAGTATTCTTCTATTCTAACTTTCTAGCATATAGTATACTATAATGATGGTGACATTTCTCCTCTAGTTGGATAAAATAGATAAAATATGGAACACCATTAATTATAATTATAGTATAATTGATTTCTTTAGTATGCAAAGCTTGTCTGACAAGAAAGGTAAGACTAGAAATAGGGTTTCCACCTTCAAACAAGAATTATAGGAAAGTCAAGTTATACCAAGTGTGAATCTTATTGATTTTTTAGACTCCTTGCAGATAATCGTCATCACAAATAAGGGTCTTTGTTCATCTATGAATGAAGAACACTCATCATTTTCCTCTGGCTGAATATCAGAAGTACAATTTAAGCACTAGCTAATACATCAGTAGGTAATAGGAAACTAATTAAAGGTCAAGTATGCTTATCTGTCGCTTGAACATGACAGTGACATTTTAGTAATTTAACTCAATGAGAGTAGGATCTAAGTTCTTAGAATCATAAGACTAATCTTACAATACTACATAACATTTACATTTTTATATGATTTTTGTTATAGAAAATAAAGCTTGTCAGATTATATGGAAAAATGCACAAAAATAAGTATCTTGGAAAGGTTTTTATATGCTCTTACTGAATTATGCCTCTAGGAGATATGCTAGTTAGTTCTTCAATAATCATATTTTTAACGAGTACATACATTATTTAATCTTCGATGGCTGTGTTTTTAACATACAACTGAGATGGAGAAGTAAAATTATTTATTTTTTAGGTGCTAATCTGTCCCATGTCTTTCTTGATAATTTTGTGTTTTGAGGTGCTTACTTTAGTAGTTTAAGACTTTACTCCCTGAAACTGAAAGATTTAGAAATGACATCCCAGCTCTACCTTGAGGTGCATAATTTCTCTTCATGGTCCTCTCTTTTCTCTATCTCTCACTTCTTTTTAAATAAATCTACTTTAAAAAAAATCTGCACAGTCAGGGATCAGTTCTTTAATGTGTTATTGTTATGCTCCATCTGTATCCTTTCCCCAACTTTCCCCCCCTAAAACTAATAATAGCAAACTCATTAAAACTCATCAAAATCTCATAACATGCGCAACTTTTCCATTCATTAACCCTTCTAACTGAATACAAATGACTGCATGTAAGGAATACATAAGTTGGGTATCAGAAAAATTATTCCCAGGCACAAACAGAAAACCATAAGAATGTCCTTTTCTCTGTGTAAAATGAAGAGCATAGTGCAGATAAAAACAACTTTGATATTTCTTTGTAGTTGAAATATGATGCTAAGTTTTTTACTGTTTTTGTCACTTATCATGAAAATATGTATTAATATTACATGTGTCTAAATCATGGAAATAGGTGCTTGAATAGGTGAAATAATGAGCAGAGAAGTATGTAGAATGGCAACTGCTATTTTTTCTATTTTTTATTCTATCCTTCCTTTTCTTCTTCCCTTCTCATTTCCATCCTTCCTGCTATTTATCTTTTTATGCACATTGTGTTTTAAGCTGGCCCAAAGAATTTAAGAGCTGTATTCAATTAGAATCACTGGAAAACTTTCCGGGCATGAATGATTGAAAATCCAGAGAATTTCCCCATTATCTTTCCCTAAAGGAAAAAAGGGTAGAAACCATTTGAAATCTTTTTTGTAGTCAGTGGGAAATGTACTCCAGGGGTTCAGTCTCGGAGGGGATTTCTTGTTTTGAATAATTAATTTTTATTGATGTGTCATAGTTTACAATGCTATTGAAGTTGTTGGTAACCGTTGCAGAGCTACTATGCCAGTCTCTCTACCAGGGTTTCAAGATCTCTCCACCTTTAGCTCCAGGTCCCTCTCCCAGCTCTTCTGTCAGCTCCTCAGCTCCTCAAAAATTTTTTTGATCACTCAGGTCTTTACCAATCTGTAGTGGACTCTCCCTAAAAATTCGTCTTCCTGCTCTTTTCCTATAAAAATTGCTTCTTGTGACCATGTGCACAAGTTGGTTTTCACTAATTTTTCACATTTCTAGCACCTGAAGAAACATTTTTTCCTCACATAAACTTTGATCTCTTATATTGGTCTTGGATAGTGATAGTTGAATATGCTTTCCAGAGGAAACAGGCATTTTCCAGTGTGTTTCCATATAACAAAGGTCAGGAAGATAAAAGATCCTGAATTTGAGCTAGTTCTTCCTCAGGAAAGTCTGTGATAAAGCATCAAAATCCTTGCTAGTCATCAGAATGGTAAACATCTAAATACTCATTAGAAAAATTCAAGAAACATCATTTCTTTAGTAAATTGCAGATTTATAGAGGCATTTTGGGAGCCTCTTCTCTCAAGGATCAGCCCATGCTCCAGCCTAAAATTCTGAATTTCAATGGCTTTCCCAGCTCCAGAGATGGGTCTTTTTGTGTCCCAGGTTTTTGCTTCAAGACACTATTTTCACAAAACACATGACTACCCCCATGACTACTTCCTGCTTGCAACACATGGCGGTTACACAGAATACAAACACTGCTGTGTTTGAAATGCTTTTCCCTCAAATCCCACCTAAGTCATTCATTTATGTCTTTCAGCTCATTGTTGAAACATCACCTTATTCTACAGTTTTTTTCTTTTAATTATTTTTTGCCACATCTGATTCCAGAAGGTGTCCTTTGGTGATTTTTGATGCCAGAGGTCAAATCCAGCACACACACCACGTGTTCTAGGCTTTTGCAGCTTCTTTTTCTGACCCTAAAAATCTCTGTCTGGTTCTGTTAATCTTAATAAAAACCTGATATGTATTGTGTTCACCTCTTGTAATCTCTCCCTTATATTCTTTACTACCTGATGTTTACATTTTCAAACTTACCTTTCCTGGGACTGGAGCCATAGCACAGCAGGTAGGGTGTTTGCCTTGCATGCGGCCAACACCGGGTTCAATTCCCAGCATCCCATATGGTCCCCTGAGCACTGCCAGAAGTAATTCCTGAGTGCAAAGCCAGGAGTAACCCCTGTACATCGCCAGGTGTGATGCAAAAAAAAAAAAAAACCTTACTTTTCCTTCTTAAATTTGAACTCATGTACAGACACAGGATCATGTTACTTTATACACCACCCAGTGTTGAATTAATAGATTTGTGTATATTAAAAATAAATTAGGTTAGCAAGTAAAATATAAGTTGTTCACCAGTAAGAGTGGAGACTATTGAAACAACACCATGACTGGGTGATTGAGGAAAAATATAGGCTTGAATAGAACTTGAAATGGTTGGTTAAAAAAAGAGATCACTTAGCAAAGTTTGATTCAGGACAACTATAAAAGTGAGAGAAAAAAATCAAGAAATAAACAGGTTAGAAAAAAAAGGCAAAGGAAAGAGCATTTGAAAGAGGTGAGTAGGTCTAATACCATGTGAACTTTGATAGTGTAAAGTGATCTGGAAACATAGTAGCCACCGTTGAAACCATGGTATTTTTATTAAGGAAAAATTAGTTCTCTAACCCAAATGGCCAATTGGATAAGAAACAAATGTTTCTCCCTAACCTAGCTTCATACCTTCACCCAAATTTAGGTTCTTTATACAGCTTTTGAGGCTCCTAAGGAAGAAAGCATATAAACAGTGGATGATAAATAAACTTGTAAAAGCCTGAAAGGAAAAGAGAGAAGAGGTGGGAGAGATTAGGGGAAGACAGAAAGGGGAGAAATAAACCAGCTAAAGTCTCCTGCACAGTTTTAAGCAGGTGCACTCATATTATAACTAAGAATAAAATTCAGGTTGGAGTGTTTGCTACCCATGGATTGATTGCAATGTGACATGCTAAACTATAGTCTCTATTGATATATAACTATGCATTTAATAAGAAGCAAATATTAGCCTTGTCTTATGGGTATTTCTAGAAATAATTTATCCCAAATGTGAATAAAATATGCTTTAATAAAATCCTTCATTATAAAAGCATTTTGTTTGTTTTAAAGAAAAAATAGAAAAGGAGTATTTTCAATACAAGAACACAGAAAAAAAAAGCAGTCTCCAGATAGCAGAGTGGAAAAAATCAGAAAAGTTTTACAACTTCAGAAAAAAGCAAAGTATAATCTCAAATAATGGGAAATTGTTAAGGGGATCCTATGAATAATTTATCTAAACTAGAGGAAACTCAGTGTCAGACCTAGAAGAAACTTATCTCCAGCTTTGATTGATATTTCTTTCCTTTGCCCCTTTTCTTTCAACTATTTTGTTACTATTATTTTAGTCTTATTCATTATCAAATTAATCAGATGAATGAGAATAAATTAATAGTAACAAAATAATTGAATTTTAGTACACTATAATCATCCAACAAATATTATTGCATTCAAAGTATATTCATATACTCTGCTCTCATATGCATCTTGATCACTTTAAAAAATGGTAGTCAACTTTCTTTTGGCCCTGTCTTTCAAAAAATATAACCTGATATAGACAAATGAAATTCCCCGTCTACATTGAATTGGACACCTAAAGAAGCCATACAAAACATGCTGATAAACATGAAATAAATTTCTATTTTTTTATAGTTATTTTTCTTTTTCGGTCACACCCACCAATGCTCAGAGGTTACTCCTGGCTCTCCACTCAGGAATTATTCCTGGCAGTGCTTGGGGAACAATATGGGATGCTGGGGAGTAAACCCAGGTTGGCTACATGCAAAGCAAATGCTCTCCCCATTATACTATCACTCCGGCCGGCCCTAAACTTCTGTTTTGTTTAAGCCATGAAATATCCTGTTGATATGCAAAGAAATGTAGAATAAAAATAAATGCAGTAGGCAATAAGAGTAAAATAAAACAACTGCCTGACAAGCAATCATACATGCAGAATATTTAAAAAAGTAATACTTTGATTTAGGTAGAATGCATGTAATTGAATTTTTCCTTTTCTGCTAGAGAAATAAATTTATTTATTTATATATTTATACATATATTTATGTATATGTATAAATATATTTAACCAAATATATTTCATTTACCAAACTTTATAAGATTTAGCAAGGAGCTAATCTATTTTTACTTTGTCTAGTCCATGTCATTTGTGAAGATATTCTCTTCTTTAGTAACTACTTTGATGAATAATTGAGTCTTAAAATAACTGTATAAAATGATATATATTACATAGAACAAATAAAGAAACAATCTTTTGTGAAAAAAGTAGAAATCGCATTAAATAAAAAACATAGAATGATTTTTTTGAACAGCATATTTTTCTCAACCTCTTTGAAACCAGCAATTCTTTACATTAATTCTCTCAGCAATTCCCATAAGTTATGAAAATAATAAAATCACGATCATACGAAATCCCGTTAATCATCGATTTCTCGAGCGGGCTCAGTCACCTCTCATTTCGTCCTTTCCCTGAGATCTTAGAAGTCTATCTCTACTCAGCCCTCCCAACAATGTCGCACTGTGGGCTCTTTCAGGGTCAGGGGAATGAGATCCAGCTTGTTACTGGATTTAGCATATGAATACACCATGGGAAGCTGGCAAGGCTGTCCCATGTGGGCAGGAAACTTTCAGAAGCTTTCCAGTTTCTCCCAGAGGGAGAAGTGGGCTATAAGATATCACTTCTGTGGGGCTGGAGCGATAGCACAGCGGGTAGGGCGTTTGCCTTGCACGTGGCCAACCCGGGTTCGAATCCCAGCATCCCATGTGGTCCCCTGAGCACGGCCAGGGGAAATTCCTGAGTGCAGAGCCAGGAGTAACCCCTGTGCATCGCCAGGTGTGACCCAAAAAAAAAAAAAAGGTATCACTTCTGGGAGCTCGCAAGATATCACTTCTGGGAGCTCGCTTTTAAGTCTTTCTCTGGATGTTGGCCGCTGATGGGATTACACACACCTGGGTTCCTCTGTCGGTACCTTCATGCATGAGGCCTGTCCGAACGTGTGGAGAGGGGCTTCGAGCATGACTGTAGCTAGGTTCTGGTGGTCTTTGGCCACCGGGAGTTCTGCTCGGGGTGGGGAGGGAAGCTTGAGCTCACAACCTTCGAGGGGCCCCGAATAATAAAATATTATACTACAAATATTTTCTATTTTCTACAAATTGTTACTTGGGCATATATATGAATATATCCAGTATATACATATAGTTGCTAGAATAAGGACTTCATTATGAATTTTGGGGGTCACATATTAATTAATTAAAAAACTCAATATATGTATAAAATGACTAGACTGGGCAAATAATATAAGTAATATATCACTGTGACTATATGACAGTATACTTAAATAAGCTATACATTTTGGGATAAAATCTTGAATTTTATTTTATGATTTTTTTTTCTTTGATTTACTTTTCTGGCTTTGATTTTCTTTCTTCCCTAGTTTTTTTTTTTTTTACATCCACTATCAATAGTCTCTGCCTGTACAAAATACGAAACTCTGTATATCCCATATCTAGAATACACAGATATCTTAGTAATATTCTATTTTAATCAAAATCGCAGTGCCACAAAAAAGTTATCATCTTATTTACTTAACAAAATTATAAATTTAAGTTAAAACTCCTCCTTATTCTAGTTAAGCTTGATTTTAGATTTACAAATATTCAGTAGTCTGTCTTCTGCTCTTCTTCATTTCTTATATTTCTTTAATTTTTTGTAAACCCTGGTGGATATGTATTTCAAAAATGCTCCTCCAACTTCAGTTAATAGGCTTACATTGAGGAGAAATCCCCTTTATTCATACTGCATCAACACTCCACCCATACTCATATCCTTGGGCTCACTCAACAAATACAGAAAAACGTGTGCATGTATACTGAAAGATATAATATGCTCAATTTCCTTCCTAGCTAATATTCCAACAACTAACAAGTTCTAAGAGGAGTACTCACTAATTCTAGAATATGAATGATCCTTGAGCATCTCTCCCCATCCCCCAAGCTCAGTTCAAGATGTGGGGTAATTGGTGTCAACATCATGGACCCAGTCCTGTTGATTCATTACTCTAGCGCTATAGGTACCTTTTAGATACATTTAACTATTAAATAATAGTCATTTTTAATACGTTGTATACATTTAAAATGACATACTTTGCTGCAAGCATCAGTTTTAGATATTTTTAATGTGCTATGCGGATGCAGTCTAATTCTGAGACTGGCAAAGTGCTAAGATGCCTTCTAGAAAATGTCAAGTGTCTACTGTAATAAAATTTTCTTTTCCTGTACAGGAAAAGCTTCAAATGCACAGTGAAATAAAGAACTTTAATATCATCAACCTCTTAACAAAGGCCACTACTCTAACCTTAGAGAAACACTACGTGGTGGAACCAAGTCAGAATCGCAAAGCTACGTTTTTTAAAGATATATTAATAATTCCAAATACAAGCACAAAGTATGTATTGTGGCATATTGATTTTTTAAAATTGTAATTTTTTATCCAGGTGTATACCTACAGCTTTTTAATAAAAAATTTAAATTTCTTGAGAAGTAGAATCAATTTTTCCAGCTCTTATAAATGGACTGCCATTTTTACTATTCAGACCAATAGAATTTTACACTATTTCATTGTATTT
The DNA here is from genome assembly GCF_027595985.1 of Sorex araneus. NCBI lineage: Eukaryota > Metazoa > Chordata > Mammalia > Eulipotyphla > Soricidae > Sorex > Sorex araneus. The sequence goes on along the minus strand of NC_073302.1, from coordinate 42,529,505 downwards.
CCAGTTCTGAATTTACACTTCAAGAACACTTACTTGGGCTTTATATTTTTTAAAAATTTTGCCACAACTCTATAAAGCAGTGCAAAATTAGCCATGTGAATGATAGAAATTTTCCCAGTCATTGCTGTTCTCCAATACAATGTCCACCCAACCATAGTTGGTTGTAAAACCACAACCAATAGATACCAAATTGCTCGGCCAAATGACCACAAAATATGGTCAACCATACTTAGGATTTGTCAAACAATCCCTAAATAAGAACCACTCAACTGACTATTGAAACTTTAAATTGATTTTTTACTGAACAGCACTTATCTGTTAGACATAAAAGTGTTAGTTAAAGCATTTTTTACATAAACTCATATAGGATAAATAATTAGTATGATTTATACAGATATTCATTTCCTTTAAACATTTCTAAATGGGGTCAGTAAAGTTAATATCAGTAATCAACTTTTGTTATTTTTCAAATAGTCACAATTAATATGTACAATTTCTTATTTATATAGCACAGTAAGATATTCCACTATTTGCTTATTTTTCAGAAACACCTTATGTAGAACAGGAATATTTTATTTGTACATGTATCATTTGGTAAATTCTAGAAATTATTCATTTTAAGATAAAATTCATAATTGTGTTCAGGGAAACATCCCAAAAGGCAAAGTATGTGCATAAATAGGCCCTATGATTATTCTCTGCACTGCCTGCTTCTCCCAGATTATTTGAGTAGTGTGTAATAGCATCAAAGCACACAGATTGGCCCCCAGACTGATGAGCACTGATGAGGACACACATCCCCAGCATCCCCAGCGTTAAATTTAGTAATTTGTGATTAAATTTAAAGATTTTAGGTCATGATAGATTTGATTGGTCATAAAGAAAGAGTTGAAAGGAATGGAACAGTGAAATACTAAAAGAAATAGATATATTGAATGAAAAAAATTATTGAGTATTAGATGCAAACTCATCAGTGAGTTTCAAGTGGGAGAAAGAATGAAAAATAATGAAGAGTTTCCCAGGGTCAGAACAGGGATAAAAATTGATGTAAAGTACACATTTATTACCAGTGTTTGATAAGAGAGTCAAATGTGCTAACTGTACTTATAGTACACGATAGCTTATTGGAATGCCTAAAACTGTCATGACACCAATATTGAAAAGTGCTTAGTGGAAATTGGTCAAAAGGACATAGAATGTCTATGAAAATATATCAAAAAACTTTGAAAGGGTTTAATTGAACAATTTAGCTATTCATATGATACATAATCCAAGAAAGAATAAATTTCTTTAGTATTTCTCAAGAGTGGACATAAGAGTATAAATTTGAAAAGTGTTCACAAGACATTATGTTATCATTTTTAAGACCAATTTAAAACTAATATTATCTATTTGCACTTGTACTGACCTTGTTTTTAAAAATCAGTGTGTGTGGTTAAGACAATGCTTAATCTTTTTCACTATATGCCATTGTCAAAAAAAGGAACAATTTTCGGTGTTGGCGTGGATGTGGGGAGAAAGGGACTCTCCTTCACTGCTGGTGGGAATGCCGACTGGTTCAGCCCTTTTGGAAAACAATATGGACGTTTCTCAAAAAGTTACAAATTGAGCTCCCATTTGACCCAGCAATAGCACTCCTGGGAATATATCCCGGAGAGACAAAAAGGTACAGTAGAGATGACATCTGCATTTCCATGTTCATTGCCACACTGTTTACGATAGCCACAATATGGAAAAAAACAGAGTGCCCGAAAACAGATGATTGGCTAAAGAAACTCTGGTATATCTATGCAATGGAATACTACGTAGCTGTCAGAAAACATGAAGTCATGAAATTTGCTTATAGGTGGGTCAACATGGAAAGTATCATGCTGAGTGAAAATGAGTCAGAATGAAAGAGACAGACATAGAAAGATTGCACTCATATGTGGAATATAAAGTAGCTGAGAGGTACAAGCTTACAATGTTGCGATTTCTGGCAGATATTTCTCTGGACTTAGTTACTAAAATACAGAAATCCAAACCCATGGGGCTGCTAGTGCGGCCTCTCGACCTCATATCTCTTCATTCTCAACAATGGAAAACAAATTATCAAATGCTTTCTTTTCAGCAGGTCGACTTTAGGGGGGAGAAACTCCAAATCAATAATAGTGAATTTTTTGTTGAAATATTGAATGTAATCAAAGTAAAGTGAAAGTAAAGTGAAATTTACCAGTTACACATGCGGGGTGGGGGTCTGGGGAGGTCGGGGGGTTGGGGGAGGTATACTGTGATTCTTGGTGGTGGAATATGTGCACTGGTGAAGGGATGGGTATTCGAGCATTGTATAACTGAGACTTAAACCTGAAAGCTTTGTAACTTTCCACATGGTGATTCTATAAAAGAATAAAAAAAAATTTTAAAAAAAGGAACAGTTTGTCAAAAAAACACAAAAATATAGAGAAAAATGGATCCTAAAGTAAATATGGATATTCAAATTTATCCTTTAACACTTTACAAGGAATGTAAAAAAGAAATATCAGAAAGAAGAAAGAAAGCAATCTACAGGGGGCAAAGGCAGGAAGAAGAAATTTAAAATGATATAAATATATTTTTAGAATATGTAGCCTTCTCCTCATATCAACTTTCAGTGAGATTTTCTATAATATGATTTCAAATGTTATTATAAAATTAACCATATTAGCTAAGCAGCCGTTTTATATGTCCTCACTACGTGATAGAACACATTATGTCTATCTATATTTTGTTGGTCTTTCTGTATCTATTGATACCTAATCACTGTCACTGACATATTTATAAAGCCTTTGCAATCCAAGCATTCTCACAGTGAATTATTGACTTAAAATCTCAAAAGGAAGAATTAAATTTTAGTTTTTTAATTTAATGTAGGATACAAAATATCTAAAATAAATATATATATTCTATTTTTTATTTATCAGGTTCTTAGGCACTTTTACATATAGAAGTATAAGATCCTTCTAATTTAAACATATTGCCTGAATACCATTCTTTGAAATTTAATCTTTATTAATGCATATGGGCAACCTTTAAGTTTTCATGATAATGGATAATGAAAAACAAAATTCCACAATTTTAAGAAGCGTCATAACAATTATTTTATTTCATTTTATTATTTTTTATAACAATGATTTTTAAAATCAACAGTTATCTGCATTTTTAAACTTATCTTTCAGAGAGGGAAAATTTTCTTCATAAGTAAAATATACTTTAAAAAAATATATAGCCGGCAAAACGTCCTGATCCCACACCAGGCTGTCTTCACAGGGGCACCTCGGAGGGGGGAGTGGGTTGTGTTTCCCTCCCTGCCCCAAATAGAACCCTGGCAGCTGAAAACCTCCAGAACCCAATGACCGCCATGCTCAAGATCACCCTCCACACCCTCAGATGAGCCTCACTCAAGTGGGAACCGGAAGAAAAACCCAGGTATGTGGGACTCATGACTGAGATCTCCAGGACTGTTCGGATCGGGACTAAGTCTACTCCCCACAACAACCCAGTTTTCCAGGGCTTGGCCGCGTGACCTCTTATATTCTAGCCCACTATGTACCAAAAGTAGCATACATTTACTTAGTTTTAACATACTTGCTTGTATGTTAAATGGGCTTAAATGGCTCCAAAATAAAATACAACAACCTTCACACACTTCCCTTTTACTGTGGTGGGAAGGTGCTTGGAGGTAGGATTGGTGTTTGAATATTTTCCTCAATGAACTATTGTGAACTACTTTATGAAAATAAAATATATAAAATTATTAAAAAATCAAAAAATAAAATTTATATCCTTTCATCTTTGATTTATTATTCAATAGTTGTTTCTACTGAATAAATTAACAATAACAAAACACTGTAGGCCATGTGTTTATGTGTATCTGAGAGAGAGAATATAGAAGTTTTATGTCATTCTGAGAAAAACAATGTTGGTTCTGCTCAAAATTTTGTTTGGAGGAATATTTAATAAAGAGTAGAAAAATTTCTATAAATATCATAATGAAGCTATAAGTTCAATATTTATTTTATTTAGAAAATATTACATATCAGCTAAGTTTCTTCCTTACTAACATTAGTTCTAAATAAAAGTCTAGTCATGTTAATGTTTAAATGAAAACACATTGATGGTATGCTACAGCTAATATTTGGTACTGCTAAATACTTGTTAGTTACAGAAAGCTGTGCTTCTTTATTCAACACATTTACAAATGATTTTATATCTGAATTTTCTAAAGACTGTTCCTGATTCACATGGCTTAAAATGCACATCAATATTTTACATTTAAAAAGTTTCATTGAGGGGCTGGAGCAATAGCACAGCAGGTAGGGCATTTGCCTTGTATGCGGCTGACCTAGGTTTCAATTCCCAGCATTCCATATGGTCCCCCAAGTACCACCAGGAGTAATTCCTGAGTACATTAGCCAGGAATAACCCCTGTGCATTGCCAGATGTAACCCAAAAAGAAAAATAAAAGTTTTATTGAGCAAACCAATTAAACCTGTTGACATTCTATTTGACTGTATATCCTCTTTGCAGCTGTTAACACACTAAATTTTCCCAGGAGTACTATAATATAGTATAGAATACCTAGAGGATTAGTGAAGTGAGTTCGAATTTTATTATAACCTATAATAAATAAAATTAGAATGTAACAACCCTTTAACTTATCATTTTATCCCATCATTATATTGTCACAAGTATTTAACAATTATTAAAATCAGTTGGTAATATATACACACAGATATATATAAACACACTTTCCAAATAATTATTAAAATTGATTTTAAATTTCTGGATCATAACTCTATGTGAACAATGACAAATTGTAATTTCTGTAATAATTCACAAAAAATTTGAGCAGCATAGTTTACTAAGCAACTCCATACAGAAACATGAACAAACCAAAGCATATAGAGAAAATAATAGTATGAAATAGTCTACGAGATGGCATGAGAACTTAGCAGATATAAACTGGGTAAGGCCTGAAGGGAAAAAGAGCAAAAGAAAATGAGGTAGAAACACTATGCAAAGTGAAAATGAAATAAATATCAGGTAACACAAAGATACACACACACACACACACACACACACATGCACACATCACTGTCATCCCATTGCTCATTGATTTTCTCAAGCAGGCACCAGTAATGTCTTTAAGTGATACTTGTTGTTACTGTTTTTGGCATATTGAATACTCCACAGGTAGCTTGCCAGGCTCTGCCATGTGGGTGAGATACTCTCAGTAGCTTGCCAGGCTCTATGAGAGGGACGTAGGAATAGGACCCGGGTTGGCGCAGGCAAGGCAAACACCCTACCTGCTGTGCTATCACTCCAGCCACATATATAAACATATGTTATTATCTATATTATGTATCTCATCAAGAAATATTTTTAATATAGCTTCCTTTAAGCTTAATCATTTTTTATGGCCACCTTTTGCAATTTTTTTAATGATAACTCAACCTCTTCACATGGAAGAGGTGAATAGGTGAATGTGGAGTAATATTTTAAAAACATTCTTTTATTATCTTAGGTATAAAAAGTATGTAAAAAAAACAGAGAAACATCTAAAAATGACTTATCTCCCAAGTCTTAAGCTGCTATGAACTACAAAAGCAAACATGTCTTTTTCCATTCTGTCCAATGAGAGATTATGATGATTTCTTATTTATCTGTTCTCTAGGATTCTCATGAACATATCACTGTGAAATTTTTCTTTAGTACCATGTAAATCATACCTTTTCCTGAAATGATAGTCTACAACTGTCTTTGACTCATTCAGACTAGTTTTTCCTTTAAAGACAATTTTTTAGAATAATATACTTTTATTGATAATGAAACCCGTTCAAAAGAAATTAAAAAGTTAGATTCAAAAATTAAAATTAAAAAAATATCAAACAGGGGCTGGAGTGATAGCACAGCGGGTAGGGCATTTGCCTTGCACGCGGCCGACCCGGGTTTGATTCCCAGCATCCCATATGGTCCCCTGAGCACTGACAGGGGTAATTCCTGAGTGCAGAGCCAGGACTGACCCCTGTGCATCGCTGGGTGTGACCCAAAAAGCAAAAAAAAAAAAAAAAAAATCAAACAAATCAGCAAACTCTTTATGGCATGAATTTTTGAGAATGAAAAGAATGTTTGATTTTTTAATATTGTCCTTCTTCCAAGCCTATTATAAGAAAAGGGCTCAGGCTGAATCCTTAATCAGGAATAATTCTTTAGATTAACAACAATAAAAAAAAACCCTGGAATTTGTCTCAGAAAACCAGCCTACTAGGAACGTTTTTGGCCTTGTTGCCGTATGCCTTACTGGTAGATAAGAGAAGGGCTCTCATGGCAATGGAATTTCTGGAAAGTTATAACCCCTAGCCCTAAGGCTGTCAGGACAATCCTCAAAGGAAGCTCCAGCAGAAACAAAGGTCAAGAAAAGGAGCTTCAAAGAAGAAATCCCAACTCTATCCCTTTGTCAACAACCTTAGCTTGAAGCTCCCTAGACTCTTATCTAGGTAGAAAGGCCTGAATGGAACAGCTTGGAGAAACAAATCCAGCTTGAATGAAGAGAGTACATGCATATGTGTGCTCCTTGTGTCTACATGCCCAAGTACTTGTGGTGCCCAAGCACATGCATATGTGCTGTCTGCATCTCCCTTCTTGATATGTGTACTGGGCCTCTCTTCACCTGTTGGAGAAACTCACCGTCTCTCTTGAGGATGTTTCTCTTTCTCCCACCTTCTTTTCCTCAAAAAAAAAAAAAAAAAACTCCCAAAATATGTGGATTCATTTCATTACTCATCTTCTCCTGAATTTCTTTGCTGTGAGAATAAGGACCCAGAAATCCTGGGTAAGGCCTAGGACTGACTTTCCTTGCCTGTGAAGAGCAATTCCTTGCTCCACCCTGAGTCCACAGCTCCCTGAGAAATTGGGTGGTGGGAATTAACTCTAGAGCCAAGAAGGACAAGTGGATGGATGTCAGGTGTGGCCTCATGGCTACCTGCTTGGGCTGGTGGGACTCTGGTCCAAGCTGTGCAGGGCTCATCAAAGACTATATCAATCCTAGACTCCCCGCCTGGTCTCAGGGTGGCAGAGGTGGACTGGGGAAAATTGGCCAACCCTCTCCTTTGTTTCACATAAGTCACCGCAGGGTCCCATTGTCTCTACTCTCCAACGCTTTTCCAAGAAAAAACTTTTTTGTGTGTGCTTAAAGGCAAACTGGTTTTCTAGGTCATGAGTCTACCACCTTTCAATTGCTGATTTATTACTAATAAAACACTTTTTCTTCTCATCATCTTCCTTCTTAATTGATTATCGCTTTGAGCAGCAGTAGAACAAGACCTTCATGGCTACAATAATGCAATATTGAATCTGAATGTGTTAAGAGTAACTCATATAATAATGATAGTGCACCCCATGTTTTTACTTTGGTCAAGTATTTTAATACATTTCATGAGCGATAGCACAGTGGGTAGGGCATTTGCCTTGCACACAGCCTACCTGCATTCGACTTCCTCCGCCCCTCTCGGAGAGCCCAGCAAGCTACCAAAAGTATTTCGCCCACACAGCAGAGCCTGGCAAGCTACCATGGTGTATTCTATATGCCAAAAACAGTAACAGTAAGTCTCACAATGGATATGTTACTGGTACTTGCTCGAGCAAATCTATGGGCAATGGGATGACAGTGATACAGTGACAGTGATTGCCTACAACTATTTTGTCTTATTTATAACTATGCTCTTAACTTTGTAAAAAAAAAAATGTATAGCAATAGTGAATAAAACAATCTGCTAATTCCAGGATTCTGCCACTAATACTTACACGATGCTTTTTTAAGGAAAGTCAACAGTTTCTTTCACTGGGCACATTTACTTCAAAGTCAGAACTGTATAATATGATGGAAAGAGAATCTGTACAACATTAGCCATTCCAAATTTACACACAGTTACACTATATGCTATATACAATCCACATAATCTTGAACAAATACATTTCCTCCTGTGAAAATTTTTGTCTTGACAATATGTGTCAAGTGCTCAGCAGTGCAATTATCATTAGACAAGCTCTGACTCTTTCTGGTTCTATTGTCTGTTTCCTCAAATATAAATCACTCAAACTCTTTGAGTCTCAGTTTCTCAAAAGTTAAAAATGAGTGAAACCTACCTGACCGGGGTGATACTGTGATCACAAAGATGGTTTTCACCGGGCAAAGGTCATCCATTGCACTTTGGATGTGCTAACCCATGTGATTTTCCCAAATGTGGGAAACCTGATTGCATAATTTGTGGTAGTGTGGGACAGTGTTTGTGCTCTTCCCCCTAGGGACAATAAAGGTGATGGCTTCCGACTCAATCCCACATGGTCGCTATGAAGGTCAAATGATAAGAAAACATATCATATCTGCTTATAAATTGAAAAGCTGCTATATTAATTAGTAGACAACAATGTGTTTTGAAGAGATAATGATCATGATTTTGATCATAATGAAATAATATCCTCAAGGAAATTGCTGACAATTGGTTCTCTGCTGTATTTAATTGCAATAAAATTTATCACATATATAGCTTTCATAATATAATTAGCATTAGCAGCGTGATTACAAGTGCAAATTACTACAATTAATATTTATTTCCACATTATCGATTGAGTCCAAAGTAATTGTAGCTGAGAAGATTTTTAATGAAAGGGGAAAATACTCAGTGAAAAAAATGTCTTCTTAATCAATTCACAACTAAAAAATTAAAATAGAGCATAATAAGGAGACGATTCAAAGTGACAAGTTATTTGTTAATAAATATTAAGCAAAAAAAGTAGATGAAATTGAAACAAACACATATTTTGGAGAATAATCTATATGATATCATAGAAATAAATATCTTTCAATTCAACCCGATAGACCCAGAGTAAAATGACTCAGATAGTTTTTTTATATGCCTCTAATTGAATATCTATCAGAAATATCCTAAAATAAGGGCCTAGAGAGATACTCCACTAACCTGGTTTAAAGCCTTGGAACCATAGATAATTTTCCCAGCACTGCCAAAGGCCACCCCGGAGCACAGTCCCAGGAGCAGCACCTGAGTACTGCAGAATATGGTCCACTTCCCCCAACTGCCCTAAAATGTGTGAAAACAAAGTTTTAAATCCCGTGCTATTGAGCTGAGCATGTGGTATTAGTTATAATTAAAGAAACGCATATATTTTATTCTCTTTTGTTTTTAACAATTGTTAGTGATAATATTAGAAAAGCGGGTAATCCAAGTTCCTTAGGAAAACATACCTTGTACTAGAGTTTCCCCATACTAATAAGAAAATCCAGCTAGCCAAGATTTAGACTCTAAATCTGCATTTTGACAACATGCATTTTAATTTTATCTAAAGTATTTTTACATTAAGGACTAAATTTTTCTAATTCTGAAAATGTTATAATGATACTTGAAAATATACAAATTTATGAGAGAATGTACTTTCTTAGAGTACTTAAAATTATATAAAGGGTTATGAAATATAATAGTGATTTTAGAATCATTTGTCCATTAGTGATAATCAGTAGCCTCTAAGTAATCTAGCATTTTAAAAATGGCTATATAAACACTCAGAATTTTAAATAAACATTAGAATTTTCTCCTGTGAATGTTTGAAAGAAAAATATGTATCTTTAAAAATTAACTTAAAGAAATAACTTTAATAAAGTTGCAGACATAATTTGCTTTTACAACACAAAAAGGTTTCCAGAAAAAGGATTCAAATGGTTTAAATGGGACTGGAAAGACAGTACAATGGCTAGTATGCTTACCTTGCACATGACCTATCCAGACTCTAGCCTCGCACTATACAGGGTATCCTCAAATATAAATCACTCAACATAGCCATGAGTAATCTGTAAGTAGAAAATCTGGAGTAATCTCTGAACAATGCTGGGTGTGGTCTAAAAACAAACAACCCAACCAAAATCATATAACCTCAAGGGAAGGTCTCAGCTGCAAAATGTAAGCAGCTGAGGGGAGAATGCCCGGGAAAGGTCTGAAAATAAATGAATAATAAATGAAAAGCACATTGGAGAAGTCCTGGATGAGTTCAAGAGAATGTAACAATGTAACAGTCATAGACTCCCTCTGGAATAGGAAAGTAAGAGTGGTGAATAACTAGTAATCAAAGAAATCATAACCTAGGATTTCTCTGAGTTGAGAAATGCATTCATCTCGCTTAAAGAGGCTCAAAGGAATTCAGTCAAAATAAACCCAAATAGAAAAGCTCAAGACATAGTGTAATCAGAATGACAAAAGCTGAAGATAGAGACAAAATATTGAAAGAAGCAAGAAAAAAGAAGAAACTTCAATATAAGGGATCTCCCATAAGATTTACAGCAGACTACCAAATGAGACTCTACAGGTCAGAAGAGAATGGTGAGGTAGAGCTAAAAAAGAATAATAAATTTAAAAAAAATAAACAAAGCCACCATCAAGAAAAATTCAACAAAATGAGCACCTTACTGAGAACATTCTATTTATTTTATCCTTCTGATTTGAAGAATGAGACAAAACTCCATGTACAAGAAAGGAGAAGTTCATTATCCTGAAACCAGCTCAGCAGGAAATATTCAAAGGTCATCTTTAAAAGACAAAACAAATTTCAAAATGCCAGTGGCCTAAACTCACCAATCCAGAGACATAGAGTGGTAAGATGAATCAGAAAACTGAATCCAATGTTCTGCTTACAAGAGGCATATCTTAATGTTCATGATAAACACAAACTCAAAGCCAAGGAAGCTAGAAAGCAATCTCATTTTGGTGTGTGTTGTAGTGGGGACCCTCAGGCACAACTAGCCAGCCATGCTCAAGGCTTATTCCTGACCGTGCACTCAGGGATCACTCCTGGTAGGGCTCAGGGAATCATATAAGATGTTGGAGAGCAAACTGTAGTTTGCTACATGCAAGGCAAGACCTGTACCCTATGTATTATACCCTCTGTTCTGACTCCCTAAGACAGAATCCTGAGTTGTACTTTAGTAGCCATTTTATACTACATAATGTGTAGTTGATGAAATTTAGATAAAATGAAATTTTGTGCTCTTTCCAGCAATCATGGGCTATCTGAATTTACACCGGTTTTAGAGCCAATTTAGACCTTTCTTAAATAATGTGACCAGCACAATTTACTCAGTTAGTCCACCTGAGATATGCTTCGAAGTGAATTCATTCATATAAAAATAGATCCCTTCTAAATGTAAATTTATATTTGATAAATAATAATTAACAGCTTATATATATGTATGTATATCTTTTCAATTCTTAAGTGTTTCTAAGAGGACATACATCTAAATATTTTATAGTTACTCTAGATTACTTCATATTCTCATAATAAATAATAAGTGTATATCTTAGATATATATCTTTAAGAACTGAAAAATGAAAATTGATTAAATGTTAAATCACAATCACGAAATCCTGTTAATCACCGATTTCTCGGGTGGGCTCAGTAATCTCTCATTTTGATCTTTCCCTGAGATTTCCCTGAGATTCCCTGAGATCTTAGAAGTCTATCTCTATGCCCAACAATGTAAAATTGGAGGCTCTTTCAGGGTCAGGGGAAAGAGATCCAGCTTGTTACTGGATTTAGCATACTAATACACCACTGGAAGCTTGGAAGGCTATCCCATGTGGGCAGGAAACTCTCAGAAGCTTGCCAGTTTCTCCCCGAGGGAAAAGTAGGATGCAAGATATCGCTTCTGGGAGCTTGGTTTTAAGTCTCTGGGTGTTGGCTGTTGATGGGATTACACACACCTGGGTTCCTCTGCCAGTACCTTCATGCGTGAGGCCTGTCCGAACGTGTGGAGAGGGGACTCCAGCATGGCTGTAGCTAGGTTCTGGTGGTCTTCAGCTGCCGGGAGCTCTGCTCAGGGTGGAGAGGGAAGCTGGAGCCCATCCCCTCCGAGGGGCCCCGGGGAAGACAGCCAGGCGTGTGGGCAAGAGACTCTCATTAATATTTAATGTTAAATATTAGAAATTATTTTCTTCTACATTCTTTTCCTTTCTCTTCCCTTCTGTTCTTTCTTTCTCTAATACAATTTGAAAATAGTACTAGATACTTTTTTCTAAACTCCTTCCAGAAATTTTTTTCATCTTTAATGTAATTTCACAAGTCCTTTCTGGGAAGTTTTTCCACTCATGGGAACAATACTAAAGTGATATTGAATATCCAAATTAAAATTAATTACATATGAATTTATGAGATAACAAAACATCTTTGATGATAGATTAATTTTTATAAATTAGACCATTAATTATCTATAAATACAAACTAATTATGTCATGCCTCCAATATTATTTTAGTAAGATATTACTTACTAATATCTTTAGTAAGATATTTTATAGATTTTTAAAATGTAAAGAACCTTTCCTAAAAGACTTGAAAAACAAAAGAAAAAACTTAATATATATATATGTATATATATATATATTATATATTGCTTTTTGGATCACACCCTGCAATGCTCAGGGGTTACTCCTAGCTCTGCACTGAGGAATTATTCCTGAGGGTGCTCGGGGGATCATATGGGATGCAGGAAATGGAATCCGGGTCAGCTGTGTGCAAGGCAAATGCCCTATCTGCCATAGCTCCAGCCCCTTAAAATATATTTTAAAAGAAGATAGTTGAAAAGCTTATACACCGATCCAGCAAATAATTATGAAAAATTAAAATGTGTGAGAATTTTCTAATTTCAGAATTTTTTACTTTTTACATTAAACAATTAATGCATGATCATTACAGATGACAATATAAGAATCTTAGGTCAATTGATGAATTCATGTATTGTTCAAATATAGACACCAAAAATCAAATGTTTCAGGTATGTGAATTGTGAATGAAATTGAATTTGGACTGTCTGTGAATTTGCTATGAATTGATTCTTCTGAGAGAATTTATTCAGGAATATATGTAATGCCTGAGTAAAACATTTCCAAGAACTGTCAGAGACCACATATCGATTTTTAAATGAGTTCCTTTTTTATTAAATCACTGAGCTGATCTCTAAGTAAGTCTCTACCTACATTTTGAGTGAAGAAATAATTTAGATAACCAACATCCTTGCATTTTAAATTAAAAAAAAGTTCTCTACTTCTCTAAATTTCAAATTATTTCTCCAGAGGACAATAAAATGCTTATATTATCTCAACTTGAATTAATCATATTTTACAAATACATTGCAAATGTAAATGAGTGTAATAAACCAGACAACATTCTTCAAATCATATTGCTTTTTAGAAAGTGAAGTGATATTTTATTTATTCTAAGGAAATATTTAAGTTCTAAAATTACATCTTCAGAACTATTTTAAGTGGCATTTAGATTTTTCCATTTCAAGCAGAAAAAGCTTTCAAGTAGAATCACTTGTATCACTTGGAGTCCCGTTGATCTTCAATTTGCTCGAGCGGGCACCAGTAATATCTCCATAGCTCTGTCGAGAGCTAGTGTAGCCCAGTGATACCGGCTCGCTCCAGGAACAGAAAGAGCCTCAAGTCATTCACTCAGAGATTTGATGAAGAAATCTGACCATCTAGTTGGTGGGCGGCCACGAGGTCTTCTGACATCCCATAGAATCCAGTTGGTAACAGCTCTAATCCAACGGCCGTCTCTGAATTGCATTACATGACCGGCCCATCTGATTTTTGATGCCTTGGCAAACGAGACAGCATCCCTGATTTTTGATTGTTGACGGAGGTCAGAACTCCAGATTCCTTCTCTCACTTGAGTGAGACATGATATTCCCAGCACAGCTCTTTCAATTCCTCTCTGGAATACCCTAATAGCATTCTCATCCTGCTTGTGTAGGGCTCAGGTCTCTGAGGCATATGTTAGTGCAGGAAGAAAGGTGGAATCGAAAAGATGTGCCTGGAGTTGGAGGTTCTTTATTCTCTTAACCACCTCTTTGACGCTCTTGAATGCAGTCCACAGTGCTCTCTTCTTCCTGCGCAGTTCTGGCACCAAGTCATTCCTCATGTCGATTTCTCGAGCCAGGTACACATAGCTACTGCATTCAGAGATGGTCATTCCATTGAGAGCAAATGGAGCTTCAGGGACCAGTTCCTTTTTCATGAACATCATCTTGTTGAGATTCAGCTGCAATCCGACCTTTCCACACTTGCGGTCGAAGTAGGCCAGGATTTGTGCCGCTTGGCTAATGTTTGGCGTTATGAGAACGATGTCATCAGCAAAGCGGAGGTGGTGTAATTGCCGACCGTCTATCTTCACTCCCATTCCTTCCCATTCCAGTTGTCGCATGATGTTCTCAAGGGTGGCACTGAAGAGTTTCGGTGAAATGGTATCACCTTGCCGCACCCCTCTCTTTACATCAATGATCACTTCCTTGTAGAATGGTGAGATACTGGTGGTGAATCCACAATACAGCTCAAGGTGGATTTTGATATACTGAGTTTGAACGCCCTGTTTGACCAAGGCTTCAATGACCGCCTCAGTCTCAACAGAATCGAAGGCCTTCTTTAAGTCGATGAATGTTAGATAGAGCGGCATCTTGAACTCTCGTGAAACTTCAATGAGTTTGGTCACTGTGTGGATATGGTCTACCGTGCTGAATCCTCTTTGGAACCCGGATTGCAAGCATGATTTTCCTTCGTCTAGTGTTCTGCCTATTCTATTCAGGATGACACGAGTGAATAATTTGTTGACGACAGACAACAGGCAGATTGGGGGATAATTGCCGATGTCATGGATGTCTCCCTTCTTTTACAACAGAATGGTCCTACTGGTTTTCCACTGGGATGGAACCTTGCATTCAGACAGGTAGCATGTGAAGAGTCGGGCCAGTGTATTGATGAGTACTGGTGGCAGATTCTTCAGGTGTTTGGGTCTGACCTTGTCCAGACCAGGTTCTGTTTGAGTCTTTACCAGCGAAACGGCGTGTCGGATTTCAGAAGGGAGAACTTTGGGAACGACATATCCATCCTGCAGAATTTGGTATGTGGGCAGGTGGACATGGCTGTCAAAGAGATCTGAGTAGAAGTCGTGAATAATTTTCTCCATTGCCTTTCTGGAGGATGTGATAGATCCATCGGGATGTCGGAGGGCAGTCATCTTGGTCTTATAGTTGGTGAAGGACAGGCGAGCATTGCGAATACTTTTCCCGGCTTCTGCTGCGCTGGCCAACGCTGCTGCTCTTCTCTCTTTGAGGTCTTCCTTTATCGCATCTCTGCACAGCTTTGTGAGCTCAGACGTTAGCTTGTGGTTGCCTGAGGCTAGTGCCAAACCACGTTGACGAATGAGCTCGAGAGTTTCCGAAGACAGGCGTCTCTGTGGCTTTCTCACTCTTGGCATTCTTCGGCATTTTTTCAAGTAGAATAGGCAGCAAATTTGGAGAGAAATGGATTTCAAACCCAAAAGGTGTTTTAACTAGGTGTGCATGCTCATGCAACCCCTTCAACGATTGTTATTTTTGCTTTCTCATATTCAAAAAATTCCAAACTGCTTGCATTGGCAGAGTACTCTTGAAGGTGACTTTTTCACTAAGATTCCTTTGTTCTCTGCTTCTCTGGAACTTGCCCTTTCTGGTTATCACCTGGGCATGTCAATTTTACTCTTAGAAAGCCTATTCATTTAAACAGAAATACTGAAGTGGCACATGAATGTAATGTATCTATAAAACATTAAGATGAAGACACCAGTTTCCAGAGAATTGAGCACCCTATGGGGAAAGTTGCCAAAAATGCAACATTGCATTTTTTTGAGCCAAACAAGTGAATAAACATTTCATTTTACCTTAGCTGCTTCATTTACTCCACAATAGCTTAATAGATCCTATTCAGAAAAAAATATACATGATGCTTCAGTGAGCATGACATTTTCTGTCACAGAATGTATAGTTGCACAATCTGAGAGATGTATGAATAGAATTAGCATTTGCTATAAATCAAACATGTCTTTTATAACTGCAAAAAAGATCCAGAAAATATGCTTTTATCCACTAATTGCTAGATTAAAAACATATCTAAACAGAATAATAAAACTATGAAAGCATATTATTTTAGGAATCTAATAAGAAATATTTATTATAAATTGTACACATTATGAAAATATAGATATAATTTATACATTTAAATAATAGTGTAGCTATTCCCATGTGATTTCTTCAGTGTTTAAAATATCAAAGTGAGCATGTAAGTATCATTACTTTTCTGTTAAATCAATACAGGGATCTTATGCTATATCATTTAGGATCATTTATTGATTTAAAAACTAAGAAACAAGAAAATGAAAACACAGATTGGTAAAGATGTCCATTGAGATCACAAAGATAGCAGTGATAAAAATTGAATCATAGAGTTGCTGTCAATAAACCTGCCCCACTATTGGTTGAACCAAAATTAATTAGCTTTCATAAAATCAGAATCAAATAATATATGTTAAGGGGCCGGAGTGATAGCACAGCAGGTAGGGCGTTTGCCTTGCACGCGGCCAACCCGGGTTTGATCCCCGGCATCCCATATGGTCCCCCAAGCACTGCTAGGAGTAATTCCTGAGTGCAAAGCCAGGAGTAACCCCTGAGCATTGCTGGGTGTGACCCAAAAAGCAAAAAAAAAAAAAAAATTTGTTAAAATAAGAATTGTAACTAAGTTCCTTTTTAAAAAATTAGGAGTATGTAATATTATAACTTTGATATTTAAAATACTGTATTTTTAGCAACAAATGATATAAAAATAACACTGTCTATATTACTGATTTAGTAAACCACATAATAAAATAAAACACATTGATGGTGGGGCAAATTTTTACTAAAAAATCAAATAGATGACATGGATATATACACTACATATTATTACATATTGATTCATATTAATTAAAATATATAACACATGTGCAGCTATTAAATATCTGCACACTTTAAAGAAAACCAATATTCTTTATAAATCTAAATATGATAGAACATCTGTCACTGTCACTGTCATCCCGTAGCTCATCGATTTGTTCAAGCGGGCACCAGTAATGTCTCTCATTGTGAGACTTATTGTTACTCTTTTTGGCATATCCAATACGGCACAGATAGCTTGCCAGGCTCTGCAGAGTGGGCTAAATACTCTCAGTAGCTTGCCGGGCTCTCCAAGAGGGGCGGGGGAATCGAACACGGGTCGGCTGCGAGAAAGGCAAATGCACTACTGCTGTGCTATCGCTCCAGCTCATGATAGAACATAGAAATTATAAATAAGTTATTATAAAATTAGGGCCTATTTTATTTTATTTTTTCAAATTTATTTATTTTGTGAGATACATTTACAGATTTACAGACTTTCATGATTGTGTTTCAGTCAAAACAATATTCAAGTACCCACCCCTCCATCAGTGCCCATTCCCCACCTCCTATGTTCCCAGCACCCCTCCCCCTACTCCCAACCCTTCCCAACTCCTGCCTCTGTGGCAGGCACAATTAGGGCCTATTATAAATAATTGCAACAACATTTTGTCAGCAATCTACTATATAGAGTTGCATTTCTCTAAATGGGTTGAATATGGTACCAAAATAATCTAGCACGTTTTCGGAATCTGGAAAACTTAGCAATATAATTTTAAAAGTTTAAACAAGTTTTAACGGGCAGATCATCCTCAAAAACTAACAAAAAGTAAGACCAGTTTCAAGTGGTAGGAAAAGCAGGATAATGTGTACCAGGGAGGTTTTCTCATTATGAGGAATTTAGAATCTTCTGAGGATGGCTTATAAGTGTGCATTGCCTCCAAGAAATATTTTTTTCTGTGAAGTCCTTCTGTATAGAAATAATTTCATTAAAATACACTTCAAAATGCCCATGTGAGGCAGATTGATACCTCATGAAGACTTAGAGTATCCATGGTCTATTATTTTTGAGTTTTCTTAGTTTTGTGTTTTCATAAATGATGGTCAGCACCTATTCAGAAGATCATTGTTATACAATGCTGCGAGGTCTGAAATGAATATACAATGGCCAACAGATGCAATTCATTCACCTAAAGCATCCTTCCATCCATTGTCTGGCAACTGGTGTATAAACATAGATATATAGAACATATTGAGAGTTGAGGTCACATCTCTCTACCCCTCAATAAATATTGATAGGATACAGCAGCTAGAGAGATCATTATAAATACCATATAATACAGCAATTAAAATTCTGGGCATTTATCAGAAAAAAATTTTTAAAAAACTTGAAAAGATATCTGCACTACATGTTTATTGCACTTACTTAAACATGCAGACATAGACACAAAGAATCTGTCTATTGATAGATGAATCATAGAGAATGTGACACATATGTATACAATGGGACATTATCATTTTTTTTAAAGCACTGTAGCACCGTCATCCCTTCATCAATTTGCTTGAGTGGGCACCAGTAATGTCTCCATTATGAGACTTGTTGTTACTGTTACTTCAAATGTTACATGAAGTGGTTAAGGTTCTTGCCTTGCACTTAGCCAACCTAGGTGCAAGGTTTGATCCTTGGCACCCCATACAGTTTGTCCCCTGGGGCCTGCCAGAAGTGATTCCTGAGGAAAAATCAGGAGCAAAATCCCAGCACAGTTAAGTGTGGCCCCACACAACAAAAACAAACAACAAGGACCAAAAAACCCCAACATTTTGAAGGGGTTTCGAAGTCTATAGAAGTGGGGTCTTTCCTGAAACTATGTAGTCTGTAGCTAAAAGAACTCATGTTCCCATAGAAAAAACTTCTGTACACCATGGGCCAAAAAAGGATAGAAAAGCTCTCCTTATCTCCTCTAACCTGTAAATACATGGAAATCTCCCTGGTGGTCTTTAGGGCATTTGGCCACTCTGGCCTCCAGAAAATAAGCATTTGGGGTTCCAAGGATCAAACCCAGATTGGCTAAGTACAAGGCAAGAACCTTAACCACTGGACTATCTTTCCAGGCCTCAAAATTTTATTTATAGTATATTAAATTCCAGCTGGACTGGAGCGATAGCACAGTGTCTAGGGCGTTTGTCTTGCACATGGCCAACCTAGGAGGTTTGATTCTTTTGTCCCTCCAGGAGAGCCTGGCAAGCTACCGAGAGTATCCTGCCCGCACGGCAGAGCCTAGCAAGCTACCCGAGGTGTATTCAATATGCCATTTTTTAAAAAGGTAAATATTATTATTTGTGTCTTTATTGTTTACTTTTGTTGTTAGATCCTAGTACTAGATGGTAAGATAGACTGATATTCCTTCTTTGGAATTTAACCAATTGGGAATTGACTAAAACAAAGTTGCAATGGAATCCAAATGCTTGGAATAACAGGTAAAAAGAGATGGATTGACCACGATAGAGGAAGTGCTAATGAATATTACGATTAGCCACTAGAAGCAACCAGAGGAATGGTGACAAACTGAACAATATGGTAGATACTAACTGGGACATTGCTAATGGGAAATCATTTTCCCATGTGTAGACATCATTTTTATTAAACTCATCAATCTTTTTAAACAAATTTAAAAATGATCAGGAAGGGGAAAATAATTAAATTATGAATTTACTAAAATTACTTAAGGACTGAAGTGATAGCACAG
Organism: Sorex araneus; assembly: GCF_027595985.1. Taxonomy (NCBI): domain Eukaryota; kingdom Metazoa; phylum Chordata; class Mammalia; order Eulipotyphla; family Soricidae; genus Sorex; species Sorex araneus. Next base: position 42,509,957 of record NC_073302.1, on the reverse strand, counting down.
TGGGTAGGGCCTTTGCCTTGCATGCAGCTGACCCGGGTTCGATTCCTCCATCCCTCTCAGAGAGCCTGGCAAGCTACTGAGAGTATCCCACCCACATGGCAGAGCCTGGCAAGGTACCCGTGGCGTATTTGATATGCCAAAAACAGTAACAAAAGTCTCAGAATGGAGATGGTACTGGTGCCTGCTTGAGCAAATCATTGAACAAAGGGATGCCAGTGCTATAGTATTACTTAAGGCAGGACTAATAACAATTACAACCAACAAAAGTGTCAGAGAGAGGAATTTGTTCCATATCATACCAAGAAGGATGAATTATTCCATTCTCAGCAGCAATATATGCAACAATTCTAAGGATTATTCCTACTGATTGGCAGACCATGTAAATGCAGTGTGTAAGCCAGTCATTTTGTATTTATGTTATACTGGCTTGGTGCCATCTCTGCCTTGGATGTAGAAGTCATCTATTTCTTTTCTTTGTGGTAGGCATCTGAAAATGTCTTTCTATAAATGTTGGTCTCAGATTTTTTTTTTAACTGTGTTGGTCCAGGATGGACCAGATCTGTAGATGTAGGGTGTGTTATCTCTTGTTTCAAGATGATGGAATGTACAGTTTTCAAATTTCTCAGGGAAAAAAACTGTTAAAAGAGTCTGAAACAACGGAATGTGACACAGGCATATGGTGGCAGCTTTTGGACACTCTAGTGGTGAAGAAGTGAGATAATAGTGTGCACCAAAACCATAAATGTCAGCACCATTATAAACATGTTGACTTCACTATGTAAAATTTTTAAGGGTCTTAAAACTTATTAAAAAATAAAAAAAGAAATTAGACCCCAAACAATGTTTCCATGGGATTGCATACCAACTAATCTTGTATTATCTTTTTCCAGATTCTATAATTTGTAAAAAAACAAACTCCTATTTTGTTTAAATGGTTTCACTGTGCTTTTGCATAAGTTTTTACGCATATACTAACAGTTACACATACACTAGTTTAGATTTTTATATCTTAAGTGTTTACAACTTAATGTTTAACTCATTTTTCAGAGATTTTAAAAACTTTTATATGTAAGCTTTTAACAGTTTTACTTCTATAAGTAAAACCCAATGTTATTAGTATGTGAGATGGATTTTAATAGTATGCTCTTTAATTATTCCAAATATATTAATATCAACTTTAGTATATTTTTTCAAATGTAAAGGTTTATCTGTGGAGAACTTTCAACAGAATATAGATGAGATCGTTTCAGGCACATAAGGTCACAAGAAGGTCATGTTTAGTAAATCCATGGTGATTTATATTTATTTTTTTGCTCTCTTTTTTATTTCCCTTGTTGCTATATTTTACATATTTCCTTTCCCTATTACTTTGATATGAATAATGATAATTATTATTTTAATTGCCATTATAAGCTATAGTTAAATGAACTGCTTATTTATGGATGAATTGCCACAAATCTTCGATTTATCAGCAAATTACTTGAAGCTATACTTTCTCCTGTTTCCCTCCCTTGACTTTTTTCATTTACTCTTTCCTCCTCCCTTCAGTAAGGAACAACATGCTTCCAAATTCCTTTCTTTGGGGCTGGAGTGATAGTACAGCAGTTAGAGCATTTGTTGCCTAACCCTGGTTCTATCCCCGGCATCCCATATGGTGCTCCAAGCACCGCCAGGAATAATTCCTGAGTGCAGATTCAGGAGTAACCCCTGAGCATCACTGGGTGTGACCCAAAAAGCAAAAAAAAAAAAAAAATATTTTCTTTGAAAACTAAAATAACATCACAATCATAATCACAAAATCACAAAATCACCGATTTCTCGGGTGGGCTCAGTAACATCTCATTTAGTCCTTTCCCTGAGATCTTAGAAGTCTATCTCGACTTGGCCCTCCTAACGATGTCGCACTGGGGGCTCTTTCAGGGTCAGGGGAATGAGATCCAGCTTGTTACTGGATTTAGCATATGAATGCACCATGGGCAGCTTGCAAGGCTGTCCCATGTGGGCAGGAAACTCTCAGAAGATTGCCAGTTTCTCTCAGAGGGAGAAGTATCTACAAGATATCGCGTGGGTGCTTTGTGCTTGCTTCTGAGAGCTTGCTTTTAAGTCTCTCTCTGGATGTTGGCCGTTGATGGGATTACACACACCTGGGTTCCTCTGCTGGTACCTTCATGCACGAGGCCTGTCTGAACGTGTGGAGAGGGGACTCCAGCATGGCTGTAGCTAGGTTCTGGTGGTCTTCGGCCGCCGGGAGCTCTGTTCAGGGTGGGGAGGGAAGCTGGAGCCTATCCTCTTCGAGGGGCCTCGGGGAAGACAGCAAGGTGTGCGGGCAAGAGACTCTTATAATATATTATAAAATAACATATTAAAGTCAATGTTACCATGTCTAAAATGAAAGGTCCACTTCCAGTTTAAATTGAGCAGTGTATCAACTTTTATAAATATTCTGCATATTTACTACAAAATGGAAAACTATAAAGGAAGATAAAAGTAATATGTTACTATACAGTCCTTCATGATTAAATTATGCACATTCCAATAATGCACTGAAAAAATTTCCACTAAGGTTTAGTTTGGTAAGAAAAATAATGTCACCTGTTTAAGCTTATCCTCACAAAATAAATCATTATACTGAAATAGCAATATTCACTGGACTGTACTCTTAAATAAGAGATACACAAACTGTTTACTCATTATTCCATAACAATAGTGGTGAGTATCTTAAGGTGTCCATGGACAAGCTTCCTATTATTATATTTCTTAGTTTTCAAATAAGAAATGACATATTTTAAAAAGAAAGGTAACAAAGAATGAAGAAGGTTAATGATACACTACCTCCTAGGCATATAAAACCATCTTTTTTCTGATAGTAATGTTCTTATTTTAGTTCCCAATGTGTATTTGAAAGAAAAGCTTTTAATATTAAGTAAGAATAGCTGAACACAAAATAGATTTGTCAAGTACCATTTGTAAGAAGTAGTTTCCATGAGCTGAATCTTATTGCAAAAATTTGTTGCAAAATGAAGTCACAAAGAAAGGCTGTATTCATTTGGTCTCAAACACTTATGGAATCAGGAAACTATCAGAAAACTTTCATGCTTTCAGGAAACATTTTCTCTAGCTTTCTACAATGCTTATCATAGAATGTTCATATATTTTATCTTCCTGTAGAACAATTTATAAAAAAAAGGCAAAAGCATTCCTCTCCAAGTGCATCTTAAGCATTAAGTCTTGGGGCCAGACGGATAGTACAGTAAGGAGCTTGTCTTGCCTGTAGTTGAACTAGGATGAATCTTCTGCATCACAGCACTACATATGGTCTGGTCTAGTCAGGACTGATTCCTGAATGCGGAGCCAGAGTAATCCCTGAGTATCGTTGAATGTGGCCCCAAAAACAAAACCAATAAAAAAATTCATGAATCAACAAAAGACAATATAAAATAATATCGGGGCAAATGCACATAAAGTTTTTGATAAGATTTATTCTCCACTTATGACAATAACTCTCAGCACAATGGAGAAAGAAGGAATATACCTCAATATAATAAAATGTATCACAGCAAATTCACAGTTAAACTCTTACTGAACGGTGAAAAGTTAAATTCGTACTAAATGTGATCCTGGTCATTATTATTCAACAAGGTATTAGAAACCCTAGTCATAGAGATTAGCCTAAAAACCCGAAAAGGTATCAAATCTGAAGAGATAGTGCAGTAGTTAAGGTATTTTTGCCTTGCACACTGCTGACATTGATTTAATCTCTAGCTCCTCATTTGGTCCTCTGAGAACTGCCAGAAGTGATTCCTTATCGAGTTAAGAGTAAGCTCTAAACACTTCCAGGTGCCAAACTCAAAAAAAAAAGTATTAAACTATCACTATTTGTAGATAATATAATATACACTGTATCACTGTATCACTGTCATCCCGTTGTTTATTGTCGATTTACTCAAGCGGGCACCAGTAATGTCTCTATTCCTCCCAGCCCTGAGATTTTAGCAGCCTGTCCTTACTCACCTTTCCCAATGACTGGAGGCTCTTTCAGGGTCCGGGGAATGAGACCTATCATTACTGTTTCAGCATATCGAATGCGCCACGAGTAGCTTGCCAGGCTCTGCCCGTGCAGCGGGATACTCTCCATAGCTTGCTGGGCTTTCCGAGAGGTATGTGTGTGTGTGTGTGTGTGTGTGTGTGTGTGTGTGTGTATGTATATGTGTATATACATATATATGTATGTGTGTATGTATATTTGTATATATACATACATATTGCTTTATTATTTGTTGCTTACTGATTGAACTCCATTAAATATGGTGTGGTAATTATGGAAAATGGGTAGGGTAGGAAGTGTGTTATAATACTCATTATCTGGGTTCTGTGGGACTTCATTCATGCATGAGACTTGGCTGGAGCGTCGGGAAAGTAACCTAGAGTGTGGCGGTAGTTGGGTAGTGGAGGTCGGCTGCCGAGGCTGGGTCTCTTGGGGTGGGGAGGATTTTCACCCTGCCCCCCCGGGGCGCCCCGAGTGAAAACAGCCTGGCATAGAGTCAGTCAGGCGACATAATATACATAGTAAGTTTTAAATGTGCCATCAAAATAAAATTTATTTATTTATTTATTTATTTATTTATTTACTTTTTGGGTCACACCTGTTGATGCTCAGGGATTACTCCTGGCTCTGCACTCAGGAATTACTCCTGGTGGTGCTCTGGGGACCATATAGGATGCTGGGAATTGAACCCGGGTCTGCCGCGGGCAAGGCCAACTCCCTACCCTGTGCTATTGCTGTGCTATTGCTCCAGCCCCCAAAATAAAATTTTAGAAAAAACAAAAAATAAATTTGCAATAGAACCAATATATCAAGTACCTATGAATGAATATAGCAATAGCCATGACATGATTATACATCAAAGCTATTAATTACTATAAAAGAAATAAGAGAAACACAGAAATGGAGAACTATTCCATGTCATTGATGGAAATAATTTACTGTTAAAATGATAAGTCTATTCAATGCATTAAATAGATATAATGCAGTCCTTATCAAAATTCCAATGTTACTCTTTAAGAAAATAGAGCATTATTTTTTAAAAGTATGGGACCACTGAAGAAACCCAAGCAGTATTAACAAAATTCAAAGAGATGGAAGACATCATAGTCCCCAACTTTAAACTGTACTAAAACACTAGTATTCAACATAGTGCTAGAATAAAATTGCACATAGAACAATAGTATAGTGTTGCAAGATAAGGGAAAAAAATACCTCTCACATATATGGACAATTATTTTACAACAAAATTCACAACATAAAAAGAAGAAAGGAAAAATCAAAAGAAAGTCAAAAGGCAAAAAGCAACAAATGTTGATGGATGTGAAGAAAAGAGAATTTTTGTGCACTTTTGGTGGGATTATTAAATTGGTGTCATCAATATGGAAAGTCGTATGAAGAGTATACAAAAGTAATAATGAAATCATCTACCTATTTTTTGTTGGATATTTATCTAAACAACATACAAACATTAATCCAAATACATTCCCATGTTCATTTCTGGAAAGACAGCATAGTGGCTAGGGAACTGCCCTAGCAAGCAGCTCACCATCTCATATGCTTCTTGAGCACTTTCAGGAGTAATTCCTAAGTGTAGTGCAGGAGTAACATCTCAACAATGCCAGGTGTGGGCTAAAATTAAATTAATCGAACTAATAAAAAGGCATTTCCTTATTCATTATAATTATTACTCACAAAACCAATAGCTGTAAGAAACAACAATGGATAATCAACTTTGGTATGATTGTAATACAAAATACTATATAGCCATAAAATAAATAAAACCTTACTATTTCCGGTTTAGATAAACCAAGAGGGCTTTATACATATTGAAATATTGAGTTGAAAATGAGTTGTAACAAGTGATTCACTCATATGTAGCAGATAAATAAAACAATTGAGAAAATAAAGCAGAAACATTTAAACTACACAAACAAAATAATCATTACCAGAAAGAAAGGGGAAGATGGGCTACTGAATTGGGTCAAAGGGATCAATTATGAAAAAGTTGGGGGGAACCATATGTTAGTGAATGATATTATGTATAGACATTTATATATTAGTTTTTACACCAGAAACCTTTGTAGTGTTATAAACTGTTATTTTAATTTATTCACTTAACCTAAAAATAGGTGAATTATAATTTTCTTGAACTTCATGTATATTTTAAACAGCAATTTTTACCTTTCTAATTGCTTTCCTTAAGAATGGCTCACAATAGAGGGGCTGAAGTGAGTGTACAGCTGGTGGAGTGCTTGCCTTGCACACGGTTGACCAGAGTTTGATCCCAGGCATCCCATATGGAGCCAGAACCTGCCAGGAGTGATTTGTGCGTGTAGAGCCAGAAGAAATCCCTGAGTGCCACTGGGTGTGGGCCAAATAATAAAGAAAAAAAAAAGAAGCAAAAGAATGACTCACAATAGAACATGATGGAGGCTTTCCTCTGGTAAAACTGACTTATGAAAAAATAATTCCATACATTCCAAATTCCATATATTACAATGATCTATTCCATGTAATATCACATTTATGAAAAGATATAATTTATTAAATATTTGAGATAATTCTAAAATTCCTGGGCTTTAACACTTAAATAGTATCCTATTGGTTGAGTATCAGTGCACAGAGCACCCAGGTCCTCTGAGCACCACTTGGGAGACAACACGAAAAAAGTCTACTAGCGGGTGAGGATGTGTTACAGTGGTTCAGCACTTGCTATTCTTTTGTGAGGTCCAGAATTCAATCCAGAGCAACACACACACACACACACACACACACACACACACATACATACACATAACACATACACACAACAATTTTTATATGGATTTTTAATTTGGAAAATACTGACATCTTTATAATACTTCTAATTTAATAATGCTCATAACAATCAATAGAGCACCTTGCTCATTTATTTGGATTTTTAAAAATTCCTTTTAACATTATCTTGCAATTTTAAAGTGCACATCTGTGGGTTAGAGATATACTACAGCAGGTTCAGTGTTTGCCTTGCAAGCCGTCAAGTCAAGTTCAATCCCAGCAGTGCAGATGGTTCCCTGAGCACCACCCAGAATTGATAGACAGCACAGAGCCAGATTTAAGTTCTGAGCACAGCCAGATTCGGTTAAAAAACCAACCACCCTCCCCCTGCAACACACACACGTACCAAATAAAGTACATAACTGTTAAATCGAATATATGGCTCTCCTGTGGGCCTATTTTTCTTTTTTTCCCTTTTTTAAAATTTTATAAGGCAGTTCACAGTATTTGATTACATTTAATATTCAAACATCAATCCCACCACCATTACACCTTCCCACCACCATGTTTGTGATGTTCCCATCACAAATTCCAAAACCTGTCCCAAAGCAGAACCAAAATATTTTCTATTGTTTGTTATGAAAAACCACTGAAAAGGGTACAAAAAAAGGGCCTCCAGTACCATACTTGGGAGTACTGTGGGACCTCAAGGGCCAAACCTAGAGATGCTGAGGAGGGGGGTACTAGACATCAAATTGGGGTCAGATACATTCAACACATACCCCTTATACTATCTCCCCAGCACTCCCCCCAAAAAGCTTTCATTTCAAGTGTGGAAATTAACAATCTAAATCTACAGGTATGTGTAAATATGAAAATTAAGACAGAGTCAAAGCAGTGTTGAAAAACAATGTCTGAGAACTATCAAAGTTATCAAAATTAAGATACTGTATTTTATCTTAGATCCTAGCTTTTTAAACAGCGATCACAACCTCATATGGATCATAACACTTTTTAAAAATTGAGATATTGTAGTTTATAATAGTATTACAGTTTTTATTTTATAGTTGGAGAGTATTGCACCAATTCTTCCACAGTGTTTCAAGATTACTGCATCATAATCCCACAGTCCTTTTCCCCTACCCCCAGTTCTGTTGATTATGTTTGTGGTTTCCCCCCCCCCATAGTGGATGGAAATCCCCTTCTAATCCCTTTGTTTGTTTGTTTAGTAGAAGAGAGGGATGGATTTTTTTTTTCTAAATTCCCCTTTAGAATTTAGAAAAGGGGCTGGAGCAATAGCACAGTGGTAGGGCGTTTGCCTTTCACGTGGCCAACCCACGTTCAAGTACTCGGAGAGCCTGGCAAGCTACTGAGAGTATCGAGCCCACATGGCAGAGCCTTGTAAGCTACCCATGGCATATTGGATATGCCAAAAACAGTAACAATAAGTCTCACAATGAGAGATGTTACTGGTGCCCGCTCAAACAAATCGATGAGCAATGGTATGACAGTGATGGTGACAAATTCCCCTTTATTTAAACACCATGCTTTACAAAGTTGTTCATGATGCATTTGTTACAGAAATTTGATATTCTAACACCAATCCAATCACCAGTGTGACCTTTCCTCCACCATTATCCCCACTTTCCCACCCCCACCCCCCGCCCAAGCCTACCTCCTTACTCCTTAGCAAACACAAAATAATTTATTTTATATTGCTTGTTGTAGCTGGGTTCTGGAGGTCAGGTCTTCGGCTGCTGGGGCTCTGCTCAGGGCAGGGAGGGAAACTCAACCCACTCCCCTCTGAGGGGCCCTGGTGAAGACAGCCAGGCACAGGAGCAAGAGACTCTGCCTCTGCCATGCTTAAGGCCACTGTCCACACATTCGAACAAGCCTCACACGTGAAGGAACTGGCAAAGGAACCCAGGTGTGCAGGACCTGGCGCTGAGATCTCCAAGCCTGCTCGGATCTAGACCTCCTCCACCCAGATTCCCCATTTTCCAGTAGCTTGGCAGCCACACTCACAAACTGCCCCTCAATACTGTGTAATCCAATCAATGGCCAAGATCCAGAGACTATGAAACAAAGCTCCTGGAAGCGCTTGGCCACATTCTCGGCCGTGCATCTTCTTATAGCCTAGTTCTCCCTCTTGGAGAAGCTGGCAAGGTACTGAGAGCATCCTGCCTGCATGGCAGAGCCTGACAAGCTCTGCATGGTATATTCGATATGCCAAATACAGTATATTATGGGTCTCATTCCTCTTACCCTGAAAGAGCCTCCAATGTGGCACCGCTAGGAAGAACGAGTAAAGAGAGGTTACTAAAATCTCAGGGCTAGGACGAATGGAGACATAATTAGTGCCTGCTCAAGCAAATTGGTGATCAATGAGATGATAGTGATACAGTGAATTCTAAAATATTCTCAATAAATCTTTGACAAACCAATAAAAGAAAATAGCAATTCTAGGGAATTGAAGCTCACAGATAGTTGTGTTCTGGTATTAAAAATAAATTTTATGATTCAATTTAAAAATTACAATTTCTATATCAATTTCTTCAAGATTCACTTATCATGTTAAGTCTCTAAGAATGAAATCCACTTGATAAAGAATAAAATTCATACCTGTAATCCAAAGAGCCAAAGTAAAAATGCAAATTGTGCATTGTAAAAAACTAAAGCACACCAACGGGCGTGTGCACTCGCTGGCTCTCCAGACGGCTGTGTCTCACTGCCCGCATTCAGTGCTCTGGAACTGCTGTGTATGGGCTGGATCGGGACGGCTGTTGGCCAAGGACAGGCGAAGGAAGAACGAGGACCAAGCTGGTTGCTGATTAGTTACCATTTATTCAATCTTCCATCTTTCTCATCTCCCGCACTCCTAGTTTCGCCCTCTCTCTAGATCTACCACAGCCTCTGTGGATTCTCCCTCTTCACTAATCTCTCCCCCTACTTGTCTCTCCTCACCTTGCCCTCTAGGCTACATACAGCCAGGTAGCAAAATCAACATAAGAAAGCCCTTCCTGAGGGCCAGGCATTCCAAAGCCCTTCCTGACTGCTAGCAGATAAAATACCTCTTAAGGTTTTTCTCCTTTCCTTAGTCCAAGAATTTACTCACATCTGAATACTAGTTATTTTTGTATGGACATAGCAAGAGATACATTGAGGCTTACAAGGCAGCTCTCCTGGCAACATATTGCCACAGACTCAGACTATAGCACTCAGGCCAGATTAATCATTCCTAACCCTAGCAGGGTCCAAATCTAGGTATCACTGTTTGGATCATGACAGCATTTGTCCATGACCAAGCTCTTAACTTACAGTTAAGCATTAGGCACTTTGGCCAGGCCCATTTCCATGCCAGGGTAGCACACAACTCACCGCTTGCCCTGGGTCTGTCCCGTCCCTCATCTGGACCCTGCTTTTGGGGGTGCTAGGAAGTAAGGGCAGCTGAGGCTTAGATCAAGAGAACAGATGCCCAGGAGGGAAATATCATGTAGAGTCAAATGACTCCCAGGTTACAAAAGCATAGCATTTGCTAAGTCTTCCTGTGTTCATATAAAAAGGACATGGCTCTGAATAAACTATGAAAAGGACTCAAGGAGCAGAGAAAAACAATATTTGCAAGTCAACAGAACACTAAGTAAGAAGCTACAACTAAATGAATGGGAGCACTGTGATGGGAGTAACCCAATAAACCTAAACTACCTGAGGCTATGTTATCCTACAGTGCATCACCTGAAATAAAGTGTGTTGGGCTTTGGTCCATGTGGCCGGAAATTTATCTCCATAAATCATTTCTCTGCAATTCTATGTGTATAAATATTAAGATATTATATTTATTAAAAATGTTATCTCATAATTAAATATTTAACCAAAAAACACATATAGGTAATGCTATGTGGTTTATGTATAGCAAAACTGAAGCATTTACCAAACCATAAAATGACAATTTAAACAGAAAGTTGTTCAGACTAATAATGATCAGAATCACAATGTTCATAAAAATCAGAATTTAAGTTTTTCTATCTCATTTATACAAGGTGATAAATAGATGTGCTTGCTAGGTGCCCATAGGATGATGCTATAGTTACTAGATCAGAAAGTATTTAATTTAGCCTATCAATTAGTTGCAAAATTATTGTGGCTTCTATTTAATTGCTATTCAAAGTTTATTCTTTAAAATTTTAAATAATCCCATATGCATTCTTTTTGTTTATTTTGTGACATACCCAGCTATGCTCAGAGCTTACTCTTGACTCTGCGCTCAGGGATCACTCTGGGAGGGACTCAGGGGACCATATCGGTGTCACAGATCACACCATGGTCAGTCATGTGCAAGGCAAGTGACTGCACTATCTCCCAGACCTGCCTGCTAGGCAATCTTGCTTTCATTAGTAAGTTTCAGGCTTAAGCCAAAATAAACAGTTGCCAAACTATATTTTAATGAAGTGAAATCTAATTAGAATTTACTTTATTTCGCCATTTTTCTTTTGTAAAAATAGGGACCTGGGAGTATGAATTTGTTGCTTGGTATAGGCAGATTTTGGAAAGAATTCTTGCCTTATCATAAGTATAAAAGCTTTCACATGTAAATCTCTCCAGTGTAAGAGGTTGTAAGTTAATTGGGGGGGGGGTTGCAGTATTAAAAGAATACTACCTTATGCAATAAAGGAAATGGAGTATTTAACAAAGCAATCTCCAGAAGCACTTAAAAGACAGAAAAATCCACACCTTAACTGTAGGTGTTTAAAACAGGCAATAATTATTTTAGTAGTGGAGCAGTGGTGTTCATCTTTAATTTCAAGGTGCTCAAACAGTTTCCTCTACTGATATCAGTAGAAGGCTAAGGTGATTTATTTTAATAGCTAGCAGAAGATGTTCATAAGCATTCTCTGTAAAATATGTGCAAAATCTGTCTGATTTAAGACAGCTAAATAAGAATGAAAGTAGGGAAATATTGACTGATTAAAGCATCATTTCTTTTATTTTTATGATATACAGTGGAATAAATTAGATTCTTAAATCTAAATACAAGATTTATTTGGAATCAACTCTGCTCTTACTTTCTGATTTTCTGAATGTACATCTATTTGTTTTCCTGATTCAACAGCAAACAAACAAAACAACAAAATCTTCAAAGTCCACAAGAAAATAAATCTGGACTCAAAAAAACGGAAAAAAAAAGAGAAATGATTAAACTACAAAGGCAACATATATCTAAACAGAAAATAACTGAGAGTGGCATTACGTTGTTTTCAATTTTTGAAATGTAATAGAATAAAAGTTTTATAGAGGTCACCCACACTTAGAAGACCAGAGGTCTGACTATGTTCCACCTATTGTTCTGGTGAACCCGAATACTAGAATAATTGAAGAGTAAAAATAAGTATGTAAGCATGGGTTAATAGAAATAATAACAACCAGCTATGGGTATGTAGATCAGAAGTAGAACATATGCCTCCTATGTGTAAGGACAAGGCTTAATCCCTTGCACCACAAAACAAAACTAAACTACAACAATAACTAAAATATCTCCCTCCACCCTGCCCCCACCCTTTGTAAGCTGGATTCTGTAGAACAGAATTCTTAGAGTTCTTAGAAAACTAAGAACTCAAATTCTTAGTTTATTCCCTTATTATGTTTCATTCTATCCCACCTATGAAAGAGTTCATTCTTTGACTGCCCCTCTTTCTGACTTCACTTGATATGATACTCTCCAAACCCAACCACAATGTTAGAACACTCACTTATAGGGAGGGTTAACAAAAATAGCACAATGCAAATTACAAAGTCCTCGCACTGTAGACCCCCAAGTAGACAAATAGACAAGTGCCTAAGTTCTGGCTTGTTTCCCAAGTTTCATGTCATGGTCCTTCTGTTGAACCTAAACTAAAAGCCCTCTGTGTTTCTATGTCTAGCAAAACACACAAGGGCCTTCATGTATTGTCAAAGATTCATTCCCATCCTAGAAAGGAAGGAAGGGGCAAGAAAATAGAAAAAGAGAAATAGGAATAGAAGGATTTTTCTTTGGTACTAAAACCAGCCTGATACCAACTTTGAGTTGTCAGTGCAACATTCTTCTGTATTTCATTTTACGTTTTACAAAGCATTGTCTTTGAATTAGTAGTCATGCTTTCACACAAAATGAAAACAAGATAAATACTATTAATATCCTTTGATATAGGTATATGATTTACTTGACTTAATTCCATGCAATCCATTTAAAATGTTGTAAGTCTTAACATGAACTTTTACTATCTTTCATAAAGGAAGTAGTAGACACACCTTGTCACACTGTTTTACAAGCACATTCTGAGAGTTTGCCTAGGTTACTGCATTTTCTCTTGTCCTCTTTTTTAATATTAAAATAATATCACCCCCTAATAATTCAATAAATGAAATTCAAGAAATATAAAACATTTTATTTCATTTAGTTTGGGGGGATGGAGGTTGGACCACACACACAGCAGTACTGAGGGATTACTCCTGATTCTTTGCTCAGGAATATGTCTTGACAGAGTTCAGGGGACCTTTGTGTGGTGATGGGGATTGAAACTCAATTGTACTTGCACATCATTTCTGTGCAAGGCAAGAGCCCTACCTACTATAATATCTTGCTGACCCCTGAACAAAAGACATCTTAAACTGTAATTTTATATCAAATCCCATAATTTCCCATCTACTACATCATTTTTTTCATGCGTTTGAATTTGATATTCAATTTATATCAATGGCTAAGTACTGTAGTGCAATAACATGGTTATGATTGGAAATTTATCTTCTTTCAGTGATATAAAACATAACCACATCTTAGAAATAATAAAAGTTTTGCTATTTCATGGCATTTGACAGCTAAAAATAAAGAAATTAATATATATGATGTTTTAATTAGCAGTAATTACTTTGGGGTAAGGTTGGAGATGTTTGGTAATTATGCGTTTTGGCTTTAGAGTTTGTTTCTTTACTCAATTTTAGAAACTAGAATTGCCATTTAGTTATTGATTTTATACATTTATAAAAATAAGACAAAATTACTGTGCTACAGATTTTCACAGTTTATTTTTTCCACATGTCATGTTTTGACATAAAATGTATGCTATTCCATTGTTCTGTCTCATGCTCCAATTCTGCATTACTAAATATAGTGTCTTTGCACATAATTCTGGTTTATTTTGACTGTAATTTTATTTACTTTGATCTCCTAGTTAGAACTCTGTATTAGAGTATAAATTCAAATATTCCTTTACACCTAAATCTCTTGTGAATAAGTATGTTGCTTGTCCTAACCTCAGTCATAAAGAAAGTATTTTTGCTCTGTGATTGTTGACATTGATTCCAAACTATTCATTAAATACATTCAGCTATTTTGTGAGATCACAAAATTAATAAATGTTATTTCTAACACCCTTGAGTACATACATACATACATACATACATACATACATACATACATCATTCATGCGATGACTGGAATGGGAAGAAATGGGAGTGAAGATAGACGGTTGACAATTACACCACCTCCGCTTTGCTGATGACATCATTCTCATAGCACCAAACATTGACCAAACAGCACAAATGCTGGCCGACTTCGACCACGAGTGTGGAAAGGTCGGATTGCAGATGAATCTCAACAAGATGGTGTTCATGAAAAACAACTGGTCCCTGAAGCTCCATTTGCTCTCAATGGAATGAACATCTCCGAATGCAGCAGCTATGTGTACCTGGTTAGAGAAATCAACATGAGGAGCGACTTAGTGCCAGAACTGCGCAGGAGGAAGAGAGCAGCGTGGAATGCATTCAAGAGTGTCGAAGAGGTGGTTAAGAGAACAAAAAACCTCTGATTCCGTGCACATCTTTTTGATTCCACCATTCTTCCTGCACTAACATATGCCTCAGAGACCCAGCCCCTACGCAAACAGGATGAGAATGCTATTAGGGTATTCCAGAGAGGAATTGAAAGAGCTATGCTGGGAATATCATGTCTCACTCAAGTGAGAGAAAGAATCCGGAGTTCTGATTTCCATCGACAGTCAAAAATCAGGGAGTGAGCAGATATCATTGGGCTGCACTAGCTCGCAACAGGGACAAATGGAGACGTTACTGGTGCCTGCTCGAGAAAATCGTAGATCAACGGGACTACAAGTGATACAAGTGATTTCTAATAACATATGCAGTTAAATATACATGTAATGATACCCCACTTAACCCCCCTAATTTTTATGCATTTAGTATACAGATTATGTAAAAATGTATATTCTGTGGAAAACTCAATTATGTCTCTTTTCATTTCTTAAACTGGGCAAAATGTAATTAATTCGATATTTCAACTTACTTCATCATCATCATCATCATCATCATCATCATCCAGTTGATCATCGAATTTCTTGAGCGGTCTCAGTAACGTCTCCATTCGTCCTAGTCCTGAAATTTTAGAAGCCTCCCTTTACACGTCCTTTCCAATGGTGCCGCATTGGAGGCTCTTTCAGGGTCAGGGGAATGAGACCCATCACCATTAGTTCTCCCAGAGGGAGAACTAGGATATAAGGTGTCAACTCTCTGCATCGTTCTCTTCCAGGAGCTTGGTTTTATAGTCTCTGGATGTTGGTCTTTGGTGGTATTACACGGCGCCTGGGGCAGTCCCTGGGTGTGACCGCTTAGCTACTGGAAAATGGGAAATCTGGGCGGAAGAGGCCCAGTCCCAATCCGAGCAGCCTTGAAAATCTCAGAGAGTCTCTTCCCTTTACGCCTGGCTGTCTTCACTGGGGCCCCTTGGAGAGGATGGGTTTCAGTTTCCCTCCCCACCCCAAGCAGAGCCCCTACAGTCAAAGACCTTCGGAGCCCATCCACAGCCATGGTCAAGTCCCTCTCCACACGTTCAGATGAGCCTCAGCATGAAGGAACTGTCAGAGGATCCCAGGTGTGTGGGACTAGGGGCTGAGAGGATCCCAAGTTACTTAAGGATTAATTTTCTTGTTAATCCTAGATAAAACTATATTCTAATATACAACTAAAGATGATTTGATTGGTCCATAGTCATATTTAATTTTTGTAGCCTCACTGCAGTTCAGAAAAAAAAAATTAAAGAAGTCGCATTGATTTATAGTAAATGTGATTACTGTAAGCCTTGCTTGGGATCCAATGGCGGCTGGTGGATAACATAGTGACATTTCCAGAATCAAAGATCACCCCATCTCCTCCCCCAGCCTCCCATAATCAAAGATCACCCTGCCCCCCAGTGCAGAAGAGAAGCCTTATAGTCCACGTGGTGACAGGAAGCCATCGGCTGCATTCCATGCTTCCTCACATCCATGCCCCACAGGTTATAGGCCAGATCAAGCATACAAGTTCCACTGATCTTTGTTCCCTTCTCCCCTTTTCCCACCCAAGACAACTTTAAAGCTCCCTTAGTCTCTCCTAGCTGTGACTCTGCTCCAGCCTCATCAGAGGTTCGTAGAGTTCTGAATAAACTCCTGTTTCCTCCACTTTGTCTCTGTTCTCTACGATGGATAGGATTCTCAAATCTTTCAATTATGTTTTGCCTGCACACATTACTATGCACCATAGTGATATTCTTATTTATTTCGAATATGCTTTATATGTATATGCAGGAAGATTTACATAGAAATAGAATCCATGATGACATAATAAGGCATTTCATAAGAAAATTAAAAAGAAGAAAATAAATGTATCTTACTACTATCACTTTTAAAGGGTCTAACAAATAGATATAAGCAAAAGAACCAAAGAACTGGTCTACAGAAGAGATGGTGGAGAGTAGTGGAGGGTGCCAGAGGCAGTCAAGGGGGTCCCTAAGATAACAGTGGAGGGACGCAGAGACTCCAGTGGTGGCTGTGACGTTGGAATTGAGAACGTGTGAAACCCTACCATTAACAGTATTGTAAATCATAGTGCTTCTGCATGCAGCCAACCTGAGTTCGATTCCCAGCATCCCATATGGTCCCCTGAGCACTGCCAGAGGTGATTCCTGAGTGCAGAGCCAGGAGTAACCCCTGTGCATTGCTGGTGTGACACCCCCCACAAAAAGAAGCTTTTTAAATGATAAAGTATTTACAAGTATTATATAATAAATAGCTAATAAATATTAATGTCCAATGTTTTGTAATCTTATCCCGACCAACATACAGAGACTATAAAACCAAGCTTCTGGAAGAGAGTGACGAGTCTCTTTCCCCGAGCCTGGCTGGCTTCACCGGGGCCCCTCGTTGCATTTCTCTCTCTGCATCAAGGGGAGGGGTTGCATTTCCCTCCACGCACCAAGCAGAGCCTTGACAGTTGAGGACCTCCAGAACGCAGCCACGGCCATGATCAGGGCCACTATCCACAAGTTCGGACAAGCCTCACACATGGGGAAGCCGGCGGAGGAACCCAGGTGTGTGGGACCTAGGGCTGCTTGGATTGAGACTGGGCCTCTTCCGCCCAAATCCCCCATTTTCCAGTATCTAGTCACACTCAGAAACTGCCCCCAATGCTGTGTAATCCCATCAATGGCCAACATTCAGAGACTATAAAACAATGCTCCCAGACATCTAATAGCCTATTTCTCCCTATTGGAGATCCTGACAAGCTACCGAGATTCTATTGCCCACTCGGGAGAGCCTGGCAAGTTCCCCATGGCATATTCATATCCCAAATGCAGTAACAGATATAAACATACCTCTCAGCGAGCCCGGCAATCTACCAAGAGTATCTGCCTGCACAGCAGAGCCTGGCAAGCTACCCATGGCATATTCAATATGCCAAAAACAGGAACGATAGGTCTTATTCCCCTGACCCTTAAAAAGCCCCCAATCACTGGGAAAGACGAGCAAGGAGAGGCTGCTAAAATATCAGGACTGGGTGTAATAGAGCTGTTACTGGTGCCTGCTCGAGTAAATCAATGAACAATGGGATGACAGTGATACAGTGACAGTGTTGCAATGTACAGTAGTGCAATGTTTTAACACTATATAGACAATTATATGGTTTTTTATCCTATAGCACGTAAAAAAAAGCTTGAGTAAAACAAATTATATATTATGATATAATTCAAGTTGAGTAATATTTACACTGTTGCTAATAAATAGGAAAATAAAAAGCAAATCAATCTATATTATATTTTGATTTATATTTAGATTTCACTTGTATCATTTGTCATTCCATTGATCTTCAATTTGCTCAAACGGGCGCCAGTAACATCTCCATTAGTCCCTGTCATGTGCTAGTGTAGCCCAATGCTATCTGCTTGCTCCAGGTACATGAAGAGCCTCAATCCGTTCATTCATGGTTTTGATGAAAAGTCTGAACATCTCATAGGTGGGCGGCCATGCAGTCTTTTGACATCCCATGGAATCCAGTCGATTAGAGTTCTAGTCCAGTGGCCATCTCTAAATCGCATTACGTGTCTGGCCCATTTGATTTTTGAAGCCTTGGCAAACGAGACAGAGTCCCTGTTTCTTTATAGTTGAGGGAGGTCGAAGCTCCAAATTCCTTCTCTCACTTGAGCGAAATGTGATAATCCAAACATAGCTCTTTTGATTCTTCTTTGGAATACCTGAATAGCGTTCTCATCCTGTTTTCATGGGCCCAGGTCTCTGAGGTGTATATTAGTTTAGGAAGAACGGTGGAGTCCAAAAGATATGCCCGGAACTGGAGTTTCTTCATCCTCTTAACAACTTCTTTGATGCCCTTGAAGGCATTCCATGCTGCTTGCTTCCTCCTGAGCAGTTCTGGTGCCAAGTCGTTCCTCATGTTGAGTTCTTGACCCAGGTAGGTACACAGAGCTGCTGCATTCGAAGATGTTCATTCTATTGAGAGCAAATGGAACATCAGGGACTAGTTCGTTTTTCATGAACATTGTCTTAGTGAGATTCAGCTGCAGTGCGATCTTTCCACACTCACAGTCGAAGTCGGCCAGCATTTGTGCCTCTTAGCTAATGGTTGTTGTTATTAAAATGATGTCATCAGCGAAGCGGGGGTGGTGTAGTTGCCAACCACCTATCTTCTCTCCCATTTCTTCCCATTCCAGTCATCCCATGGGTGGCACTGTAGAGTTTCAGTGAAATGGTATCACCCTGCTGCACCCCTCTCTTTACATCAATGATCACTTCCTTGTAGAATGGTGAGATCCTGGTGGTGAATCCATAATACAGCTCACGGAGTTTCTTGATTTACTGAGTTTGAATGCCCTGTTTGGCTAGGGCTTTGATGACTGCTTCAGTCTCAACAGACTCAAAGGCCTTCTTTAAGTCAATGAATGTTAGACAGAGTGACATCTTGAACTCTCGCAAAACTTTAACGAACTTGGTCATGGTATGGATATGGTCGATCATCCTGAATCCTTTTCGGAACCCAGCTTCCTCACATGGTTGTCCTTCGTCTAGTGTTCTGCTTATTCTATTCAGTATGACTCGAGTGAACAACTTGTAGATGATGAACAACAGGCAGATTGGGCAATAGTTGCCGATGTCATGGATGTCTCCCTTCTTGCACAACAGAACAGTCCTGCTGGTTTTCCATTGGGATGGGACCTTGCATACGGACAGATAGCCTGTGAAGAGCAAATCGATTGAGGAGTACTAGTCGCAGATTTTTCAGGTGTTCAGGCCTGACCTGATCTGGACGGGGTGCTGTACACGTCTTTACCAACGAAATGGCATGTTGGATTTCAGAAGGGAGGACATTGGAATGATATATCCATCCTGAAGAATTTGGTGTGTGGGCAGGTGGACGTCGCTATCAAAGATATCCGAGTAGAATTCATGAATAATCCTCTCCATTGCCCTTCTGGACGTCAGAGGGCAGTAATCTTGGCCTTCTAGTTGGCAAAGGACAGGCAAGCATTGTGGATACTTTTCCCGGCTTCTGCCACATTGGCCAACACTGCTGCTCTTCTCTCTTTGAGGTCTTCCTTTATTGCTTCTTTGCACAGCTCTGCAAGCTCGGACATTAGCTTGTGATTGCCTGAGGCTCGTGCCACACCACATTGGCAAATGAGCTGGAGAGTTTCAGAAGAATGGCTTCTGTTTGTGGCTTTCCCACTCTTGGCATTCCTCACGCAGTTATGGAGGTGCTGAACCAGTCGATCTTATTCCTCGTCGATATTGTCAGTGATAGCATCCTCCCACATTGCCACAATAGTGCCAAAGAGCTCCTAATTGGTGGTCATTCTGAGGGTTCTCTTCTAAAACTTAAACTTGCAGTCCTTTCTCCCTGCTCTGTGAAGTAGAATTTTCATGAAGGAGATGGTAGTCCAATCCCATTTGGAATTTTGGCACAACAGTGACATTGGTCAGGCAATACCTTAGATTGAATATGATGTGGTCAATTTTGTTGTGAAACTGTCCACCAGTAGACTCCCATGTCCAACGTCTAGATTCGGCCTTCTGGAACTGTGAGTTACCATGGATGGTCTTGGTCGACATCAGACAGTCTCTCACCCTGTTCATTCCATTCTAGGCCATGGGTCTTGATATGGAGTTTTTCAGGAGACCTTCTCAGTCCTATATTGGCATTGAAATCACCAACAATGATCTCATAGAAGGTGTGGTCTTCTTTATAGAACTTCTCCAGCTCCATGTAGAACTTCTCAGTTTCTTCTTCATCATAGTTGGATGTTAGTGCATAGACGACAAAGATAGAAACTGCAGGCAGTGAGCTACATCTATTCAAGCATAATCGTCTGATTCGGGGTGTTAGGCATTTGAATGAGTCAACGCTCATGGCCAAGTTCATGTTGACAAGGACACCGACGCCACTGACACCTCTGTTGTCGCATGTTCTGAGGAACAGTTCTTCTCCAGTGTCGAAAATGGCATGATGTGATTTATGCCTTCTCGTTTCAGTCAGACCAATGATGTCATTTTTGGTCTTTTGAACTTGCATCATCAGGTCCTCAATGGATGCTTCCGATGCCAGCATACGTGTGTTGAAAGTACAGTCATTTTCGTCCTTTGTTTTGGCAGTCTAGTTCATCCCTCAGATTTTATCAGCCTCTCCTTGCTCATCTTTCTTAACGCTGATGCATTGGGGGCTCTTTCGTGTCAGGCAAATGAGGCCCATTGTTGTCTCTGTTTTTGGCATATCGAGTACTTTGATATTTGATGTTTAAAATTCCTTTACTAATTGCTGAAAATTATCAGAGGACCATGGTGTCTTGAGATCAGGCTGGGTCCTTTTCCCTTACTGTTTATAGATTTATGTTTATCTCATATTGCTCCTAACTTCCCTTACTCTGAGTTAGTTTGTAATGGACTTGTCGATGGATTATGCACCTCCCTGTCTGTGGACTACCCTATTTAAAAAATTAAAATTGCCCTATTTATAAAAAATAAACGTATGTATAATTAAAAATATATAATAGCACAAAGAGAAGAAACAATGACCTAAGAGGAATAACATGTTTTTCTCAAACAGTTCCTTTTTTACTCTCAGAATATCACTTCTCCATTAACTTTCATTACTTTGCCAGATTTATTATTTGTAAATTTGTTATATTGTCCTTTTCTAACCAATGTAAATAGCAACAGATCTTCATCACCTTCTGTATTCCTAGCTGAGAGCACACAACTGCTTCATCCATTGGGAAGGTAATATATTATGTACTAATTTCAAGGGAATGGTGCCCTTTGGAAACCATATGTTCCGATGACCTGATCTTGCAGGAACTGTTTAAGATCTAACAACGCTTCAAATCTTCAGGACTTCCTTAAGACTCTTTAAGCCTGGATTGATTTGTATGTCAATTCAATTCAAAATAAATCCCTAGAAAGTTTTGGTGGTAGTTATTTACCAGTCTGGTATTCTGTTGATTTTCTCTTGGCTGTTCATTGTCTAATTTACCACTCTTACCATTTTTCTTCTTCATTGTCTCTCCTGAAATACATGATTTGCATTTTGCTGACAGAAACATGTTTACAGAAACATGTTTACATCTGTTAAAGATCTTTCTCTAGACAGTTAGGAAAATTTCCTTCCTGACCAATATCACACACTTGGAAGAGCAGAAGGATATGAAATACCAACCCACATTATGAATTTTAGAAAGTACTTAAACTCTCTGTGTCTTAATTTTCTGGGGATATTTAAAGAAAAGGTTACAATATTTACTCTGTCATATTGTTGTGAAGAAATCATATGTTGTCTTTGGAACAGACCCATATCTGGCATAAGACAATGGCAAGTCTTACTGTTGTCATAATTGAGAAGAAACATAAATGTGTAAACTTTCTAAGAACTGTGCATATGAAACAAAAACAAAAACAAACAGGGAAATTCTCAATTTTACAACACTGAACATTATTTGATGTCAAAATAAAAAAATAAAGCAAAATGTAACTTCAATCAACAGCATCAGTTGAGGACAGTCATGGGGACAATAGAACCCGTAAAGTTCCAGGATATTCAGTCCATTCATATGAGTGACTGTTTATAGCTTGAAAACTGCTTTTTCTACATGTAATGGGTGCTTGATATTAGTATTTTTACTGTTACCTAAATTGCACCACCCCCTAATCACTTTTATTAATATACTTGTTTTATCTCCTTAATGAAAGAAAAGCTTTGAAAGCCATCTGCTCTATGTGTGATATAATAATAGCTTACAAACATAAACTAGTGATTTTTAATTTAACATTTCATTACAACTTATTTTTCTTTCTCACAAGTTTAGATTCTTGACAAAATGTCATCGGTAAGAAAAAAAAATGAATGTAGTTTCCCATCTAAAAGTGAAAAATAACACTTTTTAAAAAATCTGACTGTGGGTTTATTGGCAAAGAAGAATTTCAGCAAAATGTTTTGGCAAGATTTTATCAATCCGTGTTGCTAGAGTATGTCACAGTGGAGAACAATAGCAGCATACAAGAAAAAAAGAAAACATGAATTAAATACGTCTTTTCTTTACCCCTTAATAAGCTCAAATGTAAGATATTTTGCCTAATGTTCTAAATGCATCCTGAAATTAAAACACAACTTCAAATATACATAAAGATTGCTCTATATTGACATTAATTATACTGTATTAAAATTGGTATTTTGTATTACTTAAAGTATTTAACTTCTTATTCTGTCTTAACTGTAAAGTTGGGCCCAATGTAAAGCAGCACTAAACTGATGAGACTGTGACATAGCAAATGTTTTTTAATTAATGAGATCTATAATGGATAGGACAAGCATGATACATTATCTAATCTGTAGTTTGTAAATGAAAAATGATAATAGAAAACTAAAATGGCCAAGAACTAATCAGATCTATATAATATGACACTGTCAAATGAGTAAATGCACTCATTTGGATTTTTGTGTATAAAAATTAATCGATGACAATTTAAGAAGAATTGAAAAGTTATTGGATTACAGGGCTTTTACAATTATTAAATGTAATAATTAGAAAAAACTTCTTTCTTTTCTAGAAATAGTGATAAACTTTTATCTAATATAGTTATTCAGAAGACAAACATGTTTAATAATAAATGATAATGGTACCATTAAGTGTTTAGTGATTGTTAGACACTACTTAGTGTTTTTAAATAGCTTGTAATTTAAAATTCTCACAATTATCCTATAAGCTACATAAATTATGTATACTTCTTATAGTCAAATGCACTAAGGAGCAGAGAAGTTAAGTAACTTGAACAATTAAAATACCTGGAAGAATGGAAAATCCTATCCAATTTATTTGACTGTTACTTCAAGCCTTGCTGCACATTTCGTATTATAGAACTGTATCACTGTATCACTGTCATCCCATTGCTCATCAATTTGCTCGAGTGGGCACCAGTAACGTCTCCATTGTGAGACTCATTGCTACTGTTTTTGGCATATTGAATACGCCACAGGTAGCTTGTCACGCTTTGCTGTGTGGGTGGGATACTCTTGATAGTTTGCTGGGCTCTCTGAGGGGAACGGAGGAATCGAACCCAGGTCGGCCTCATGCAAGGCAAACACCCCACCCCCTGTGCTATTGCTGTAGCCCTTATTATAGAACATTGGCATTTTTAATATAATGGCTGGTGATTATCATCAGAGCTATGACTTTTAATAATATTTATCTTATTTTTGCCTACATGAAATATAAAATTGGCATATTAATTTTTAAATCAACAAGAATAAGCAAAGTTTTCAAACCATTATATAAAAACTATTTGTAAATATTATTTATTACATTATAATTATTTTAATAATTCAAAGAAGCATCTTGAAAATCCTTTCAAGAAATAGAGAAAACAAAAATATCTAAGAGAATCCTATTTCTGATACAATTTATCCTTTTCATGTTGAATTTTCTTTTTGATTTATCAATGTCATTAAATATTCAAAAAAGTGGATATTTATTTATTTTTTTTTATAAATTTTATTGAATCACCATGTGGAGGGTTACATAGTTCTCTCAGGATTATGTCAGTTATACAATACTCAAACACCCTTCCCTTCACCAGTGCCCATATTCCATCACCAACCACCCCATTATACCTCCTGCCCCCTCCCGCCTCCCCAGTCCCTGCCTTTGAAAGTGATAAATTTCACTTTGTTTACGCTTTATCTTGGTTACATTCCATGTTTCAACACATAACTCACTATTGTTACTAGGGTTTCCTCCCAAAAAAAGAAAAGACAGTCCTACTGTCAAGGAAGCATTTGATAGCTCTCCATTGCTGAGAATGTAGAGATATTAAGTCCCGCTGTTTGATACATAACTTTTCTATCCCCCCCCCCCCCCGGCCTCGTCTCGCGCCACTGAGTTCACGCCTGTTTAGTAATCACCACGCTGCCTGACAAAGGGGAAAAAAAAAACGAAAAAGATGGTTATTTCCCGTCATCAGCCGGCCTGGGGCTCTGGCTTAGTTGATAGTCTGGAAGAATGTCTGCCAGCAGTTTCTGGAACCAAAAGTAATACGCTGGTATCAGCCCCAGCTCGAGGTTCCACCAGCGTCCCGCTGTTCCAACTACATAATAATTTATTCCCTTGTATTCCATTCCCACGCCACCAGGTCCGTGTCAGCTTAACGGACATCATACTATGGTTAACGCCATGCCGCGTTTCTTCCCGAGAAAGAAGGATATTTCTTCTCAGCCGGCGTGGGGATATGGCTTAGTTCAGTCTATAGAGATGGCTACCACTTTGATTGCCTTCAATATTTCAGCAAAAGACTTACTATTCTTGTTAGGATTTCCCACCAAAGTCCGGTCAGTTAAGAAGGAACCATTTCATATTGGTTATGATTAAATGACATTAGGTCGCGCAGCCATGGCAGCGGCCTCACAGCTTTGAATTTCTGTATAAAGTCCAGGGAAAGTACAGCCAGAAATTACACGTCACTACAAACTTTAACCCTATTATGGTCCCCCCAAAGTCCAACCCGTTACAAAGGAACCATTTCATATTGCTGATGATTAGATGACATTAGGCTGCCACGGCTGCGCGGTTTTGGGTTTCTATATAAAGTTCAGGGAAAATTCTGCCTAAAATTCTATCGCTACAATCTTTTACCCTTCAACAAAAAACTCAGTACTATTGTTTGGAGTTTCCCCCCATGGTAAGCCCTGCAAAAAAGGAACATTTACCTGCATAGTCTAAAAACCGGCTGTTGCCTCGCTGCGTTCAAAAAGAAAGAGTTGAGAGAGAAAGGACCATACCCCGCTTGCTGCGCCTGGGCCAGTAGCTCCGAGCACACAGTTTGGAGGCATTTTGGGGGCGCCGCTCGTGTCCAAAGTGGTTTAGTTGCCTCCGGGGTCGATTTCGCATGGCGGCAAAAAAAAGTGGATATTTAATCTCTAGTCATAATAATACTATAGAACTTCGATTTAAAATATACAGTTAAAACCATGTGTAAATAAAACTTATTCTACAGTACTTGAAGTCATTAAAATATATTCGTACATGAAAAATTTAGTCAACAAATGACTAAGTTGAGACTCTGGATCTATATTACAATTTGCTTCAAATTAGAATGTTTAAATGATAGCTCAATATAAATACATTATTATAACAATTTATTTCAAAATATTTTACTGATTTAGAAAAAATATTTTTAATACATTTGATTTATTATGCATTCCACCATCATTTTTGCTCTGTGTAACACGTTATTACTTATGCTACCATCATCTTATCTGGATGTATTTTATTTTTGTGAGATTTCATATGTGCCCTTCTACTAGTTCATTTATTTTTTGTTTTGGATCCTCCCCCAGAGGAGCTGAGAATTTACTCCTGACTGCACTCAGGAATCACTCGTCACCAGGAGTGATTTAAAGGACCCTACGAAGTGCCAAAATCAAACTTGGGTCAGCTGTGTACAATACAAGCATCTTACCAGCTGTAATAGTTCTCTGGTCACAGTGCCCTTTCATTTGTAATGTCATATTGACTTGAAACTATATGTTAAAAACCTTTTGTCTTATATTCCGTTACCAGTTGTCTTTTCTTTGTTTCATTACCATTTTTACTTTTTTTATTTTTTTAATATTTATTTTAAATTTTTGTGGTGTAGATATTTAACTTAGGTCTGTGCAGGCACGGCATGTACTTTGCCAGTGAGTCACATTCCTGGCCCTCATTATTTTACTTTTTATTATAAAATTAGGGCTGTTAAGCCTCACTAACAGATAAAGTTAAAAATACGAGTACCCATTTTTGAAGTACACTAATATTATTTTAGTTCATCCATATATAGATTATTTTACTATTCTTTCATAGGGAGCACATCAGGAAGTGCTTAAGGTTTACAGTTGCTCTGTGGTCAAGGATGACATGTGGCAGTATTTATGTGGTCATGTATGGTGCCAGAGATTGATCCCAGGTCAGCCATGTGCAAAGCAAGCAATTTCCTCGAGTACTATTGTTTGTATTATCCTTTTTCTCTGCTCTTTACTTCCCACATTCTGTCTCCCTCAAGTTACATGTCTTACTCCTGTCTCTTTCTAACTTCCTTCTCCTTCTTCAGTCTTTCTCCCTTTACTTCCCTTCTTTTTTTCTCCTCAGTTCCTCTCTTTTCCTCGTCCCAACTTCCCTTCATTCTCCGTTGTCTTCTTTTCCTGAAAACAGTCATGTGTAGATGCAAATTTAATAACAAGAAAGGGTAGAGGAGGGGCTGGAGCAATAGCACAGTGGGTAGGGCGTTTGCCTTGCACACGGCCAACCCAGGTTTGATTCCTAGCATTCCATATGGCCCCCTGAGCACCTCCAGGGGTGATTCCTGAGTACAGAGCCAGAGTAACCCCTGTGCATCGCCAGGTGTGACCAAAAAAGCAAAAAAAAAAAAAAAAAAGGAGAGGAATTAGGAAGACTGAGCCAAGAGTTCTTTTCAGCAATTTGATTAGTGCTACTGACAGTTTGCTTTATTTTTAATGTTGAAATTAATAATGTATTTTTATATTCCTTCCTTAGACTGAGGGTCAGTGCTGGTGCTCTTCTTGACATAAGCACTGTTTTCATTGTATCTGCCTTTGCCTTTTGCCACCCATGAGCAATAAAAAAATTCTCTCTCCTAAATTTCTCATGGTGGGAAGGGAAACTTTCTTTCTGTCTCCCTTAGTAGTTCCTAGAGTGCGGAGCAGCAGAGTGGGTTGCCTACATCAGCACTGGTCTGGCCCAAGCTGGGAGTCGACACAAGCTCAGCGTAAAAGTGATATAAGCTAAATTTCAGAACCCCTGTGGGCCTGTGGAACTCAGGTAAGAAGGGGTCTGAACTTCTCCCATTCAAATATTTATGTGACCCTGGACTTGAAGAATCAAAACCAAGTGTAAATCTTCTCACAACCAGATCAAGAATCCACTAGCGGGGAAGCTTTCCCAGTGTCAGTGGATAATACTAGAACTTTAGTGGTGAAAGTGGTTGCAATTATACCCGTAGAGAGGTATGAAGGTAACCCTGTGCAATTCTATAATATTATAAACCAATAATGCGAATGAAAATATGAAAATGTATGGAAAAAATAATTCAAATTTAACATTAAAGCAGAAAAATCTACTTACATATCCTGTTGTTAAAAAAAACTGATCATTACATAGTTTTTATATGAAAGTAATATGTGGCACTTATATTTACAAATTTAGAAAAAAGTCTCTAAATATGCAAACACAAAACAAATTTCACCCCTAAACCCCATAACCATAGCACACAAAAGTAATCTTTTTGGTATCTAAGAATTTCCTTGCAAATGTTTTTCTTTATGTTAACATAACATGCACAGTTATTACACACATTTCTATACCAAAAATTAAACTATCCTTATTACATTAAATCTTCAAAATCTTATTAACATTACTGCCCAAGTTTGTTTTTCAAAGTATGTTTTAACATGATTAAAAGGTTTAGAATTAAATCATGGTCTTGCTTTGAAATTCAAAAAGTGTGTCTAGTTATTTAAGTGGAAACAAAATTTTGAAGATACTCCTATGGGTTTAAATGAGTCAGTATCATTAAACCTATTTGAATAATAGAAGTTCACTTTAGGTTCTTTTTGTCTTTCTAATTTGGGGGCCACAATGCCTGTACTCAGGATATTCTCCTGGCTTTGAGTTCAGAGATCACTCCTGGCTGTGCTCAGGGAACATATTAAGTGAGAGGATCAAACCTGGGTTGGCTTCATGCAAGGCAAGCATCATGCCTGCTTTACTGTTGTTCTCCAGCACCATGGAATCTTGAATATAAATGTGATGCTTATAACTATGACATAATTTAAGGTATTTGGAGACTTGGGAATATTAAAAAGTTATTTTTTGAACAACTAATATCATTATACTGTCAGGCAACTTTAAACCAAAACAAAATATTTTAATTAAAATGAAAAATTATTTTAAGCAATGAACAAACATGATTAAATCAAAGGAAAGAATCATGAAAAAGAAACTGTGGTGGTTGCTATATGTTTAAATAGCTAACTAATTTTGGCATATGTATTATTTGAATGAATAAATATTATTTGAATGAATGTGCAAGAATGTGGAAGATGAAGTAACACTTGTGAATCTTCTGATTCTTTCTTTAAAAAATTTTTATTAGTGAATCTCTGTGAGGTACAGTTACAAACTTACAAACTTCCGTGCTTGCGTTTCAGTCATACAATGCTCGAGTACCCATCCCTCCACCAGTGCCCATTCTCCACCACAGATAACCCCAGTATCCCTCCCACCCACCCCTCACCCCAGCCCCTCCACCCCACCCCACCTCCGTGGCAGGGCATTCCTTTTGTTCTCTCTTTCCTTTTGGGTGTTGTGGTTTGCAATAGAGGTATTGAGTGGCCATCGTGTTTTATCTATAGTCTATTTTCAGCATGCATCCCCTATCCCAAGAGGGTCCTCCAACCACTTTACCCGGTGTTCCCTTCTCTGAGCTAGCTTTTCTTCCAGCATGTGAGTCCAGCTTTCAAGCTGTGGATAAAACCTCCTAGTACTTATCTCTACTATTCTTGGGTGCTAGTCTCCCATTCTGTTACTTTATATTCCACAGATGAGTGCAATCTTTCTATGACTATCTCTCTCTTTCTGACTCATTTCACTTAGCATACTTGCCATGTTCACGATCATAAAATCACGTTGATTGTCGATTTCTCGAGTGGGCTCAGTAACCTCTCCATTCGTCCTATTCCTGAGATTTTAGAAACTTCACTCCACTCGGCCTTCCCAATGATGCCACATTGGAGGCTCTTTCAGGGTCAGGGGAATGAGATCCAGCTTGTTACTAGATTTGGCACATGAATAGGCCATGGAAAGCTTGTGAGGCTATCCCATGTGGGCAGGAAACTCTCAGTAGCTTGCTAGTTTCTCCCAGAGGGAGAAGTAGGTTATAAGATACCACTTCTGGGAGCTTGCTTTTAAGTCTCTGGATGTTGGGCATTGATGGATTACACACACCTGGGTTCCTCTGCTGGTACCTTCATGCGTGAGGCTTGTCCGAACATGAGGAGAGGGGCCTTGAGCTTGGCTGTGGCTAGGTTCTGGTGGTCTTCGACTGCTGGGAGCTCTCCTCAGGGTGGGGAGAGAAGCTGGAGCCCATCCCCTCCGAGGGGCCCCGGGGAAGACAACCAGGCATTCGGGTAACTCTCTGCTATCACCTTTCCATATTGATCCACTTATATGCAAAGTTCATGACTTCATCTTTTCTAACAGCTGCATAGTATTCCATTGTGTAGATGTACCAAAGTTTCTTTAACCAGTCATCTGTTCTAGGGCACTCATTTTTTTCCCAGATTCTGGTTATTGTAAACAGTGCTACAATGAATATTCGAGTGTGGATGTCATTTCGACTATACTTTTTTGCCTGTCCAGGACATATTCCCAGTTGTAGTATTGCTTGGTCAAATGGGAGCTCAATTTCTAATTTTTTGAGAAGTGTCCATACTGTTTTCCAAAAGGGCTGAAGCAGTTGGCATCCCCACCAGCAGTATAGGAGGGTCCCTTTCTCTCCACCCACGCCAACAGTAGTTGTTTTTGTTCTTTTGGATGTGTGCCAGTCAATGTGGTGTGAGATGGTATCTCATAGTTGTTTTGATCTGCATCTACCTAATGATTAGTGATGTAGAGCATTTTTTCATGTGCCTTTTTTGCCATTCATATTTCTTCCTTGAGAAAGTTTGTGTTAATTTCCTTGCCCCATTTTTTGATGGCGTTGGATGTTTTCTTCTTGCAGATTTCAACCAGTGCCTTGTATATCCTTGATATCAACCCCTTACCAGATGGGAATTGGGTGAATATTCTTTCCCCTTCTGTAGATTGTCTTTGCACTTTGGTCACTGTATATTTTGCAGTGCAGAAGCTTCTTAGTTTAATATAGTCCTATTTGTTTATCTCTTTTTCCACTTGGTTGGTCAGTGGTGTGTCATCTTTGAAGATACCATTAGCCTCAATATCGTGGAGGGTTTTGCTGACCTTGTCTTCCATGTACCTTATGGATTTTGGTATGATGTTGAGGTCTTTAATCCATTTTGAGATTTAATCCATTTTGAGATAATCCATAACACCACTTCTGTTCGTGGTGTTATGTCGAGGTCTAAGCCCATTTTGCTACATGTTATTGTCCAGTTATGCCAGCATGATTTGTAAAAGAGGCTTTCTTTGCTCCACTTCACATTTCTTGCTCCCTTATCAATGAATAGATGTTCAAACATTTGCGGTTGTGTGTAGGGATATTCCACCCTGTTCCATTGGTCTGTGGCTCTGTCTTTGTTCCAGTACCATGCTTTTTAATTGTTTCCCCTTTATAGTAGAGTTTGAGGCTGGGGAGGGTGATGCCTCCCATCATCTTTTTCTGAAGAATTGCTTTAGCTATTCATGGGTGCTTGTTGTTTCATATGAATTTCAGGATTTCTTGATCCATTTCTTTGAAGAATTTCATGCATATCTTTGTAGGGATTGCATGGAATCTGTATAGGGCTTTGGGGAGTACTGTCATTTTGATAATGTTAATTCTTCCTATCCACTAGCAGGGGATATGTTTCCATTTCCTCGTCCTCTTTTATTTCGTGCAGTAGCATTTTATAATTTTCTTTGTAGAGATCCTTTATATCCTTAGTTAGGCTGATTCCAAGGTACTTGATTTTCTGGGGCATGATTGTGAATGGGATTGCTTTTTTCATGTCACTTTCTCTCTCATTATTTACACATAGAATGGGCATGGATTTTTGGGTATTAATTTTATATCCTGCAACTTTACTATACAAGTCTGTTTTTTCTAGGAGTTTCTTGGTAAAGGTTTTAGGATTCTTTATATATAGTATCATATTAACTGTGAATAGTGATAAATTGATTTCTTCCTTTCTTATCTGGATGCCCTTAATGTCTTTTTTCTTGCCTAACTGCAATTGCTAGTACTTCCAGATATTGAATAGAAGTGGTAAGAGTGGGCATCCTTGTATTGTCCCTGATGTCAGAGGGAAGGCCCTTCCTTAGTTTTTCCTCATTGAGGATAATGCTTGCCATAGGTTTGTGTTGGATGGCTTTGACTATCTTGAGGAAAGTTCCTTCTAAAATCATTTTGGTGAGAGTTTTCATCATGAGCAGGTGTTGGATCTTGTCAAATGCTTTCTCTGCATCTATTGCTATGATCATATGGTTTTTAATCTTTACTTCTGTTGATATGATGGATTATGTTGATTGATTTCCAAATGTTAAACCATCCTTGCATCCCCGGGGGTGAAACCCATTTGGTTGTGGTGTATGATCTTTTGATGAGTTGTTGGATTCTATTTGCTAATATTTTGTTGAGGATCTTCACATCGGTGTTCATCAGGGATATTGGTTTGCAGTTTTCTTTGTTAGTGTTGTCTTTGTTTGCTTTTGGTATTAGGGAGACATGTGCCTCATAGAAATACCTTGAGAGAGTTTCTGTTTCTTCAATTTCCTGGAATAGCTTGAGGAGAACTGGCAACAAGTCATCTTTAAATGTTTGGAAGAATTTGCTAGTGAATCCACCTGGGCCTGGGCTTTTGTTTTGGGGAAGACTTGATTACAGTATCAATTTCCTTGATATTAGTGGGTCTATTCAGGTTATCGGAATTCCAAAGACCTCCGGAACCTAGCCACAGCCATGCTCAAGGCCCCTCTCTACATGTTTGGACAAGCCTCACGCATGAAGGTACCAGCAGAGGAACCCAGGTGCGTGTAATCCCATCAAGGGCCAACATCCAGAGACTTAAAAGTAAGCTTCTGGAAGCATGCGGCCGCTTGTGGCTACACAATATCTTATAACCTACTTCTCTGGGAGAAACTGGCAAGCTACTGAGAGTTCCCTGCCCACGTGGGAGAGCCTCACAAGCTTCCCATGGTGTATTCATATGCCAAAGCAAGTAATAAGCTGGGCCTCATTTCCCTGACCCTGAAATTGCCTCCAACACGGCATCGTTGGGAAGGCCGAGTAGAGAGAGGCTTCTAAAATCTCAGGGATAGGAAGAATGGAGAGGTTGCTGAGACCGCTCGAGAAATTCGATGATCAACGGGATGATGATGATTCAGGTATTCCAAGTCTTCTTGGTTCAGTCTTCGGAGATTGTGGGAATCAAATAATTTATAAATTTCTTCTAGGTTCTCTTGTTTCGTGGCATACACACTCCAAATAGTCTCTGATGATCTTTTGAATTTCATCAGTTTCTGTGTCATGCCCCCTTTTTCATCTCTGATTTGGTTTATTAGGGTTCTCTCTCTCTTTCTTTATGAGTCTTGCTAGTGGTATATCAATCTTGTTTATTTTCTCAAGGAATCAGCTCTTTGCATCTATTGATATGATCATATGGTTTTTAATCTTTACTTTTGTTGATATAATGGAGGTCTTTCATTGACCTTTCAGATTGTTTTTTGGGTTTCCAGGTCGTTAATTTCTGCTTTAAGTTTTATTATTTCTTTCCTTCAGCCAGGTTTGGGTTCTTTTTGTTTGTCTTTCTCTAAGAACTGGAGCTATGAAGTCAAGTTATCTATGTAGGCCCTTTCTTCCTTCCTGAGAAATGCTTGCAGAGCTATAAATTTTCCTCTTAACAAAGCTTTAGCTGCATCCCATATATTCTGGTAGCTCGTGTCTTCATTCTCATTTGTTTCCAGGTATCTTTCGATTTCTTCCTTGACTCCTTCCTGACCCACTCATTATTCAACACTGAGTTGTTTAATTTCCAGGTGTTTGATTTGGTTCTCTGCATCTGTGTGTGATTAGCTTCTATCTTCAGCTCATCATGGTCTGAAAAGGCAGTTGATACAATTTCTATCATCTTGATTCTATTGAGGATGTATGTTTTGTGACTCAGCACATGGTTATTTTAGAAAATATTCCATGTGAATTGGAAAAGAATGTATATTCTTTGGGGGGGGGAGTGTAAAGCCCCCTATAGGTCTGTTAGCCCTCTCTCTTTTATTTCTTCTTTCAGAGTCAGTGTTTCCTTGCTGAGTTTTGTTCTTGTTTATCTATCCAGAGATGGCAAGGTGGTGTTGAAGTCTCTGACTACTATTGTATTGCTAGCAATGTCCTTCTTAAAATCTATTAGCAGCTATTTTAAGTATTTAGCTGGTCCCTCATTAGGTGTGTATATATTTAAGAGTGTGATTTCTTTCCATTGTACATATCCCTTGATAAATAAAAATGATATTCACTGTCCCTTCTAATTTTTTTCAACCTGAAATCTATGTTTTCGGTTACTAGTATGACCACCCCAACATTTTTGAGGGAGTTGTTTGCTTTCAGGCTTGTTTTCCATCCTTTAACTTTGAGTCTGTGTTTGCTATGATTGTTCAGATGTGTTTCTTAGGCAGCAGAATGTTGGTTTCAGTTTCTGGATCCATTTTGCCACTCTGTGTCTCTTGATTGGTGCATTTAGATCATTAACATTGAGAGAGATTACTGTGTTTGGGTTTTGTGCCATCTTTCTGTAAGGGTTTGTTGTTCTTTGGGTGTTTTCCTTCTTATCTTATAGGAGCCCTTCTAGTCCCTCTTTTAAGTTTTGTTTTGAGTCTATGAAGTTCCTGAGATGTTGTTTTTCTATAAAATGGTGTATCATTCCCTCAAGTTTGAGTGAGAGTTTAGTTGTATAAAGTATTTTTGGTGAAGTGTTCATTTCATTGAGTTTTTTCACCAAATCCCACCATTGTCTTTAGTCTTGAAGAGTTTCCTTTGATAGGTCTGCTGTAAATCTAATGGGTTCTCCTTTGTATGTGATTTCCTTTTTTGACTTTCTGCTTTCAGTATTGTGTCTCTATCCAGGGCATTCATAATTCTGATTATCAAATGCCTTGGAGTGTTTTTACTAGGGTTTCTTTTAGCTGGCACCCTTCTGGCTCCTTGGATCTGGATGCCTTTATTCTATAACTCTGGGAACTTTTCAGCAATGATTTCTTTAACTGTGACTTTTTCATTGGGATTGCCTCCCTGTCATTCTGGTACTCAGATGATTTTAATGTTATTCTTCTTGGAGTCATATCCTAGGTCTCTGATTTGTCTTAGAGCTATTTTGAGGTCTTTTTCCATTGTTTTTTGTTGCCTGTATGATTTCTGCTGCTCATCTTCAAGTTTGCTGATTCTGTCTTCAGCTGTAGACATTCTACTATTGAGGGCACCCACTGAGTTTTAAATTTAATCTACTGAATCCTTTATTTGTGACATTTCTTTTTGTAGCTTTCTTATTTCTCCTCTCATTTTCTCGGCTATCTGTTCCACTGTTTCTTTAATTTCTTTCTTTAATTCTCTGGATGTCTGCTCATTGATTCTTTGAGTTCCTTGAATATCCTCAGCATTTCATCTTGGAATTCTTTATCGGAGAGATCATGTCTGTGGGTAACCCCTGTTGAGGATTCGGGACTCTTTTCTTTGTCCTCTCCTCATAGTGGAGATTTGTGCTGTTTCTTCATGCTGTTGTGGTTGTATAGAGGTAAAACCTTCAAGTTTATTAGCACTGTTTCCTCTTATTGTGGGAAAGGATTCTGAATAAGCCTGAATGAGGTGGTCACCCTCCTCCCCTACTAGAATATGTCTTTCCTCCAGACATTATTCTATGACTTATGATAAGCATCTAGTGAAGGATTTGATGAGGTGTTCTTTTATATTGGGCTTTTATAGCTTCTTGCGTACATTGGTCTTTTGTTGGTATAGGAGTAGGTCAGCAGAATGCTGTTGTATTGTGTTTGAGATGGCCAGGAAGTTTTCTATAAAATTAGGTGATAAATGTTGGGATGTAAGTCAAGAGTGAGAGGAATGGGAAATATAACTGCGCCCACAGAGAAGGCCACTCCCACTTTTCAGGATGCCTTGTCCCCTAAAGTGGAGGCCACACCCCCAGCTGTTCCTGATGCTAATCCCTGGGCCTACAGACCTGTTTAGAAGAGTGATGGCTAGTTGGGTGGACACTCATGGTAGAAGTCAGGCAAGTGCCCCCAGGGCCAGTCCAGGGGCTGGCGTTGGGGGCCGAGGAGCTGGATGGGGAGGGGGCGTGCAAAGGGATGCACAGACCTTTTGAGAAGGGTGACGACTAGTTGGGCCTCCTCTGGTTCTTAACAAACTGTAGATAGCAAAGTAGGAGAAAGCATCAATGCAATTTATTCCATAATTTAAATTTTTCGACTGATATGAAAAATAGAAAATTATAAGGGTCAGAAAGATTGTTCCATTGTTGGAAGCTTGCCTCATGACCGGGCAGGGAGGGGGCAGCTGGAATAGAGAAGGGATCACTAAGAAAATGATGGTTGGAGGACTCGGTTGGGATGGGAGATGTGTGCTGAAAGTAAAGGGCCAAACATGATAAGCCTTCAGTATCTGCATTGCAAGTCATAATTCCCAAAAGTAGAGAGACAATATGGGGAATATTGTCTGCCATGGAGGCAGTGGGAGGGTGGAAAACGTGGAATTATACTGGGGATATTGGTTGTGGGGAGTGTGCACTGGTGGAGGAATGTGTGTTTGATCATTGAGTGATTGTAACTCAGACATGAAAGCATGTAACTATATCTCATGGTGAATCAAGAATTTTTTTTAAAAAACTAAAAATAAAAATAAACTCAAAAAAATTATAAAGCAACATTCCATAATAGAACTGGATATTAGAGTTAGTATAAGGTGGCAAGAAAACTGCAGGAGAAGCAAAAGTAATTTAAGTAGTAAGAACAATAGTTCTGATAAAGAAAGAGTAAAATATATGAAAGTCAAAATGACCATATTGTAACTCAGTTATCATTACTGCTAAATATAGGACTGAATCAATTAATTAACAATTAGCTTTCTCAAAACAGCATTTTTTATCAGATAAGTAGTTTCATAATAAAATATTAAGGAAGAAAATAAATTTTGTTTATAAATTATTAAGTTAATAATTTATTAAATGAGAGCTACGTAATCCATTCAAAGTCAGATAATGCTGTAATTCATAAAAGTTTAAAAGTAACATTAGGTACAATATTTATTCTAATAATCAAGAGACATAATGCAAAGAAGCTAGGAACTTGGGGTTTAGCCATTAATGGGAAAGATGAATCTGCAAATAGAATATTAAAGTAAACATTACAGCATCAGTAGGTATTGACATTAATGAAGCTAATCCAATTTTACTCTG
Organism: Sorex araneus; assembly: GCF_027595985.1. Classification (NCBI taxonomy): domain Eukaryota; kingdom Metazoa; phylum Chordata; class Mammalia; order Eulipotyphla; family Soricidae; genus Sorex; species Sorex araneus. The sequence continues at coordinate 42,473,137 of NC_073302.1, read as the reverse complement.
TGATTCCCAGGGAAATTAATTTACAAGTCTACCATATGGTCTTCAGTGAGATAAAAAAAAACAGCTAGTATAGAGAGTAATAGGCAAACAAGTGTAATGTTTTGTACTCTGTAACAAAATCTGGGGTTTCTTACGTACTGTTTTCTGATTCTCATGATTTTTAAGGAGGAAAAGAGAGAAATGAACGGTATATCTACACAGGGAGCTACATAGTCATTTAACTGCAGTCTATTTTATCTTTGTGTTTAGTCTGAAAAAAATTTAATGTTCTTTTAGTAGTTGAGTATGTTATACTACTTTCACATGCTACAATTTCTTTATTAGTAATCTTTTATTGGGAAGTTATTTTTCCATATATTGTCTATTACAAATAGCATTGCAATGTATATCTTTTTGAATTTTTGTTCCTTTTGTTATTTAGGTAGTTACCTGGGAGTGGAATTTCTAGATCATAAGGCAAGTTGATATTTGCAATTAAAAATTTATGATATTTATTGAAATCAAAAATTCATTTTCATATGATCAATAAAATCACAATCTTTGCCATATATTCATGTTGTAAGTCTCCATATTTTCTTTTATGAAGGCTGGGCAAATTTATATTATCATTAACAGTAGACAGGAGAACCTTTTCTCCGAAGTCTTGCTACTTACTTGTCTCACTAACTAACGCATTCTGAAGTTTTAGAAAAAACTATGTGATGTAATCATACAGTGTCAAGAAAGGTCATTATTTATGGGGACTAGTTACAAATTGACTCCAGAAAAAATAATTTATGACAATGTATTTCTTTGGAATTGAACAGTTCACTATGATTGATTTTTTAAGTATTTTAAATATTAGAGTATCTTGAGGATGTTTTATTTATTTCAGTCAAATAAAAGAGGGGACAGCGTTTTCTAATATACAGATGCTTTCTTAAAATTTGCATATCATTTATAAAAATTAGTGTTAAAATTAAATTAGCAGTTCTCTAAGCTTAATTTATGTTTCAATCTACTTAATGTTCCATTGTAGATATTTGGTGAAAACTCAGTGAATTCCAAAAGAGAGAAAGAAACATTACCCTTTAATTTTGTGTGTTTTGGATGTTGGAAAAATATCTGGGAAATATTACAGCACACATACACACAAATGCAGTGTATGAATGTAACTATTGTCATTTATATAAGCCTTTAAAACCATTTCAGATATGCCAAACTTTTTTTATCACTTCATTCAAAATTATTTCAAGTATTGCAGGCAATGCTTCCTTTCTAGATTATAAATTCCTGGCACCTGAGTATCTACAGCATTTTGTTATCCCTTCACCCTGCTAAATAAGCTACTGTGACTTCTAGCACTGTTCTTAATTCACAACTAATTAAATTAATGTTTTCTGTTAACCTTAATCACTAAGATTTGATTAAGAGTAGCTTCTGAATTTGGATGTTTTCTCCCTATATGAGCTTTCCCTTTTCACTCACTAGAGTTGAGGAATAACTTTTCTCAATTGATGAATCACAGATAGATTTATATGTCCTACTCCCTTAATTTGTAGGTAATTTCATATTCACAGACTATTTTTCTTTGTATGAATTGTGCTTTACAATAATAAGCACAAGCAACTGTTAATAGATCTTTATTTGAAATTTTGCAGTGTTGGTCATCAAATTATACAGCTCTTATTTTATAAGTACAAGTGGTTGTGCAAAACAAACAATTCTAAAGAGGCTTTAAGTTGTAAAACCAATAAAATTTGTGTACACATTGATTCAAAACAAAATGAAATAAAATTACCACCATGTGAAAGATAAGCCTATGTAAAGTAAAATGGATATTTGTTTGCACATATGCATATGATCACAAAACCTAATAAACTTTGTTCAAATAATTTTAGCTTTGGATGGTGGTAGGGATGCTGGGACCATTGGTGGTGGAAAATGGACACTGCTGGAGGGACAGGCACTTGAACATTGTATGACTGAAATGCAAGCACAAAAGTTTGTAAGTATGTAACTGTACCTCATGTTGATTCACTAATAAATAAATTTTAAAAAATAATAGTTTTAGCTTTGGAGTTTATTTCAAGAAATTTCTCAGAATATACTTACCAAAATATTATAACATCACATATAATAGTGGAAGTGATCAATGATACATTATAGCATAAATAAGTCAGGAATGTAGTTCAATATGAAAAATCAAGTAAGTAGCTTGTGGTTATTTTCTTAATTGTCATTATAGCTTTCCTCTTTCTGACAAAATGGTAAACAAGAGGGATGGGGATTTTCTATTCTAAATGTAAACAAAATATTTGAAGACAACAAACTTCCATTGCTTATGGTAGTAACAACTGCTAATAATTTTAATATTGTTGTGTCAATTACCATACAAATTATACACAATATAGCAATTAATGAGTAAAAATATGTTTTATTCCATATAAAATTATTAACAGATTAGGGGCTGGAGCGATAGCACAGCAGTTGGGCGTTCGCCTTTCACTAGGCTGACCCGAGTTTAATTCCACTGCCCCTCTTGGAGAGCCCGGCAAGCTACGGAGAGTATTGAGCCCAAGCGGCAGAGCCTGGCAAGCTACCTGTGGCATATTGAATATGCCAAAAACAGTAACAATAAGTCTCTCAATGAGAGACGTTACTGGTGCCTGCTCAAACAAATCGATGAGCAATGGGATGACAGTGACCGTGACTACAAATTACTCAATATAACAAACTTTGTAAATATCACACGTTTAGAAAGATGTGATAGAACTGAACTTTAAACTCAGATAAAATTTGCTCCAATGTTGATACCTGCTATTGGTTTTACTTGACATAGACAGAATGTAATATAGCTTAGAAGAATGGAACCTATTTATAAAACAAATAAGCCTATGTCTAGAATCAACTGGGACTTCCTAAAGTCTAGAAATTCCTTAGTATTCATGCAGACACACACAGATTGCCTCCTGGCACACTTGAGATGGAAGAACCATCTGTCTTAAGATACTGGTGAGGCTTAAAGCATTCTCTGTATTCTGACCAACATTCTATTCACCGAATAAGAAAATGGAAGAAATCAACCTTTTAAGCCCTGCAGACAGACAAGTCAGGGTTAGGCAGTGATGGACAAAAGCTACTGTAAACTAACAGTTGGTTTCTAGACACTAGATGGATGACTGTTAATTTGGGATCATTAAAGTGTATTGATTTGCATTTTTGAGCTACTTATTAGAAGAGTGGGGGAGGGGGAGTATTATATCTAAAGAACTGGAAGCAATTGAGAAACCAATTTCAATTTGAAAAGAATGTGGAAGATATAACATTTGGGTGTAGAGTAAAATGGTTCTAATTCAAACAATTGGCCTGTCAGAATTAGCATCAAAGACTTTAATTGCCTGAATTAGAGAATTCTTCTTTTAAAATGTGCCCAAAATAGAATAAAACTCTAAGAAGGCAAATAATTAAAATGTTTCCCTAAATCAATATTTGACATGGGAAAATGACACTTCTCGATTTTGACATTTAAATTTTCAAGCTAAAATGTAGATCTTTAACTTGTTGGCATTCATTTTCTTCTCTGATCCAAAATTCATAAAAATAATGTAGCATATGTTGGAGATAGAACTGATTATTTTGTCAATGTCTGCAATATAATGAAGCTCTAGTAAAATCATATCAGTTTTAGTTGTTTTTCTCACATTGATGTAAATTCTCCAGGTGTAGGGTATATTTCTTCAAATTTAAGCAATTTTGCCCTGACTCTAAGGATATGTCCACATACTTGATTTTCTATATGCATGATTCTAGGGGTCAGAGATATAGCTCAGGGATTAAGTTGCTTTAGTTGCATGCAGCTGACCCTGGTTTGCGCCTGCTATTACATACAATACCATGAACACTATCAGGAGTGATCCCTGAGAACAGAGCCTGGGGTGAACTCTCAGCACTTTAGGATATGGCCCAAACAAAAGTTAATGAACAACAACAAAAAAATAAACAAGATAATAAACAAAAATTAAATAAAAATTAATAAAAATAATTTTCCTTCCTCTTCCTTTCCAATGTGTGTGTATGTACATGTGTGTGTGTTTATAGATATGTATATATCTATATAGGAAGAGGAAGGAAAATAGCTAGGTTAGAAGTAGAAAGACGTTACTGGTCTTTAAATTTAAAATAAATTTTCTTTAAAATAAATTTTCTGGTTTGGAATTTCATGATAATGGGCTCAGAATATGCACCAGAATATGCAGAATCTAATCCTCTCAGTCATCTCACTCTTCCTCAAACCCTATGTCTTACCACTTTACAGGTTTTAAACCTAGTCCGAAGTGTTCAGATAGGGGCCGGAGTGATAAAGTGATAATACAGTGGTTAGGGTGGTTGCCTTGCACATGGATGACCTGGGTTCGATCCCTGGCATCCCATATGGTCCCCTGAACACAGCCAGGAGTAATTCCTGAGTGCAGAGCCAGGAGTAAGCCCTGGACATCACCAGGTGTGACTCAAAAAAGAAAAAAAGAAAAAAAAGAGAAAAAGAGGTGCTCAGATATCCCCTTAGTTAAGATATTATAGGAGGAGGTTTTTCTCTTTTTTACCTTCCTCAGGTATCCTACTTAGAAATACCTCATGCACCAATATTCCTGTTTTCCCTTCCTTTCCTCAAATAAAGTGCCTAGTGAATTTGATCATGTTCTCTCTAGTCCTGTTATACCTTTTCTGGCTCAATAATTCCAATGGATTCTCTATCCGAAATGATACTCTAAAATCCTGCCAACGCATGAATATGTATATTTTAGGTAATAATCTATTTATTAAAATATTCCATGAGGTGCACTGTGGGTCATCATTGTAACCCAAAAGCGTCATTTCATGAGTTGGGAAGCCAAGACATAAGAAAAAATAGTAAAATTGAAGGATATTATAAAGATGGCTCAAATCTATAACTTGTAACTTTGATCTGTATTAGATATCAAATATTTTAAAATATGGACCTACACACTCCATATTATTTTTTTTTAAATTTCTAGCACATAAATCTAATCCATTGAAGCAGAAGAGAAATTAACAAGATAATTCAAGGAAGCAATCAAGAGAATAAGTTAAGTTGAAGAGAGCAACACAATATCTTTTTTTACATTAATTACTTTATCTTCATAATTTAAGTATAAGAAAAATGGTTCAACTCATAGAAATAGCATTTACATTTCTTATTTATATGCCACATTAATAGTGTCATGTTTCATCATTATTATTCTTGACCATGGGTGTGAAATTAGATTAATATTATTGTATTTACAAGTGATAGAGATGGTTATGACTGCAAATGTTATTTTATTAGGAAAAAAATAAAGAAAATGAAAAGTTCCGTGAAGGTCACTCTTTATACAGATGTATTCATTTGTAAGAACACACATAACAAATCTGTTTGTTTATTTATTTACAAAGTAATTTCATGGTTGAATAAATTTATGTAATTAGCTATCGTGTTTTAGCATAATGGCACCTTCATCCATAGAGGGTGAGTGATGTTTAAACTGAGAACCCTGCTATGTTGCTTATAAGTAACATAGTAGCAAATGTTCTTAATACTAGTAAGACTCTTATAATAAGCATTTTGATTTACAAGACACTTTCACATGTACTATCTAAATTAATCTTCAAAATAACCCAGATTATTGGTTATTTGAGGGTGAGAATATTATTTCTATTAATAATGTAAAGAAAATGAAGTACTAGAATTTTAATCATATATTTGCCCCTAGTTACTTGTTGCAGAGTGAAGATGAAACCAGCTCTCCTTGTTCTTAATTGCATAATATTTTTCTTAACAACGATTTTTCCTTTTTTTTATGTATGCCTAAAGTTATAGTTTATTTTATATATAATAAAAGGATTAGATAAAATTTACCCTTCCTATATTTCTGAATCATTGCTCTTAATTTTATCTATTTATTTATTTATTGAGATTTCTGGGCAACATTTGCTGTGTTCAAGATTTATTCCTGGCTCTGTGCTCAAGGATCATATATGGTGGTGCTCAGGGAAAAATATGTGGTGCTAGAGGTCAAACCCAGGTTGGCCACATGTAAGATAACTAACTACTTTTACAGCTGCATTAGCTCGTAGGCCCTCATTATTATTATATTTTGTTTTCTTAAAAAATTATTATTAGAACCATGATTTACAAATGTACTATGAGTTTAAGCATTCAATAATTCAACACCAATCCCTCTACCAGATCAACTTCACTCTACCAGTGTTCCCAGTTTCCCTCCACACCCCACCACCCACTCCACCTCTGCCTGTCAACTTGACAGGCGCAATACAAAGTTGTGCCTTTATAATGTGGTTTTGCTTAGATCTTATATTTTTGTTGAATCTGTGTTTTGGATAATTAGTTATACCTCTCATCATATAAATGGTATAACTGAAGTTCTAAGATTTGTTCACCCATTAATTCTCATTCTCTTCATCTTCCCTTGATTTCTTTCCTTTTCTTTCAATCTCCTCTCTATCACTTGGGTCAAGGTTCATCTAGGCTTCCCCTTCATACTACAGTACATTCAAATTTACTCTATATACCACAGATAAGTGAGATTATCCTGTGTTTGTCTCTCTTCCTCTGGTTTACTTCACTCAACATGATATCTTACAGTTTCAATCATGTTGCAGCAAATTGTATTATTTCATCACTCTTGCAGCTTCATAGCATTCCATTCCATGTATACCACATCTTCATAATCCTTTCATCTGTGGTTGGATATCTAGGTTGCTTCCATATCTTAGTTATTGTGTGAATCATTATTCTTAATTTTAATTGACCACATTTAGTCCTATGCAATATTATTGGCTCACATCAATGCTTAATCACTTGATCACTTGCTCACTTGACATCCTGTTATGCATTGATTTGCTCGACCGGGCGCCAAAACATCTCCATTCATTCCTGTTGCATGCTACTGCAGCCCAATGGCATCTGCTCACTCCAGGAACATGAAGAGCCTCAAACCGTTCATTCAGGGTCTTGATGAAGAAGTTTGACCATCTCATAGGTGGGTGGCCATGAGGTCTTTCGACATCCCGTGGAGTCCAGTCATTAACGGCTCTAGTCCAGTGGTCATCTCTAAATCGCATTCTGTGTCTGGCCCATCTGATTTTCGACACCTTGGCACATGAGACAGTGTTCCTGATCCTTGATCTTCAATGGAAGTCTAAACTCCGGATTCCTTCTCTTACTTGAGTGAAATGTGATACTCCAAGACAGCTCTTTCGATTCCTCTTTGGGAGACCTGAACAGCGTTCTCACCTTGTTTTCATGGGGCCAAGGTCTGTGAGGTGTATATTAGTGCAGAAATAATGGTGGAGTCGAAGAGATGTTCGCAGAGCCAGAGATTTCTTCATCCTCTTAGGTATTTCTTCGATGCTCTCGAAGGTATTCCATGCCGCTCTCTTCCTCCTGCATAGTTCAGGTGCCAGGTCATTTGTTATGTTGAGTTCTCTACCTAGGTACACATAACTGCTGCGTTCATAGATGTTCATTCCATTGAGAGCAAATGGAACATTAGTAACTAGTTTGTTTTTCATGAACGTTGTCTTCGTGAGATTCAGCTGCAGTCCGACCTTTCCACAGTCACGGTCGAAGTCGGCCAGCATTTGTGCTGCTTGGCTAATGTTTGGTGTTATTAGAATGACATCATTAGTGAAGCAGAGGTGGTGTAGTTGCCAACCATCTATCTTCACTCCCATTCCTTCCCATTCTGTAGTTGCATAACATGCTTGAGGGTGGCACTGAAGAGTTTCAGTGAAATGGTATCACCCTGCTAAACCCTTCTCTTAATGTCGATGATTACTTCCTTGTAGAATGGTGAGATCCTGGTAGTGAATCTGTAATACAGCTCATGGAGTATCCTGATATACTGAGTTTGAATGCTCTCTTTGGCTAGGGCTTCGATGATCACTTCAGTCTCAACAGAATTAAAGGCCTTCTTTAAATCAATGAACATTAGACAGAGCGGCATCTTGAACTCCTGAGAAACCTCAATAAGCTTGGTCACCATGTGGATATGGTCGATTGTGTGGAATTTTTTTCGGAACCCAGCTTGCTCACATGGTTGTCCTTCATCTAGTGTTCTGCCAATCCTATTTATGATGACTCAAGTGAACAGTTTGTAGACGACAGACAACAGGCGGATCGACCAATAGTTGCCGATGTTGTTGATGTCTGCCTTCTTGTACAATAGAACGGTCCTGTAGGTTTTCCATTGGGATGAAACATTGCATTCAGACAGGTAGCATGTGAATTGCCGAGCCAATGTATTGATAAGTACTGATGGCAGATTCTTCAGGTGTTCGGATCTGACGTTGTCTGGGCTGATTGCTGTTTGTTTCCTTACCAACAAAATGGCATGTCGAATTTCAGAAGGGAGAACATTGGGAACGACATATCCATCCTTCAGAATTTGGTATATGGGCAGGTGGACATGGCTATCAAAGATATCTGAGTAGAACTCATGGATAATATTCTCCATTGCCCTTCTGGAATATGTGATAGATCCATCAGGACATTGGAGGGCAGTCATCTTGGTTTTATAGTTGGCAAAAGACAGGTGGGTGTTGCAGATACTTTTCTGCCACATTGGCCAACACTGCTGTTTTTCTCTCTTTGAGGTCTTCCTTTATTGCTTCTTTGCACTGCTTTGCGAGCTCGGACATTAGCTTGTGATTACCTGAGGCTCGCTGCAAGCCACGTTGGCGAATGAGCTTGAGAGTTTCCGAAGATAGGCTGTTAAAAATTATTACCTAGTTAAGATATATCATATTGATATCCTTGGTAATTATAGATTACTAGAATTCAAATATTATACATGTAAATTGTGTCTCTATTTTCCCCTTAAATTTCTTAAATGTGAGGAATAACTTTTGGCATATTTAATACAAAAATAAAACTTATTCAGCACACTATTTACATAACTATATATAATATGAACATTTTCTATAAGAAATAGAAAATTTTCTGTCTGAAAATGAAACTATTAATTCATTAAGATGATGCGATTTTTAAAACTGACAAAACAGCTAGTTAGCAACATTTCTTGTTAACAATTATATTTAGGCATAAAAGTCATTTGCTTTCCTTAGTTTCATAACAATAATTTGCTGACTGTTCAGACTTTGCATGATTTTATTTTTAATCAAGAAAAAATATGTGTTTTCTACAAAGCTACACTTTTCAGTAGATTTTGGTCTATAAAATCATTTTGTAAATGGTCAAATGTATAAGACATGGTAATGTCAACAAGTACATATATAAAAGAAAACTATGTTTAGAGGGTTAGGCTATTTTTGTTTTGATTTTAATTTATTTGCTTACTGGTATTTACAACCAAAACTTTGATTAACTTAAACTAGTATGTCATTAATTATATCTATATATTTAGATAGTTAAGACTATAGAAATATGACCACCCTCTTCCAAAATGGAGTCAGAGGAAATAAAAGCACTAATAGGATTATGTTCAACCCAAATAAATTGAAGTGATCATCAAAAGTCTCTCCAAAACAAAATCCCAGGTCCATATGAGTTTCCCTTGTTAATTCTTTCAAACCTTCAGATTGTTCCTGTGACACAGCCTTCTTAAGTTCTTACAAAAACTTGAACAAGCAGCAATTCTTTCAATCAGTTTCTATGAGAATTTCATTACCCCATATCATAAACAAAGCTAACACTAGTAAAGAAAATTACTGACCAATAATCCTGATGAGTATACATGCAAAAGTCTTCAACAAATATTGTCACTGTCACTGTCACTGTCATCCCGTTGCTCATCAATTTGTTCGAGCGGGCACCAGTAACGTCTCCATGTTGAGACTTGTTACTGATTTTTACATATCGAATACACCACGGGTAGCTTTCCAGGCTCTGCTGTGTGAGCGATATACTCTCTCTCAGTAGCTTGCCAGGCTCTCCAAGAAGGGTGGAGGACTTGAACCCGGGTCAGCCCTACCACTGTGCGATCGCTCCAGCCCTCAACAAATATTGGTGAATCAAATTCAATAATACAGGGTCCATAAAGATAGTACAGAAATTGAGATACTTTCCTTGATTCTGGCAGCTCCAGTTTTATTACATGGCACAACATATAGTCTTCTCAGTACCACCAGAAGTGATCCCCGAGCATGGAAATAGAAGTATACTCTCAACATGACTGGGTGTGGCCACACCCCCCCTCCTCAAAGATTCAAAGAATATCTTCAAAAGATAATCGAAAATTACCAAATGTAATTTATTCCAGAGGTGCAAGATTTTTTATTATCTAGAAATTTTTTATCATCCTGATAATATTCTAGATTTTTTTATTATCTAGAAATCATATAATGTGACATACCACCTCAACAAAAGGAAACATTAAAGGTTTCACACTGAGACAAAGAATTATTTTTCACAGCATTTAGCATTCAGTTATAATTAAAAGTTCCAGCAAAATATGGGTAGAGTGTACTCATTTCAACATGGTGAAGGCCATCTACAAAAAACCAAAAACTAATATCTTATTCAATGCTGAAAATCTGAACGTGTTTTGTCTAAGATAATGCATAAGTCAAGGATGCATATTCTCACCACAATTATTCAACTTAGTGTTGAGTTCTACAGACAAAGTAGGCAAGAAAATTAAACAAAATTTATATAAAGAGAAGAATTAAAACTATGACTGTAACTGAAATAATAATATACTTAGAAAACCATTAACAACACACAATAGAAACTATAAACTGACATTATATAGTGGAAGACTACAAAATCAATAAACAAAAATCCCATTTTCAGTGCCATCCAAAAGACTTGCCTACAGAGCAACTAATGAGGTGGGAAAGTATATATCAAAAAGCAGTAAGTTAGTACTTAAAGAACTGAATCATAATTTAAAACATTAAAATCTATGTAAATATTTTATATGATGAAAAAGTTTATTGTTCATGGAACAGACAAGATGTGCATATTTTCCCAGAAACATAGCCCAAGCAAGATGTCAAGTAATATTTTACAAAGGATCAAAAATTAGGGGCTGAAGTGATAAAAGAGCAGTAAGGCATTTGCCTTCTATGTGCTGCTTTGCGTTGGATCTCCAACACCCATTATAATCTCAAAAACCCACCAGGAGTAATTCCTGAGCACAGAGTCAGGCATATATCCTGTGCTGAGTGTAGCCCCAAACATTCCCAAAATAAAAAAACCAAAAAATCAAAGATTATGCAATGGAAAAGTTGTTTATTTTTTAAATAAATGATACTGAGAAAACTATATGGCTACATGCAAAATAATTAAAGCGGATATCTATACTGTACACTAGAACAACCTCAATATAAAATAAATTTTTGAATATTAGGGCTGAAACCAAGAAAATTTAAGTGAAGATATTAGTCTTGGCAATTACTTTCTGGAACTGATAGTCACAATAAAAATTAACAAGTTGTACCTCATCACACTGAAAAGAGTTTACTCAATAAAGTAATTTATCAGAAAAAATAAAATGAATTCATCAATTGGCATGAAAGGTGTTTAAAAAATCTCATTTAACACTCTGACAAAGAAAACATATACATGATCAACAGATGCATGTAAAAACACTCATAAATACATCATCAGGAACATAAGAATCAAAACCAAAATGTGACATTATCTTATATCTGTTAGGTTTGCTAATATCTTAAGTTCAGTATTTAGCCAATGTTGGTGAAGACATAGAGAAAAAGGAGAATTAGCACTATGGAAAACAATATGTAATCTGTTATTTTAAACTAAAAGTAAAACTAGTATGTAATAAACTTCTAACTGTACATTTAAAACAAAGATAAATCTATATTCCCAGATTTAGTGCAGCATTCTTCATAATAACCAGTATAATGGGCACATCAAAAGCGTCTATGAGTGGTTGGATTAAGATCTGGTAGATTTATACTAAGAAATATGCATGGTTATTATCATGAGAAAGAAGAAATAACCCATTTGCAACAATAGATGAATGTAGAGTATAATATTAAGTAAAGTAGAAAATAAAAGAAACATTCAGCATAGCGTCTCTCTTTAGAAAAAATGTCTAAAATATGTGCTTACTGGAGCTGAAAAGTAACAGAAGTAAAAGAAACTGGCAGAAATACAAAGATTTTTAGTTAGATCAATAAGATGTGAGGATCTATGTGGTGATTGTGACAATAATCATCATTGATAATATTTCATTGAATATTGAAAGTTAAGAGAGTTGAACTTAAATATTCTTACTCACAAATGAAAAAGATAAATCATATAAGAGATGATGGCTATGTTGAAAACATACCAGGAATTCTTTTACATTTTTTTTTGCTTCAAATCAGTAACTATTCTTTCTTCCTTTTTTCTTTTTCTTTTTTTAAATTGAATCACCATTAGATACAGTTACAAAGATTTCATGTTTGAGTTTCAGTCATACAATGATCAAACACCCATCAGTAATTATTCTTTCCTTGAATGAGGAGTTGACCTAACAACTACATTTCTTTTTTCTTTTTTTTTTTAAATTTGTGTATGTTTCGGCAGTCACAAATTACCATCTCACACTACAATTATGACAGCTGAGGCTAAACTACTAATTGTCACAGTCCAATTATCTCCATTGTTTTAACTTTTAACCAATTCCTCTCATGACACAGTTGAAAATTAGGGTAAAATAGAAAGCATTTCATCACATGCTACGCACTTTAAGATTTCTACTCTTTCTTCTAAAAATGATCTTAGGGGCATAGCAAAATATTAAGGAAACCGTTTTAAGGGCTTGCCTCCTGGGCTATTCCTTGTTTTAAATATCTTCCAGCATCTGTATTGCAAACCATAGTGCCTAAAATGAGAGAGAGGAGAAAGAAAGAAAGAAAAAGAGAGAAGAGAGGTACTGGGAACACTGGTGCTGGGAAATTACACTGGTGGAGGGATGGGTGTTGGAGCATTGTGTGTGACTTAAACACAATGAAACACAAGCAATAATAAATAAATAAATAAAAATTCTGCTGTGAATTTTTTATTTTTTAAATAATAACTATTTTAACAAGTGGTCATTGAAACAACACTTGATGAAAGAAGAAATGTGAACAAAAACTGAGTGTGAACAATATCTAATGTAACAGAAAGAAAACAAGTGTCTTTTTGTTTGTGTTGTTTTTAGGGGGCCACACCTGGTGATGCTCAGGGATTTTTCCTGGCACTGTGCTCAGAAATTATTCCTGGCAGTGCTCAGGGAACAATACAGGAGGCTGAGGATTGATCCCAAGTTGGCTGTGTGCAAGGCAAGTGCCTTACCCACTTTTTCTGGCTCTGGGCCTGAAAGTGTGTTTAAAACAGTAGAGATATATATCTGGCTATCTTATTGGAAAACATTGAATATAGCTAGTAAAAACACAAAGTTGGCATAGTATAAGAAGCTCGGTATTTAAAGACAGCTTTTTGGAATAGAGAATGACACCAATTTTCCTCAATTTATGTCAAAATACAGCACATTTTTTCCAAGAAGTTACTTTCAATGGAAATAAATGCAAACAGCTACAAAAATCACATATAGAAGACTTTCTAAATTAAAAAATTTGAAATCAAGAAAAAACAAATTTTTGATTGATTAAAAATGCATTCAAAAGAAATAAAATTTATTCATTTTGCACAAATAGTTCTTCATGTTCTGCTACTTATTCTATTATTATATAATACAAGTCTAGTCCGTGAGGACGTTAGTAGTGAGTAGATAAGACACTTCCCTATTTAGATCAATAAAATGAAGTAGAGAGTAATGAAAACAGAAATTAGTAAGGTGACACAGAGTCTTGGCTAAGAGTTGGATAGCAAGGAGTGATTTAAAGTGGATGGTGAAGCAAGGTCATGCTGACAAGATGCCCCTTCAGTTGAGACAAAAGACAAGTCTCACCTGGGTGGAGGACAGGACACCTCAACAGACTCATGCAGAGATTATGCGGTGGAAATGAGCATATTGTTCAAAGAAAGGGTCTAATCCTAGTGGATCATGTGAAGACTACTGGGAAACAAATTTAGTTAGATGGTCAAATGTTAAGGTGCTTATAATTCAAAGACCAGACTTTATTTCAGGTGACGTGATTAAGAGCCAGAATTTCTAACAAAAAGATATGTTGACATTTGAGGTCATTCTAGTATTTGGGAAATAAATTGTGGAGAAAGCTAAAAGCAGAACAGTGCAGCCAATAAAATGAATGTTGCAATATTATGAAAAGAAGTAAAAATTGTTTGGACCGAGACAGTGGCTATGAAGATGGAGTGAATTGAAGTTATTCAGCACACCTGAGTCATAGAAGTTCCAGACAAGGGATTTGATGGAAGGTGGATTTTTCATAGTGTAGAAAAAGTTACTATATTTTTTATTTGTTGCAATATTTCTTCTTATTTTTATGTTACTATTTCAAAACTGATAACTTGCTCTATTTGCTTTCTTTTACTATCTAAAACTTAACAATTATTCTCATATTAAGAAATCTAAGAGAATTATTCTCAAGTTTTAAGTATTAGGCATTACAGAGCTAAAATCTTTCCCCCTAACACTTATCTTTCCTCTATGAACAAAAACACCTAATTTATTTTACTTGAAAAAAAATGGACAGTGCAAAAATGGACAGTGAAAAGATGGAAAATTTTGTGCAAACAAGCTTTGAATTTTTATTTTATTTGAATTTTTATTTTTTGAAAAATATAACCAGTGGTTATTCATTTCTTAAAATATAATAGATGATTTCTTTCTACTACTTTTCTTATCAAATCCCTTTTCATCTTTTGTTGGACAATCTTATTTTTTCTCATTGGAATAAACATATTTAGAAAAGTATGTACAGTGTGTGAATTGGTTGCATAGTTTCAGATCTAGATTTACCTTCTTAACTTTCCCTAACTCTCCCTTCAAATCATTTCACATTCAGCCTCTCAAGAACAAGGACAGATTTTACTATTTTCTACATTATGATTGAAACTTTAGGTTGTAGCAAAATCTTCTGAGAAAATGTGTATCATTCAAAACTATATTCTTGTGTCACACACACGCACACACATATATTCACATATGAATATAGGCAAAATGAATATTACCAGCACACATGTGTGTGAATCATATGCATGTGTATTTTATATTTATCATAATTTTTAAAATCCATTATATATGATGTCTGCTATTTTCAGAAACAAAAAGAAGTGGCTTCATTGTAAGCATTGACCTGGAAAAAGTATAGAATACTGCATCTTTCCCCCTGCTAGTTCTACATTTAAATATAACCTGCTGTTTAATATAGAAAAGGATAGCCTAAGTGAAATTATAAAAGGAGTAAAAGAAACTAACGGATTGCATAGAAACTAAGCTATTTAGTATGTAGTCAGAAAATACAATCATATTTCCATATTTTACTGGGTATATTATTATAGAAAAACAAGCATTATTTTCAAAAGACATAGTATCCTTATTGATTAACTCTGAAAAAAAAACTATACATGCTCTTTTTCTTAATAGGTTGTGATGACCAGAACCTGATATTTTATTTGATTGAGACAGCACAAGGAGCTGTGAACATTATCACAGTGGCCACAGAATAAATACAAAAAAGAAAAAACTAGAATACCACTGATAATTGTCTTATCTAGACAATAAATTCCAAGACTCCTTCATGTTCTCACACATATTGTATATTGACATTTATAAATGCACACCTTTAAGAATCGTTTCTAATTCAGCCAATTCCTTGTTATTTTGGCATGAAACATGTTTGAAATGTTTGTAATTAATGAAGTCAATTCTCTAATGCCTACTCTTTCTTTATATAGGAAAATATTTCTGAATAAAACAAGCCACCCAGCTTCATTTATAGTTTACATAAAACAAAAAATGAAGAACTTAAGTAGCCAAATGAATCTTGAGGGTGTAGAACATCTCTCATGATACATACCCTGTGCCCTCTATTGTATGTGATTTAGTACTTGCCTTCTACTCCACTGAATACCAGGACTACTCAAAGTGGTCTAAATTGCTTGGCTAAAAGTCTTGCTATAAGTTCCACAATGAATACACTCACCAGGACAAACACTTAACATTTAGTGATGGAGTGAAGCAATAACAACATTTTAAAGGGTATTATTTAAAAGGAGGTTCTGAATACAGTTATTTTATAAAAGCAGAGTATTTCTCCATGACAATTTGAAGGAAAATGCTTACTTAGATGTCTGTTTCATCCTACCTTTTCCATACATTGAGATGCAGCTGGAGATTGAGACTTAATCACATGACCAGGTAATCTATTAGCAAACTTGTTTGAGATTGCTTCTCCTTCATGGATTCTCCCCTCGAGTAGGTCATCTCCAAAAGACACTTTATAGTTTTTTGATAATTAAAGCTCATAACTGAGAATGTTACTAGTACTGTGATTCTCAAAGTCTGTCAAAATCTGAAACTTCAAAAATCTGGAATGATGTGCATCGCTTTTCAAAAATTTGTTTAGCAAGTCACAACATTCAGGTGAGTATGCTTTACTATTTAAAAAAAAGTTAAAAAAAGCCAATGATGTTATCATTGTGAAAGAACTAAAACTAGTTTGTGATAGCTCCTTTTGTATAAACACAAAATAGATTATAACCCTTTCGGTACGTTCCATTATTACTGAGATTTTAATAGACCTTTCATGTATTGATTTCTTTACTATATAATCATTCTTGAATTGATGCATGATGCTGAATGTGCTAAATAATTGATAGCATGGAGATTTACTGGGAAAGCTATGACAAGCTGGAGGATGTGGCAGAAAGAAGCTTGGCAGAACAGCAATAAATGCAGTCAGAAGAGGACTGTGCTGTCAGGATAGGAATATTGTATGATTAATTGCTCTATTACTTCTCCTTGGTCTGCAGAAAGGCTAGAGGAGATTAAAAAGGGAGTAGAACATAGTTTGCTGAATGTGGCTTCTTCTTATTTATTCATTGAAGTCAAGGGTGAGGCCAAATGTCTGAGCTTCTGTTATATCTTTATTTACCAAAGACAGAGGCAATAACTGATCCTGTTGAAATTTTATAGAAAAACATTTGGTTTCATAATCATATATTCATTGTATTAATGTTACATGGCTATTCAGAAAGCATGTCAATTTCCAATGAATTATCAATCACTTTGAGAGCGGGATGTCAAAAAAATGGTAATGAACAAGAACTATAACAGAAAAATGGTAGTACTATAAAAGGAAAATAGTAGCGAATAAAACCTGTAACAGAAAAGTCACACCACCCAAGGTGTTGTTTAGTGCTTAAAATATATGCTAGTTTTGTTTTTAACTTTTAACATTGTTTTACCCAAATTGCCTAGTTGATACTCATGCAATTATAAGGTTATACTGGAATTTTATCACATATACACATAAAAATAAAATTTGCAGTATTTTGAAGTTTATATTTTCAATATCACAATTATTCTGGCTTATCCTTTCATGAAGTAATAAATAATAAATTAAAATCATTTGTTCTGAAGTAAGAAAAGTGAAATAAAATTTTTCTATTGCAATTTCAGTAACTACTTCAATTTTTTAAAATTTTATTTGGGATTATTCCTGACTTTGTTCTTCAGTATCAATACTGAGATTTGAAGGAATCATTTATAGTGCCAGGGATCAAATTGGAATTGACTATGTGCAAAGCAAGCACCAAAACTTCTGAATTATTTCTTTGGCACTGCAAATTTAAATTTTTATCTTTTCAATCTTACCAAACTTATCAATTTTCCAGAACTCCTACCAAAGTAATAGGGTTCTTATAAGTAATTTTTGAAGACCAGTCAAGTAATACATAGTAAAATGTAAGTGATTTTATTTTATTTATTTCTGGAAACTCCTAAACAGTATTTAGACCTGGGAATTGTTCTTGAGGATACTTAGGTATGGGCTGGAGCAATAGCACAGTGGGTAGGGCATTTGCCTTGCACTGGGGCAACCTGGGTTCGATTCCTCCACCCTCTTGGAGAGCCCGGCAAGATACTGAGAGTATCCCGCCCACAGGGCAGAGCCTGTCAAGCTACCCGTGGCATATTCGATATGCCAAAAACAGTAACAACAAATCCCACAATGGAGATGTTACTGGTGCCCACTCGAGCAAATTGATGAGCAACGGGATGACAGTGACAGACAGTGATACTTAGGCAAAAGGAAGGTTCAGTGTGAGGGCCCAGTAGTACTGGAGGTCATCAGGGTCACCCTGACATATATGATGGCTTCAGAGTTAGATCAGATACTGTCTGGTGGCCATGTGGTCCTAGAGATCTAAACTGGAACCTTGTACATATGAGTCATAAACCACTGTCCCTTGAGTTAATTCCCAAGCCTCAGATGGGTTTATTGTAGAGTTCTTGATTGTCAAATAAGAATTTGGCTCTTTGGTTTTAATTGGATGGGAATAGAGCTTTATATGTAACTGTATTTCATTTGCTTGTGTAATAGTTTCAATCTACCTACCATATGAAAAGTTTATAACTTAAACAACCCTGAGTTATTTTATAGGTCATACACTGAGTTTTTAAGTAAAGTATGTTATAACAGAAATCAAAATACCACACCTGTGTCATACAATGCAAACTATAAACATGGAGCATTCTCATGCTATTTATCAAAGTAGCATGGATTGCTGATAAAAGATCATTACTTTCATACATCTCATGCCAATTCTATTAATTTTTTCTACTTGTTTAGGAAATTGACTTGAGAAATGGTTCTCAACGCATTAAAACATAACTCTGGTTCAAACACTTTAATATAGTATATCGACTGTATTTTCCCTATTTTTGTTTAAAATATGATAGGTTATATTTATATATATGTAAACATTTTGTTATTACTACTACTGAATTTGTACTGCAAATGCTAGATATGAAAATTATCTTTACTACAGAATAACATTATTTATTCAAGATAATAGTTTATTCAATTTTCGTGGCATTCTAGTACATATTCCAAACTGCATACTTGGGGCTTTTGCAAAATGTCTGATAATATTGGTTTTTCCTTTTTCCCTGGCCACAGAGAGTTTAAGAATATTGGGTTACACCCATCACAATGCTCCCAAGGCACTCCCATTCCTCTGTGCTTATCTGTAACCTCTTCTCTGCTCTGCTTCCCCAACCAGTCAATCACCTTTATCTCCAAATCAGACTCTGTTGACTTGTACGATGAGATCCTTCTAGGACACTGGATTTGTATTTGTAAGTGAAATATTGCTTTTCTCTTCTCCTTTGTCTTTTGCACACTTACTTTAGAGCAGTGTCCTTTTTGTATAGACACAGGCAGACAGTTAATGCTATGCTTTGGTAACTTGGGATTTAATTGACTCTTAATAATATTCACTCCTGGATATCCATTTTCTCGACTTAAGCCTCAGTTGCCCTTAGTTCCTAGCACCCCAAAAGCAGGGTCCTGATGAGGGACTGAACGGACCCAAGGCAAGCTGTGAGCTACCCTGGCATCGAAATGGGCCAGACCAAGCGCCATAATAGTAAACTATAAGGAACGCAATAATGAACCCCTAGATGACCCACCAGCTCTGCTCTTCAGATTCATGACCTAAATCTCTGAAGAGTTGCAAGCCAAATGGCTGAAATTCATGAACACACAAATTTTCAATTATCATTTCAGTAACAACTCCAATTTTTCATTCCCCTATCCCTCCCGATTGAAAACTCTGGAGTGCCCTGCCCTGCCCAGGGGGATGTGGGGTGAGTCCCTGCCCTGCTCACGACCAGCAGCCGTACCCACAAGTCATTGCTGCTGCCCTGCCAAGAGCCTACAGCCTAATTTCATGGCTACACTCAGAAACTTTACAGACTTATCCCAGGTCTACAGCTCCTGAAGTTTCTGGACACCTCTAAATTCCACAGTATTGAACAATCTAGTAGGAGCTCACCAAATTAGATGACAAAATAATGTAAAAGGCAGTTAAACTCAACAAACAAAAATAACTAGCACAGAAGGCTCAACTAGCCACAAACAGCTTAAGAAACCCTCAGCCAAGGACTTAATAATCTTATAGTGAGATACAAAAATTGTCACTCTGTTACTACAGCATTTTTTGATCATTCCTTTAGCCATTTGATTGGGACAAGTAATATAAAACAAATTATCGTGTGCCTGCTAAAAGGGCAGACTTGTGGAGTTGTTGGGAAAATGGGGACATCATGATTCAGGAAAGATCACTCAGGTGGTGGTATTGATGTTGGAACATCAAAACGTAACAACAGAATTAAAAACAACTTTTAAATTATGGTATTTTAAATAAAGTGAAAAAATATTGTAGGGGCTGGAGTGATAGCACAGCGGATAGGGTGTTTGTCTTGCATGTGGCCGACCTGGGTTCGATTCCCAGCATCCCATATGGTCCCTGAGCACCACCAGGAGTAATTCCTAAGAACAGAGCCAGGAATAACTCCTGTGAATTGCCAGGTGTAACTGTCACTGTCATCCCATTGCTCATTGATTTGTTCGAGGGGGCACCAGTAACGTCTCTCATTGTGAGACTTAGTGTTACTGTTTTGGGCATATCAAATATGCACGGGTAGCTTGCCAGGCTCTGCCATGCAGGCGTGATACTCTCAGTAGCTTGCCGGACTCTCCGAGAGGGGAGGAGGAATTGAACACGGGTCAGCCGCGTGAAAGGCGAATGCCCTACCACTGTGCTATCGCTCCAGCCTCCCTGCCACACCCGCCAAAAAAATGTAGAACAACATTATTAGCAATAGAAATTTATAATACAATATATAAAATAAAAATAAATTAAATATAAAATACTTAGATAATTATAAAAAATAAATACAAATGAAAATGAAAATAAATATACTAAAAAGAAAAATACATGAAACATACACAGCAACTTAAACAAGTGTTTGTTATCAAATCTGAACCTAGTTACGTATTCCATTTTCATGGAATACTGCTTTCTCTTTAGCTGTATAGGAACCAGGCTATTTATCTTTTTTCTCCCACTTTTGAACATTTACATGAATTAATCTTTACAGGAAATGATCTAACTATCGAACTTGCAAGTTGATCTCAGTTATCATCAAAGTTTCAACGTAAATGTCACATCATTAATGATATGCTGGCATACACACAAGTGTCAAGTCAATGTTTATTTTATCACAACTTTATAAATTTTAAAGAATGCATCAGCATCTGAAACAATCTATTTTGCATACATATTTATTAGGAATTTATTTTATTTCTCCCAATGTTTGGTGGTATTTTCATTGTTGTTTATGTTTTGTTTTTGGTCCATTTCTGGTATACTCAGTAACTATGCCAATTGAGTTTTCTCAATGGTACTTTAGGAACCATGTGATGCAGTGATCACATCTGGGGTTCCCACATAAAAAGCATATGTTCCAGCCCATTGATTCATCTCACCTGGCTCCAATTTAGCTATTGTAGTATAATAGTGCTTATATAATGGCCCTCCAAACCTGTCCACCTTCAAAACCCTGGAATCTGCAAATGTCCAAAAGGGATAATCCGTAAGTGATAAAAAAGTTGAAATAGGGGATTATTCTGAATTGACCATATCAGTTAAATTTAATCCCATAAAACCTTAAAAATGGAAAATTTTTTCTGGCTATAGTTGGTCAAAGAAAAATATTACTAGAGAATAAACATAGGATAATGTAATGTGAGGATAAAAAACAAAGAATTAAGAGTGAAGTGATGTGAAAATCTTCTAGAAAATAAAAAAAAAATAAAAGGAAATGGATTTTCTCAGGTAGCTCTGCCAACACTTTGATTTTTGTCAACTGGTTGTCAAATTGAATTTATCACCTCAGAGTTGTAAGTTAAAATATTTTTTGCTGTTTATGCCACCAAAACCGTGTTAATTTGTTTTAGCAGCAATAGAATATGTGTACAACTATAAAACCCTGAAAATCAGAAATTTCTTTTCTATGTTTCACTCTAATGTTAGAGTTTGGAAATGTTTGCCTGGTAAATAGCATTCAATATGAAGTTGTTCAATATTAGTTATATGTAGATAGTGACCAAAAATAACCCATACCTGAATATGTATATTTAAAAATGTATGTGGCCTTTTGATATGGTTCACTAATTTTTTTAGGTAATTTCTATTGTCCATTTTTCTTCTAATCATCTTAAATAGTAAAAGGATAGTATAATTACTGTACTAAAAGAGGTAAACTGCTACTAAAAGTCCTCCCTTTTTTTAATTGAATCACCATGTGGAAAGTTACAAAGTTCTCAGGCTTATGTCTCAGTTATACAATATTCAAACACCCACCCCTTCACCAGTGCCCATATTCCACCACCAAAAACCCCAGTAAACCTCCCGCCCCCGTCCCCCCACCCCCAACTGTATAACTGATGAATTTCACTTCATTTTCTCTTTACCTTGATTACATTCCATATTTCAACACAAAACTCACTACTGTTGTTGGAGTTTCCCCCCAAGAAAGACAGCCCTACTGCCAAGGAAGCATTTGATAATTAGTTTTCCATTGCTGAGAATGAAGAGATATGTAGCCCCACTGCTCCAAGTACATAACTCTTTTTTTCCCTTTTTCCTTTTCCTTTTTTTTCCCCTCATCCCCCTTCCCGTGCCTCATAGTATGGTGGACACTACGCCGCATTTCTCCCTGAAAATGGGAAACAACCGGGAAAGAGGGATATTTTCTCTTCTCAGCCAGCATGGGGCTATTGCTTAGTTCACAGTCCAGAGAAATGGCTGCTACTTTGATTACCTTCAATATTTCAAAAAAAAACTCACTGTTATTATTTGGAGTTCCCCCCCCCACCCCAAATCAGACCTGCTAAAAAGGAACCGTTTCACATTGCTGACAATTAAGAGATGTTAAGTCGAGCAGACGCGGCATCGTTCGCGCGGTTTTGGATTTCTGTATAAAGTCCAGGGAAAATTCTGCCAGAAATTGCATAGCCCAGCTCACAGTCCCAGTGCATTGCTGTAAGAAGCTGCGCTGGATGCCAAAATGTGTTAGGTTTCTGGAATCAAAGTCTTTAGGCGCAGAGAGTCCGTTTTGCTCCCCTTTGTTCTTAATGAAATAATAGTGACTAAAAGTGCTGTTCTCCCTAAAAGTTTACAAGAGTTTAGAGAACAATTCAGTAGAAAACTAAACTGATGATCATTTTTGTTTCCTCTTATTCCCGTGCATTCCCTAATTTTATTTTGAAGGAAATTTAAGTCTTAAAACAATCTTAATTATAAATGTTTCCACCTTTAAGAGATAATAAATCTACTTTGTTTAGCATTTTTCAAAGTTATACATTGCTTTAGCACACTGGTTCTAAGTTATCCCATTCATGTGATTTGATTTTGTCAATCAGATATTGGTGAATGATATGCCTATAACTTCAACAAGTTGTTGCAAGTTTCTTATCACTTATTTGTTCCTTCTGCTATTGGTCTGAGAAAAGGTCTGGAATAGTCAACTCTAGATAATGAGAAACATGTTGAATAGAATGAACTCCCCTAAGTCACATAAACTCAAATCCTCAGTTTTCAACCTGCTTATGTCTGGTTTATGAGACCAGTTAAAACTAGGTGAAATCATTCCCCTGTAAACACACAAACTAATTTTTGTTTTAAATCACTAATTTGAGGATGACTAGTGTTATGGTCACAGAATATTGGTGAAATAAAGATTTTATTTTATAAATCAGTGATAAGCATAGAAAATATTATCAAACTAATGTTTCCTGGCTGGAAAAGATTCAGGTTTCAAACCTTTAAAATTATCCCAAAGGGACCAGAGCAATTACACAGTGAATAGGACATTTTTTTTGCACACAGCCAACCCCAATTCAATCTCCGGCATCCCATATGTTCCCCTGAGCACTGCCAGGAGTAACTCTTGAATGCCAAGCCAGGAATAACCCCTGAGTATGCTGGATGTGACCCCAAAAGCAAAATGATAATAAAAAATAATAATAATAAATAAAATTGGTCCACATTCAAACCACATTGCCATGTAAGCCCATCTACTGGTCTTGTACCAGAGACATATAATATATCTCAAAAGAGAACAACTAGCTGCAAATATTTCTTGGATAGGGGCTGGAGAGATAGTACAGCTGGTAGGGTGTCTGATTGCATGCGGCTGACCTGGGTTAGATCCCCACCATCCCAAATAGTCCCCCAAGCACCACCGGGAGTGATTTCTGAGTGTACAGTCAGGAGTAACCCCTGTGCATTGCCGGGTGTGACCCAAAAAGAAAAAAAAATTTTTCTTGGATACCAATTCTTGGCTGAAATCTCTGGGACCATCTTGGAGGTGTGTGTGTGTGTGTGTGTGTGTGTGTGTGTGTGTGTATCTGTGTGTGCGTGTGTGTGTGTGTGTGTGTGTGTGTGGTGGAAGGGCGGGGTCTGGAATGGTGGACCAGCTCCCCACCCTACAAAAGCCCTCAAAGTCTCTGCCATGCCTCCAGTCAGACAGACTGCCCAGTTAAATATTCTGGATTTTCTGGAGTGACATCTCCAAACTCTGCAACAGTGACATCCCTGAAATAGCACACAATTTAGGTGAGGTGTAACAAGGAAGCCAACCAAATCTGACTAACAACCCTCAGACAAGGACTTAATGTCCCCATGATATGATACAACAATTTTCACAATTTTTCTTCTAAGAAAATATTTTTTATCATTATGTTAGCCACTTAGTGGTAACAAGCAATATAAAATCAATTCTAGTGGGCTTGCTGCAGGGGTAAGTTTGAGAGGTGATTGAGAAAATGGAGAAAATGGAGGAGGGAAGGTTATAGTGATGGTGGGATTCTTGATAGAATATTGAATGTCTGTAACAAATCATCATGAACAACTTTGTAAACCACCGTGTTTAAATAAAGTGAGGAGAAAACATCTGATGAAAGCCTCATTGAGAGCCTCATTTTAAGACAATAGAATAATAAACTAAATATGTGTGTGTATGAAGTGAAGATAATTACCTTAAATTCCATAAATAAATGATTTTTTTTCTGGGTTTATTTAAGCTTTCTATAAGAAATGGTCACACAAAACCCTCATCTTAGTAGCAATCTGGCTCACACCTCCTACTTAGAATACTATGTTAAATTGGCTTCCCTCTTTGCTTTATAGTATGATTCACTTTTCAGAGAAAGTTAAAAGAAGTAATAGTAAATTAGATAGTGCCTCAACAATTGCTTTCCTGTGCACTCATGGTGCTTTGGGATAGGAGAAAAATAGACAAAAGTATATATACAAGTATGTATAAAATGATAGGCTCATAATGGATTTAATGTTCACGGTTCAAAAGAGTTTCAGAACACCAAAGGGGATGAAAAAAGTTTTTTTTTTTATTATCTTGTTAGTACTGGTTTTCACATATTCTCAAGTTTCATTCATTAATTTTACTGATTTGGGGAATACACTTAGAGCTAGAGGTAATACAGGGGATAAGCACTTGTTTTACATGCTGCAGAACTTGGTTCCATCATCCCTGATACCACATGGTCCTCTGACCACACCAGGTACAATATCCAAGCACTCAAAGCCTGGAGTAGCTACCAGCACCATTGAATGTTTTACACACACACACACACACACACACACACACACACACAAACTTCATTAAACTGTGAAGTCTTCTGTGACGCTATTGAAAATCTGCTGTATTCACTGAGTATGAAATACCTTATTTGGATCGTAATAGTGCGCTAAATGTTCATGACATTTACGTAAAAAGGTAATTGTGCCCATTTTTTAAAAAGTGTATTATTTTTACTGATTACATCCCTAATTTCAATTGTATATGTCACCCAAAGTGGGATTAGGTACTCAAAATACAGAAAACACTTCCTAACTGAAAATGCCAAAATCATTAGCTTGATTTGCATCAGTAAATGGGAGTACAAAGCTGAGGCCTTATTGATTACACTATTAGTGATTTAAAGGTTGATTACTTACATTTACGTTTTTTCTATCTCCATTTCATCTTTCTAGAAATATGTGAATTATTTCCTGCTAAAATTTTTCCATAGGAATCAAGAGTGATATTTTTACATTTGGTTATATAAAAGAAAGGAATGTTAAACAGTTGCTTTATGGAATATTTTTAAAGTTTTCCTTAAATACAATAAAGTATATACTTCTTAGCAGAAGTTACATAATTAAGAACATAAAAGCACTGATATTTCATTGGTGTAGAGCCCCAGCAAGCTGTGCTCTAGGGTCATTGTTCAAGAATTACTCCTGGGAGGTGCTCAGAAATTGCTCCTGGTGATGCTTGGCTAGCATATGTCGTGATAGTCCCAGGTCAACCACATGCAAAATAAGCACTCTACCTATACTACATTATCTCTCTAGTCCAACACCATACCTCCCACCAAAGTGTCTGCTGCCCTTCACTGTTAGGGTCCCTCACTGCCCTCCTCCCTTGTCTTATAATCCCGACCTCACTCCAACCCTCACATTTCACTGTCCTGATTAACTCTATCCTGTAGATCAATTATCAAATTCTGTCACATTCGGCCATGTGATATTCCCTTACTATGGTATTTCATATTCCAAATATGAAAGAGATCATTCTGTATTTGTCTCTTTTTTTCTGGCTAAATAAATTCAACATGTATCCTCCAGCGTCATCCAATTAGCAGTAGATCACATGATTTCACCTTTTCTCAATAGTCACATAGCATTCCATTGTATGTATGCCACAGTTTCTTCATTCAGTCATTGTTTTTGGACCCCTGGGTTGTTTCCAGATTTTGTGAATAGTGCTGCAATGAACACAGCAGTAGAAATGTCTTTTCTTGGTAGTTTTAGACCCTCAGGGAGTGGAATTACCAGGAAGTGGAATGGCTGAGTCATATGGAAGTTCAATTCAGAGCTTTTTGAGAAGTGCCCAGATTATTTTTTAAAGAGGAACCTCTCGACATTCCCACTATCAGTAATAAGAGTTCCTTTTCTCCTCACATCCACCCCAACACTGTTGTTTTCAGTCTTTGTGATACATACCAGCCTCATTGGTGTGAAGTGATATCTCATTATTGTTTTGATTTGCATTTCTTTGACTATCAGTAATGTTGAGCAATTTCTCATACTCTTCTTGGTCATAGATATGTCTGTTTTGAGGAATTTTCTATTTATATCTTCTCTCCATTTTTTATTTTTTTATTAAAATATATCTGTGTTTTGTATGTCTTGGAAATTAATTCACTGTCATAGGGTGGTGGGAAAATTTTTCTTCAAGTCTGAGAGTTATCCTCTTATTCTGGTTATCATTTCTTTTGTAGTGTAGAAGCTTTTTACCTTGATATAATCCCATTAACTTACCTTCACTTCCATTTACTTGGGCAATCACAATAAATCACTGGCTACCTCTCTATTCAATGTCATAAAAAAATTCTGCCTGTATTATCCTCAATAAAATATGTGGATTCAGGTCGGATATCAAGTTTTATGGATGGTAGAAGATAGAAACCCAAATTTTCTTTACATGTGAAATGCCATTGGTTGAGGAGGCATTCCTTACTCTTAGCTTTTGACAAAGATTCACTGTATCACTGTCATCTCATTGTTCATCTATTTGCTAAGCAGGCACCAGTAACGTCTCCAATATTCCAGCCCTGAGATTTTAGAGGTCTCTTTTTACTAGTCCTTTCCAACGGTGCCATATTGGAGGCTCTTTCAGGGTCAGAGAAATGAGATACCTTATTGTTACTGTTTTTGGCGTATTGAATGCCACGGAGAGCTTTCCATGCTCTGCTGTGTGGGCGGGATACTGCTGGGTTCTGGAGGTTTTTGGCTGCTGGAGTTCTGCTTTGCGCAGGGAGGGAAACTCAACCTGCCCCACTCCAAGGGGCCCTAGTGAAGACAGCCTGGTGTGGGGGCAGGACATTCTGCATCCTGTCTAAGATTAGCTGGTAGTATTAACTCAAGAATCTGTATCTGAGCTCTCAATTCTATACCATTGGGCTGAGAGTCTATGTTATTCCAGTTCCACAATGTTTTCATTACGATTATTTTTCAGATAATTTCTAATTGGGAAGTGGACAGTCTCCCATATTATTTTTGCCTATAATACTTTGTTTTTTCCAAGGTGTTATTAATCCATATGAATTTCAACAGCATTTGGTCTATGTCTTTATAAAAATAACATGGTTTTTTATGGGAACTTCTTTTCATCTGCATAGTACTTTGGGTACGATTGTTATTTTGACAATATTAATCCTTCCAATCTATAAATACCAAATCTGTTTTCTTGTGCATTCTTATGTTTACTTTAACAATATTTACAGTTTGTAATGCTTCCCCTTCTCTTGTTGATTCTGCCGAATTTGATTTTTTTCCTTCTATTGCGTGCACAGGAAAATACAGTAGGTTTCTGCCTGTTGATTTTGTAGCCTTCTACTTTACCATACATTTAATTTTAATAATAAATGAGTGGCTGGAGATATAGTACAGAAGATAAGGCACTTGCCTTGCATTCAGCAGACTGTAGTTAGATTCTCTAACACCACAAGTGGTCCCTAGAGCTTTGGAGTATGTCCTGAGCATCACCAGGCGTGGCAAATAAAGAGTAAATAAAAGTATAAGGGATGCATACTATTGCTAATAAAAAGAATGTCAATTAAAATATTTAATAATTGAACAATATATGATTCCAGATGAAACCCAATTAAATATATCTTATGACTAAGAGTTATATTTAACTCCATCAAACCTGACTTATGATATATTTTGTATTGAAATTTACTTAGTTTACTTCTAATAAGTTGATGAATATAATATTAGAGTGGTAGAATAAAGACAGAAACTTTCTACATAAAGTCACATAAATCTGCTGCCATGATAGCCCAGCAGGTAGGAAGCTTGCCTTGTGCAAAGCAACCCAGGTTCAATTTTCCACATCCCATATGGTTCTCCTGAGCACCACCAGGAGTGATTCCTGAGTGCAGAACCAATAGCAACACCTGTTCATTGCTGAGGTCTGGCCCCAAAACAAAACAAACAAAAGAAAGTCACATAAATCAATTTAGATTAAAAGATGATAATCACTCATATTCTTGCTACTAATGTACTTAAAATATTTTGTTAAATAGTTTAATGTTACAGGCTTCAGTAATTTTATTGGTCTTGGTTCATTTAACATAAATATTTAGGACCTAACTACAGAAAAGCAACTAAACTGTGGGGAAGAAAAATTAAGCCTAGGATTTGGTCACTGGAAAACTTTCAATATCTGCCTTTCATCTTGGTACTATGTAAATCAACTCATTTTTAAACATCAAATTAAAACCAAGACTGAAAAAGAATCAGGTTATTAACCCTTATTTCCTGGTCAATTCCCACTTAGATAATTGCTCTGGGCAGCCAAACTAAGATCTTCCAGTAATTTCATTTTGAAAAATAAAATTAGACAGCAGACCCTGGCATTCTTTCCCAAATTGTACTTTAGTTCTATGACAGTACTGTTCAACAGCTGCTATGTTCCACCTCTTAAGTGGCTATGTTCCCAATTTTCCAAAATAACTCATTTTTATAAAAATAATACATCTCATTTATAAAGAGCACTTCATTTCATGATGTCAATGTTATTTTCATTCAACCCATATAAATAGTGTCAGTATAAAACTGAGGATAATTTCACAGATAATGAAACAGACGCCTAGGAAAGAAAAAGAAAAGAACACATGGTGAGCTATGACTCCACTTCTTTTAGAAATGATGTTCTAAAACTTCCCTTGGCTGCTTGTATTTTCACACAGTGTTTATTTTTATTGGGTTTCCACAAGAATAATAAGAAAGTTACCTCTATCACATTGTAAATGAAATTAAGAATATAGGAAGCTCGAAACATAATAGCAAATGTATGCAGCAGCCCATGAATATTAATGAATATGCCTAATACTCATGATTAATTGCGTGATACTAAAAGACGTAAATTACAAGCTTTTAACATACTCCTACAAAACAGGTAAAATATACTTGGTAGTGCTACGCATTGCTATGCCTGTACAGGTTAGGCATAGCAATGGGGAGAGCAGGAAGTCGGCTAAAACAATACAGCATATGTACCACATTGCAAAATCCTTCTACTCCCTCAAGACTCCTTATCCAGATGTTATCAAGACTACTGTTCATTTTACTAGAGAGAAAAGGGAGAATAGTAGTCATCTCTTTTCTCATAATTAATGCAATTTTCTCTCTTCCTTTTCTACGTTTATCTCTATAGTTTGCTTTCACTAACCTAGTTGACTAATACTTTAAAAGTGCATGAAATAATAGCAAAATTTCACCCTTTGCTTTGGATTAAACAAGTATCTTAAGGTTTTTCCAAAGCAGCACATGAGATTTTTGAGCCTATTTATTTATAGCATATTTTTGAGCATATTTATTTATTTATTGTTCACCATGTAACAATCCATTTTTTCTACTTTATTGATTAGTTTTATTTATGGAATGGTGGTCTACTTTACTGGTTAGTTTTATTTAAGGAATAGCTTTAAATTTTTCTCAAATTCCTTTTCTAATAGATGACCTTGTGAATTTTTTAAAATTTCATTAACATAAATATTAGCACAATGAGGATTATAAGTATTATCACAATTAAATAATATAAATCTATTTTTAATAAATTTATTAATAATGATTTACTTGGCATTTACAAGTTAAATATTGCATTCTTAATGTTATAATTTTACTATACCCTCAGATTCTTTTTTATTAAATGAGAGCTCAGTTTATTTTTCCCCTTCAAAAATGTTCAACAGTTTTCTCTCATGCATTTAACATTTTTGAGGCCTTACTATTCATATTTTTGCTATAAAAGTTCTTATAATGCTATCTTATTTTTCAATGCTCTGAAATAATTCTTGTAGTGTTTAAGTTTTATTTTAATTTTTTATTAAGGCACCATGGTTTACAAAGTTATTCATAACTCAAGTCATAACTCAAGTTATTCATAATTGAGTTTCAGACTTAATAGAATTCCAACACAAATCCCACCACCAGTGCCAACTTCCCTCCAACATTCTTCCCAGGTTCCCTCCGAATCTTCACCTGCCCACTTGATGGGAATAATTTTAAATTTGGATGTTTCAGTTCAAATCCCATGCTCACAGTATCCTCACCACAACATCCTAACCCAAACCCTCTAGAATTTTAGCAGTTCCCTGGTAGCAGCTCACCCCTCTTCAATGCAGGTGCTCCAAGCTTTCCCACGAGCATAACAGGCCAGTTATTCAGGGAGTTGCACCAGCAAGAACTCCAACACAAATTCAATTTGCATCTTTAAAGTAACCAAACCCAAGTCCCATCCCAAACTTCACAATCAGCCTCAATTGAATAATTGCATATATTTAACTTTAATTTTCTACTTAAACTTGATAAACCTATATACCCTAAACTTGATATACCCTAACTCTTAACTGCATCCTAAATCAAACCTGAACCCTAACTCTAATCCAATTTACATCCTAATAATATCCCTTCCAGAAGCCTTGACTTGAAATTCACCATTAACCCCAGTAGAACAATTACCATATATTTAATCTTTATTTTCGGCTCTCACTATATACGAGCATATGCCCCAGTACTCAGTAAAGATGAGAATTAGTTTATTTTCATTATTCTAGATATAGTACCTAGCAAGAAATTGAAATTGACACAAATGATTAAAGCTTTTGTTGAAAAAATAATTAATATTTTATTTAGCCACCTCTTTATAATGGTGAGTGTGATTTCATATTGTGCATTAAATATTGCTATTGAATGTGTTAATTAAATCAGTTTTCAAAAGTTTAATTTTCAGTCACCCATATTATTGACTAATGGTATTAGTGCATTATCAAAATAGCAGTGTCATTTTGCTAAAAAAGAAAAAGAAGACACAAACTTGGCAAAGTAACATATGGAAGTGGCGAGAGCTCTTTTTGTTTAATTTCTCTTATCTGAATTTCTTATCTGTCTTTGTGGAGAGTGTCTGTTTCTGAACTAATAATTTAGGATGAGCTTTTTCTTCAGTGAACTTTATATTTTAAAAAAAGGAAGAGAAGTATGGCTATCAGTGTCATGCCAACCTTTTCAGAATATGCCTGTCAAATATGTGACTTACATATTAAGTACTAAAGCAAAAAAAAATAATAATAACAAGCAGGCACTTGGCACTTTTAGAGATTAAAGAATCTTTCACCTCTAAGACAGTTATTCAATTTGACCTAGTTTAGTAGAATCTTTTACCTTCAAGTCAGTTCTTCAATTTGCAAGTTTAAAGTGGCAAAAGCGGAGTATTTCAGTATGAATGTATATAGGTATCTGTGTGTTTTAAAATTGTAGTTTGGTGGGTATCTGTGTGCATTTTAAAATTGTAGCTTGGTTTGAAGAAGTAGTGTTTAAGATGTGGAGAACAAAAGATGAACAAGACAGAATGTAATGCAGAAGATGATCAAAGTATTGGAAAATGGAGTAAGCATTCAAGAAGCCACATTTTAATTATTTTGTCTAAACATATAAATAAAATTAATTGAAATATGTCTTTGCAAATAAATTATATTCATATTTAAGTATACAGTTTGAGTTAAATTTGGAATAATTTAACTGATGCCCTCATGCCTTAAAATTTTTACTTGCTATCCAAAACATTTAGTTTGAACAATATTGAAATACTTCAAGTATTCTTAATTGTTTAAATTTTTATTAACCTAATTTAAAAATATTAAGTTAAATTAAAATTAAATCTATAAGATTGCATTTGTATTTTGTATAGTAAAAATTAATACAACTTTTCTGTGTAACTTTTCATCACCCAAATCAAGGGGTGGCAGCTATATTCCTTGGAGAAAAAAGGGCCTGTTAGCAATATGATTATACAAATGCAGCTTCAAGGTAGCCATTAATTTTCATTTTGTTGCATAAGAAACAGAAGCAATTAATAAATAGTCCTGTGACTTTTTTGTGGGGGTAGTCTATAAGAAAGGATGGTATGAAAAACACATAAATATGCTAACACATAGGTGAATGCAGACAGTAGCTATGCATTTACTGTAAGCATTTAGATTGGATTAAGATGTGTTAGTTTTAGGGTCAAGATGCTGTTAGAGTTAGCTACAGGTTTAGTTATGTGAAATTTATATCTGAGGCATTAAGTCATTTGATATCGTAATGCCAGAAAAAACACTGTATTCTTTTGGTGAGTCATTATTTTTCTATATTTTACATTGTTTTGTTTCCTGTTGGTTAGTCTTTCACTTTTTTTGTTTAACCATTTTTTATTTAGCAATGTTTGTAACCTTTTCAATTTAATTTCAAACTTTATGACTACATATTTGTGTATGACCTATACTAAAGTGTAAAATTGAGTTAAATACATATTAATGATTATATATGATTTTGATGAAAAATAAGTTTCTACTTGAGAATATAATTTACTAAATATGCTCAAAATATATGCTTCTATAATTCAAACACGTTTCTAATAAAAAGGAGTAAGATACTTAAACCTGATTCCCCTTCCACATATATCTCACTAATGAAAAGATTATACATTAATTTTACTTACATGTAAACAACATTTAAAAAGATAGATCTAAAGACACTTAAATATTATAAAATATAAATGAATATATGCT
Source organism: Sorex araneus (assembly GCF_027595985.1). Lineage (NCBI taxonomy): Eukaryota > Metazoa > Chordata > Mammalia > Eulipotyphla > Soricidae > Sorex > Sorex araneus. The sequence continues at coordinate 42,439,501 of NC_073302.1, read as the reverse complement.
TCATATATGCTATATGAAGATATTTTAAATGTTTTATAAATAATTTACTTACTTTTTTAAAAGAAATAAAGAAACCCTGTAAATAGATATGTGGTTAATTATAAAATTTCTTTGAGGGGCCAGAGATATAGTTCAGTGTTAGAGCATTTGCTTTAACGTATGAGGACCTGAGTTTGATTTCAGAAACTCAAATAAAAAAACAGAAGTGAAAATAGATTATTTCAAACATATTAAGGAAAAAAATCATACAAATTTTAACTTGTCTGCTCTACGTATGAACATAACATGTTTTCTCTTAGAAAATAGCAAAAGGTAAGATTCAGAGAGGTAGTACAGTGGGTACAGAGTTTGCTTTGCATGTGGCCATCCTGGGTTTAATCCCTGGCATCCTATATGGCCCCCTGAATCCTGCTACCAATGATCTCTGAGCACATGGAGCTAGAGTAATTCCTCACCCTAAGATAAAGAAATTAACAAAAGGCATTTGAAGCATATTTAAAAGCAGAAGCGTCTTAGATGGAAAGAGGTTATGGGTAGCCTTAGAGTGCTGTTGGCACTGGGCCATATGCTCGTATATAATGAGAACTGAAAATAAAGATTAAATATATGGTAATTGTTCTACTGAGGTTAACGGTGAATTTCAAGTCAAGGCTTCTGGAAAGGATATTATTAGGATGTGAATTGGATTAGATTTAGGGTTCAGGTTTGATTTAGGATGCTGTTAAGAGTTAGGGTACAGGTTTGTCAAGTTTAAGTAGAAAATTAAAGTTAAATATATGCGATTATTCAATTGAGGCTGATTGTGAAGTTTGGGATGGGACTTGGGTTTGGTTACTTTAAAGATGCAAATTGAATTTGTGTTGGAGTTCTTGCTGGTGCAACTCCCTGAATAATGGCCTGTTATGCTCGTGGGAAAGCTTGGAGCACCTGCATTGAAGATGGGGTGAGCTGCTACCAGGGAACTGCTTAAATTCTAGAGGGATGAATGATCTAATATATACAGAATGATCTTTCATCTACTATTTGCCTTGCATAGGAAAATTGAATCTATTCTTGTAAATTAAAAGCATATCCAACTATTATTTTATTCAGGGCAATTATCATTGACTGTTACAGGTGATATGTAATAAATACCATAACATACATTTTATGTTTTATTTATGTATAAAAGTTTGCATTAATCAGAAAATATATATTTATTGATGTCTGCATATGAGTGAGGCAGTTTGAAGTAATATGAAAAGAAGAGAGCTCACCCTAAGCCTAGATTAGCCTGTTTGCTCTCACCTCAACACTTGGAGAATTACGTTTCTCCCCTTTAAGAGTGAATTTCTAGAAGAGAAAGATCTACAATCAAATCACATGGTGGAAACTACAGAGAAAAATATCCTCAGTCCAAGATCATTCCAACAGCTGCTTTGTCTTTAGTAGCAAGACAACTTAAAAGTGGGAAAGTCAAACCGGCTTGTGGTAAGGAGCCGAGTCAGTGTAACACACAACTTTATTGACCAAAGATAAATCTTTGGAGTTTAAAGAGTGGTAAGCCTTCAAAGTGTTAAGACATAGGACCTTCCACACAGGAAGTAGTCATTTAGGTTGAAACTCTGGCACCACTTCCTTGCCTCTTAAGTACTTGGTAGCAGAAATCTAGTTTCCTGACTGTTCTTTGACAGCCTGCTGTTTCTTAGGCTCGATGCATCCATCCTCCTAAGAAATTTCACTTTTCTGTTTCAAAGACCCTGCTGAGAACTGAGAGAGATGAGCTCAACAAGAATCTGAGGGGAAAAAAAAAAGACATAAGTGATAGTAAAACATCCTCAGTAAGAGGCAAAAGAAGAAGAAAAGAAATAAAAACAGTAAAAGGACAGTTCTCAAAATAAAAGCAAAATATATATCTGGTCTAACTCAGGTTTTAGCCACTATAGATAGGCCCAATCACGTTTGCAGTATCTCTGAATGACAATATTAGAAATTAAAAAAAAAAGAATAAAAAACTTGGATATACAGGATAAAGGTAACTAATTACTGAAATCAATGAGGGTGTTTGTTCTAATAATATCTCCCTTTTTTTTTTAGTTTCATTATTTATTGAAGATATTACTCTTTTGTTCTCTATCCTCTCACACTGCCTCTTGTGTCCTGTCTCTCATTCTAATTTACTTCTATCTTTATATAATTGCACTGCTGAAATAATTCTCTATCCTTAACTCCCTTAATACTAAAGTTATGTCAAGTTCCTAGCTTCTATTTTCTATTTAATTTTTTAAGGATTATGGCAAATCACATCATTTAGGTAATTCTGAGATGTCTGGGCCCATGTTTATTGTGTGCTTCAACTTTCAGTTATATTTTTTTCTCTAAGCTGACTTGTGTCTATTTCTAATGCAAGTGACAATTTCTCATTGACTTGTGAGCCATTATGAGGCAGAAATTCCTTGATAAAATTTAGTTTTTCTCCAGGGTCACTGTGTAAGAGTTTAGAGATGGACCAAAAACATTTAATTTTCTTTGTATTCTTCCTGAGGATGAAGGACAAGTCACTATTTATATTTTTTTTTGTCCTTAATCTATTTTTTTTTATTTTATTTTTTTTTATTTTTTTTATAATTTATTTATTTTTAATTAGAGAATCACCGTGAGGGTACAGTTACAGATTTATACACTTTTGTGCTTATACTTCCCTCTAATATCTCCCTTTTCATGTGGTTGCATTTCTCAATTATGCTGAGAATTTTGAGTTTAAAATAATTTAACTATCTGTTTATTCTTTCCTGCTGTTTTATTTTATATTTATAATTTTATTGCTTAATAATTGAAGACAAAAATTATAATCCAAAAATTATTGGTAATTTATGGATATTAATATAGATTTAGCCATCTTTGCATGATTTTTATTGTATTGAAAACACTGTAAAGTCCAATATATTTCAATTTAGCAGCTGTTCATATAATTTCTGTTTACACAATGTACTATCTGTTTAATTTAATCCTTTAATATTAATATTTAACAATGCAAAAACCAAAGAACAGACTTTTTATAAATTGAAACTAAATGAAATGTCTATATCTATAAAAAGATGAAAAATAAACTATACATTATAGTTAATAAAAGTTAGAACAAACATGATCTCTATAATCACAGACATATTTCAGTTAGAAAAAGTTGACAAAAGAAATAAGGATTATGAAAAAGGTGCCGTTTGCTGATGAGAAATTAGAATGTTAAAATGGAAAAATAATTATAGAATTTGTGTGATCTTAGGAGTTTCACATAAAAGAAAACTTGAGTTCAGTCCTGAATAAGTTAGGGAAAATGATGAAGTAATTTTAAAATAAGAACAAGAGCTGTTAGCTTCTACAAGATCTGTTTATATATCAATATCAATAAGTAGGTTAGACACTAGAGCAGAAGGACAGAAGTTAGCATGAGAGAAGTTAAAGGTGATGAATTACACAGGTCATTCACAAGATAATTCAATGACCTCTAAAAGTCATTGAAGGATGAGCCGCGGCACAGGAAACAGACCCTCCGCACCTATTGACTGTGATCCTGAGGTCTCCTAACCCATTTTGGCACCAGAGCGGATTCTTGCAGCCATGCATTTTGACTGTGAACTGAGCTAAAATATTAGAAACCCAAAACCGCGCGGCCGCGATAGAACTTAAAGTCTTCACTCTTAGCAATGAAGAGAAATTATTAGATGATACCTATTCAGCAGGCCTGATTGTTGGGGAAAATTTCCAATCAATAATAGTGAGTTCTGTATGGAAATATGGAATGTACTCAATATATATAGAGAATAATGGGAATATCATTAGCTACTTAGATGGGGGGTGGTGTGAGAGGGGAGTGTATTGGCGTTCTTGGTGGTGGAACAGGTGCACTGGTGAAGGGATGGTGGTTTAATCAGTATTTGACTGTGACTTAAACCTGAAAGCTTTGTTTTTTTTTTTCTTTTTTTTTCACGGTGGTTCAATAAAATATTTCTTTAAAAAAAATAAATAAAAGTCATTGAAGAGAGAGAGAACAAAAGGGAATACCCTGCCACAGTGGCAGGGTGGGGTGGGGGGAGATGGGATTGGGGAGGGTGGGAGGGATGCTGGATTTATTTGTGGTGGAGAATGGGCACTGATGAAGGGATGGGTTCTCAAACTTTGTATGAGGGAAACATGAGCATAAAAATATATAAATCTGTAACTGTACCAGCATGGTGATTCACTAATTAAAAAATAAATTATAAAAAATAAAAAATAAGTCATTGAAGGTATTAAAATATTTTGTATTAAAAATATTTTGTTGTGTAAGCTTGCATCTTATTTTCTATGGTAAACTTATTTATTTTCTAAGTGAAATAGAAAGTAAATAGAGGTATTATTCTGTAAACTAGTTATGTCAACTAACATGTTCTTTCATTTCTCCCCCTTTTCCCTTTATATCCCCAAATTGTCAGTATAACTTATTTTATACACGACTTTCATATAGTTTTGGTCAAGTAGCTTACAGAATTGTCTAGTCTGAGGCAAATGTCATCTAAAAGCCAAAATCTCTTTGTTTTCACGTCTAGAAAAGGGTTTTCTACAAAAAAGCCACTATTTTCATCTTGCATCATTTTTACTCCATTTACTATTAATTGAAATCTTGGCTTTGTTTAGATACAAAAAACACCCTTTTATAATTGGATTATTCATAAATTCTTATATTATCTTGAGGTAAACAGATTGATTTTACATGCTGGTCCTAAAAGGGGAATGAACTAGACGTGACAAAGAGAAATATGTTTTTTAATTAAAAATATTTTTTATTGAATCACCATGAGATACAGTTACAAGACTTTCATGTTTGAATTTCAATCATACAATGATCAAACACCCATCCCTCCACCAGTGCACATTCTCCACCAACAATGTCTTCAGTATACCTCACCTCTCCAACCCTCCTCCTGCCTCCACAGCAGACAATTTCCCCCATACTCTTTCTCTACTTTTGGGCATTATGGGTTGCAATACAGATACTGAGAGGTTATCACGTTTCGTCCTTTGTCTACTTTCAGCATACATATCCCATCCCAAATGATTCTTCCTACCATCATTGTCTTAGTGATCCCTTCTCTATTCCAGCTGCCTTCTCCCCCAGCTCATGAGACAGGCTTTCAACCATGGGGCAATTTTTCTGGCCTTTGGGTCTACTGTCCTTGGATGTCAGCCTCATGTGATGTTATTCTATACTCCACAAATGAGTGCAGTCCTTCTATGTATGTTCCTCTCTTTCTGACTCATTCCACTTAGCATAATACTCTCCATGTCCATCCACTTATAAGCAAATTTCATGACTTCATCTTTCCTAACAACTGCATAGTATTCCATTGTGTCAATGCATCAAAGTTTCTTTAACCAATCTTCTGTTCTTGGGCACTCAGGTTGTTTCCAGATTCTGGCTATTGTGAACAGTGCTGCAATGAACATACAGGTGTAGATGTCATTTCTCCTGTGCTTTTTTGCACCCTCAGGATATAGTCCAAGAAGTGGTATGGCAGAATCATATGGAAACTCAATTTCTAGTTTTTGAAGGAATACCCATACTGTTTTCCAAAAAGTCTGGACTTTCCAAAGTCGGCATTCCCACCAACAGTGAAAGAATGTCCCTTTTTCCCCACATCCACACAACACTGATTGCTTTTGTTCTTTTTAATGTGTGCCAGTCTCTGTGGTGTGAGATGATATTTCATCTCTTATCAGCTTGTAATAGTTTATTTCCTAACATAATATGTAGCTTTAAATAGAAAGTGAAGAATTGTATAAATCATTCTTGACATTTTTATTGGTCATAATTATTGTAACTTTATTATTTAAGGAAAACTGTGAATGTAGTAGATGAAGTTTTGAGTGTTGTATCTTACTTTGGGCTGTTTATATGTATAGTCAATTATATTCTTGTTTAGTAAATTATGTATGGAGACTTTTATTTAATCTCAGTGTAAATCTTTTCATTCATCCAAATAAAATTGATCTGGTCAATCTTGCTCTATACTTACAACCCTCACAAGATACTGTTTCTATCTATGTGATCTTAATCACTCTAGTTTCCTGCCATCTGATAACCTGCTAGAAGTGTCATCTAAGGCCTTATTTGCAATAGAGACGAAATGTTTAAACACAATGTTACAAACAATAAAATACTAATATTTAAAAACTAGGTATTTTCTGTGTGTTGAGATAAACATATCCTTAACACGGTACACTAGATAAGATCACTTAACCAGCTTTAATTTATTTATGAATCATTTTTAAGTAACATATTCATATTATATAAAATATCATAATATTTCAAATGCATTTACGTTGTAACTTCTTATTTTACTTACATAAGCATTTTCACATATCTTTCACAAATCGGAGTCTGGCATTTTAAAATATTGTACAAGATGCTATTGCTGTATTTTCTGTGAACTGCTGTTTTGGGGGAATTGCACATCCCTTTACATGCAATCCATAAATTTTTACAATAATACTTATAATTGACAGTCATTTTTAAGCTGTCCACCACATTACTTCCTAAGTGCAAATGGTACTTCTTGGAATATAATTTTGTTTGCAAATGGAGAAATCATCCTTTCTACCTTCTCATCACAGAAGTCCAATAACATTAAGTAGGTTCTTTGTGAGATCTATGGGGAAAGGGCATTGCTGTAACAACCTACTATTATAGTTACAGCCTCTTAATAACTCATTTTCTTGAAGAGTGCTATAATTTGGATGCTCCCCAGCTCCTTAAATACCCATAACAGCTGCAACACTACATCTTCCAATAAATGTGCTGAAAACTTAAAGTCTATCACATGTTTCAAAATCTGTAGTTTACAGCTATTCTGCTGACATAGTACAAATTACATCAAGTGGCTAATTTCAGGGCTTTCCCAGGAGTCTTCCAAGTAACAGCATTTAGAAAGCCCTTGATGTTAGCAAGTACGTTGGCTTGAACTTATGTCAAATTTGTATAAAAGCATGACTCTGTTCTAATTCCAAGGGTATGTGTTACATTCAATATCAGGTAAACTCTACTAATAACCTTTACATTGGTGAAAATGTATTATTTTATGAATTGAAGGGCATGCTAACAGGCAGTAAACATGGTCTGCATATTTAGAGAAAGAATTTGGAGTCATTTTACTATGATAATTCTTGGGATCAATAAAGTAATTTAATTGCATTTTAAATAACTTAATTATAAAATGTGTGATAAGTATTTTCTATTACAAAATGTGTGTACAGATATTGGTTTTGGATTTATATAGTCTGAAAATCAAAAGAAAAGAAAATTTTAGGCTACACAGAGAATACTGGATTAAGGCACTCTCCTTGAAAGGGACCAACACTTGTTGGATCACAGGTATTGCATATGGTTCCATAAGCACAATTAGCAGTGATGTCTGAGTGCAGTATCATAAGTAAGCTCTGAAACTGCTAAGCATGTCCCAAACCTCCTTCAATCTCTGATCCCCCCACAAAAAAAATCACATTTCCTATAACCAGTAAAAAAATTGCACCCATAAATAAAGTATTTAAATATATTATCTAAAATCAGTATGATGAAACTAATTTTAGAGAAGAAAGTTCTTAATATATTTACCATCCAAATAGTCTCTCACATATTTATATAATCAGTACAAAGAGCAAAACACAAAACCACATAAAAACTCAGTATACAAATCTCTAAACAGCACAATTTAAAACAAAGGAATACCTGCCTTAATGGTTAGCAAATGGTTATAAACAGCCTTAATGAGTACAGATTAAAGCAATAAATACTCTTTGAGCTTCTGTTTCTTGGTCAAAGAGTCTTCAAATAAATGATAAATGTAATGTGATAATGAAGTTGTTTTACTTAAACTTACAGAGCACATATTACTCTCAATTAGACACCAGGTGAAGCCACCTCTTTTTAATTAATATTATACAAAATGTTTCTCAACTGCAGAAGATTCTCCACAAAAGTATAAGTTCAAAGGGATTCAATACTTTAACATTTTTGTTTCAAAATTAACAAAATATTACTTACACATGATTCAACTTCTGTTGACTATCAACATTGTAAGTAAAAGAAAGTCTGAATAAATTAAGTATTCTATTTACAATGTTTACACAAGATAAATTTTAAAATGCAAGCTAACTTTGATAACTGAAGCTCAATATAAAAGCTACCAATTATTTTCATACTTTTATACCTCTATTGATAGCTGGCAAATACTTATTATCCACCAAGACTACGACAATTTAATTATACATAACTGCTTGTCTTAATCTCCATGGTATTGGTTGCTAGTAAGATAAAAACAATTTCATTTTAATTAACAACTTACATTTCTTTTTTGTAAATTTTTGAACTCATGGCTGCTTCTCCCAGAAGGGAGCATAAAATCAGGCCCCATGATCATGCCAATGGACTCTGAGCCAGGCTGTTATCACTTGGGGCACCCCAGAGCGGGGCAGCTGAGAGCCCTCCCTGTCCCACGGGACCCAGCCCCGGGAGCCGACCTCTACTACCCAATTGCCGACACACTCCAGACAACTTTCCACACACTCGGGCGGAGCCTCATGCATGACTAAAAATATTCCTGGACCACATCATAAGACACTCCCTACCCATTTTCCATAAAATCATAGGGGTAATATATATATGTATATGTACATATATAAATATATGTGGATATATGTATATATATGCATGTATATATATGCATATATACATATATATATAGTTGCCTCTCGAAGAGCCCGGTAAGCTACCCGAGTATTCTGCCCACATGGCAGAAACTGGCAAGCTCTTTATGGCCTATTCGATATGCCAAAAACAGTAACAATAACAGGTCTCATTCCTCTACCCTGAAAGAGCCTCCAATCACTGGGAAAGACAAGTAAGGAGAGGTTTCTAAAATCTCAGAGCTGGGATGAATGGAGATATTACTGGTGCCTGCTTGAGTAAATCGATGATCAACGGGATGACAGTGACAGTGAAATTTTTGAACTACTTTTTTATTCTGTTCTATTGTTCTATACTTACCCTTACCTACTTTCCTTTTGTTACTTTTTTATTATTAATAATGCCACACAATTTGGGAACTGAGGGATAATATAGCAGTAGGGTGTTTTTATGCCCATGACTGATTCAGGTTCCATTCCCAGTATCCCATGTGACCTCCCAAGTCCCACCAGGAGTGATCCCTGAGCACAAAGTTAGGACAAGTCCTGAGCAGTGTTGAGTGTTACTCCAAAACCAAATAAATAAGTAATACCATACAATTGATTTAATTGCTCAATTTGCTAAATTTCTAGCTCTTTTAAGAGATAGGGGTCTTCCAAAGCAGTTCCAGAATACCTGGAAGTGCTCCAACTGATTCCACAAATTTAGCTGGTGACTCAAGGTAAGCGTTCCAGGATGCAGTGCCTGTTCCCCCCAGTGATGTATACTCTGTAGCCCTGTACTCACCCATTGTCCCCTCACTTTCCGCTTCATCACTGAATGCACATTCTCAAACGATGCTGCTTATACTTTGAATTGTCAGCATTGTACAGTCTAAGAATCATGTAGAGACATAGTTTCACTGGCGTTCCCTTTAAATTATGAATATTTAAACTTGGACTTGTGTGTCATAACTAAAATCTGGCCAGTGTGCTAGTAATGTGGGTAAGGCACTTGACTTACACACTGCCTTCCAAGTTTTGATCCTCAGCACCCTAAATGGCTCCCTGAGCTTCGACCAGGAGTGATCCCTGAGCACAGAGACTGGAGTAAGTCCTAAGCACTACTGAATGTGGCTACCCCTCAGAGCTCCCCCAAAAGCATACCTATTATAAATAGTCATGGAACATGAGAATTTTAACATTTTAAAAGCCCATTTGTTTTCTTTTGAATTATTTTAATATTCTTAATATTTTGTATATTCAGTGCAATCTCTATGTTCAGGCAAGTGAATTTCAGCCAAATGAATTTCTCTTTTGAACAACCTCCTGTAATTTTTATTTCCTAATTTCTCAACAGTTGTTTCTTGTTCATTTTGGCTGTGTTTCCCAGACCAGTTAAGATCAGCCAGATAGTCACAGGAATTTACAAATTTATCTAAAGTTCTCTTACTTTGTAACATCTGTCTCTCTAATATTTATTTCATTACTCATAGCTTTTGTTCCTAGGTCTCTCCCAAAGTCCTATATTTCTCTCCACAGTTCAGTAGTCACTGTCCTTGTTTTGGTTTCCCAGGCCAAGTTTGATTGTTAATAAAAGTTTCTAGGAAACAAGATGGCTGGTGTCAGGCTTATCTAAGTTCATCATCATCATCATCATCATCATCATCATCATCCCATTGACCGTCGATTTTCTCGAGCGGTCTCAGTAAGATCTCCTTCATCCTAGCCCTGAGATTTTAGAAGCCTCTCTTAACTTACCCTTCCCAATGGTGCCGCATTGGAGGCTCTTTCAGGGTCAGGGGAATGAGACCCATCATTGTTACTGATTTTGGCATATGAATATGCCATGGGGAGCTTGTCAGGCTCTCCCATGCGGGCAGGAAACTCTCGGTAGCTTGCCAGGTTCTCTGAGAAGGAGAACTAGGCTATAAGATGTTGCGCAGCTGCAAAGTAGCCTTGTGCTTCTGGGAGCTTGGTTTTATAGTCTCTGGATGTTGGCCATTGATGGCATTACACAGCACCTGGGGCAGTTTCTGGGTTTATCTAAGTTACTTTCCTCAAATGTTGCATTCATCTTTCTGGTTATTATAAGTCTGAAAGCTGTTCTGTCATGTTGGTTATCCAGAGATATATTAGCTTAAAGAGTTTTGGTACAGTATTTGTAATTTTCTGATGGCAAAAGAGGAATTTTTTTTAAATCTATTATAAAAACCAAAATTGGAACAGCTATACAGTATCTGAAAATTAAAGTGCAGTATTAATTTTTATAAGTTAAGATGTATCCTACATCTGTTTTAAAGAATGAGCTTTTCATATCCAGAACAAGGTACTATATATGAAGTACATGTAGGCCTCTAAACTCCATTTGGCCATAACCAGAAAAGTCTCCTAGGATTTGAATTGAGATCACGATCACAATCACACAAAATCCCATTAATCGGGCTCAGTAACCTCTCCATTCATCCATTCCCTGAGATTTTAGAAGTCTCTCTCGACTCCGCCCTCCCAACGATGTCGTACTCTTTCAGGGTCAGGGGAATGAGATCCAGCTTGTTACTGGATTTAGCATATGAATATACCATGAGAAGCTTGCAAGGCTGTCCCATGTAAGCAGGGAACTCTCAGTAGATTGCCAGTTTCTCTCAGAGGGAGAAGTAGGCTACAAGATATTGCTTCTGGGAGCTTGCTTTTAAGTCTGTGGATGTTGGCTGTTGATGGGATTACACACACCTGGGTTCCTCTGCCAGTACCTTCATGCATGAGGCCTGTCCGAACATGTGGAGAGGGGCCTCGAGCATGGCTGTAGCTAGGTTCCGGTGGTCTTTGGCCGCCAGGAGCTCTGCTCAGGGTGGGGAGGGAAGCTGGAGCCCATCCCCTCCGAGGGGCCCCGGGGAAGACACTCCTGCGGGCAAGAGACTCTGAATTGAGATCACCTACTGAAATTGAGAGGAAAACAATTCAACCCAAAGTCTCCACAGATCTTTAGATATGGAACATCCCAACTTTTTCAGTGAAATCACCATGGTTGCTGACATCATCTTTAAATTTATTAATTACTATGTATCAGCGCCTCTACTTACAGCACCAAATGCAGAACTACTCATCACCCTATACATTAGAGTCACCATGTGTCTGTCTAAAGAACTCTTATAGAGTTTTGACATAGCTAAAAGATATTTTTGGTATATACATGTAGGGTATTTTAACTATAAATTGTTATAGGGCATTTAAAATATAGATCATTTTGTGTAAAAATATATAATTTTAAGTATAAATTGTACTTTATACATTAGATACTTAGACATTACTAGTTCTATACATGAAAGTCTTTCCCCTTTTATTACCTTTTCTGATTTGACTAACTACTGGCAACATTCAAGGCTTAAAAACCACTTCTCTATTCTATGTGTTAAACAGGGTATTTTTTTGTGCTTTCAGATTCACATATAAGTGATACCACATACTCTTTTTCTGTTTAGCTTAGCATAACATCTTCAGGACCTATCTATATTGTTACAATCACCAAAATTCTTTCTTTCTCATGATTAAACATATTCCACTGATTATACATATAGGAATAAATTAATATCATGCTTCATTAACTATTAATTCATTAAAGAACAATTAGCTTGTTTCTACATCTTGGTATTTACTGAAATTAACATGGGGATACAAGTATTTCTGATATCCTTTCTATTTCCTTTGAATTCTGGGTATATATATTCCATTGTGATTTATTTTATTTTAAGGCAATTCCATACTATTTTTATAGTGACTAAATCAATTTACATTTTCAAAAACAATACAAAATACTCCACATTCTCACTGCTATTTATTTTATTCTGATCATCACTCTAACACATGTCACATGACTGTGCTTCCCTGATGATTATTGACCGTGACCCTGCCAAGTCTTTGTCTTCTTTGGAAAGTGTCTGCTCAGAATCTCTGTCCATTGCTTTAATCAGATTGTTTGTAAGTTTTGCTATTGAACTGTTTGATTTACTTATGCATTTTGGCCAATAGTCTCCTAGCAGACAAAACATTTACAAATATTTTCCCATTACATATTATGTCTTTTCATTTTGTTAATGGTTTTTTCTTTGCTGTAAGGAATATTTTTACTTTGATATTGTCTCACTTTTTTCTTTCTGATTTTATTGACTTGGCTTTTGATGTTTAATAAAAAATTCATTACTAAGCCAAAGAAACTTTATGCCTTACACGCTTTGCATGCTGGAGGCCTGTGTTTGATCCTCAGCATGTCACAGGCCCTCAGCACTGCCAGGAGCAACTTCTGACCTCCAAATACTGAGCTGTGAATAGCTATTAATAACTAGTGGGTGTGGTCAAAAATCAAACATTTTTTTTCAAATAGAAATGTTATGCCTGGCTTCTTCAAGGAATTTTGTAGTTTCTTATCTTAATAAATTTAAATGTAAGCCTTTATTTTGAGCTGATTTATGCATTTCAAGTTTTTTTTTTTTAATGTGTAGATTCCAAACACTATTTTCACTGAAGAAGTTCTTGTTTTACCTCTGTATATTCTTGGCCATTTGGTATAAACTAATTGACCACATATGCATAAAAATTTCTTTTATAGAAAAAATATTCTTTTCCATTGATAATGTGTATGCATTTTTGTGTTAATACTGTACTAATTTTATTACTACAGCCTTATAGTAGAGTTTGAAAACAGGAAGTATAATTGGTAACTTGAGCATTTTTTACTTTTATTCATATTGATTTTGGCTATTTGGGAATCTTCTGTGATTCCATATATAATTGAGACAATTTGTTTATCTCTCTGAGAAATGCCCTTGAAATGAACATTTCACAATATTATCTTACCAATTTATAAACATAAAATATATGATATAATTTTAAATATGATTTTTTTTTAAATATCAGACAGATTTTCTGACTCTCTGTCACCCTTCCATGATTACTGACACTTTTCTTCACATATTCTGTCACTCATGGTTCCTCACTGATGCAATATTCCATATTATTAGCTTAGTCTTTCAACAATTATTTTAGCTTCTTTCTTTAACTGAAGTATGGATTTTCTAATGAAGATACATTATAATAGTAAATACTTTTATTTCTATCCCAAAGTATCTTTTAGTAATTTTAAAGTAGATAAGTATATATTTTAATTTTTCTTTAATATTAGCTTCTCATTAATTTATTCTCTCACTAGTACTTAGCTCTCTATTTCATATCATGGGATTAATACAACAAAAAATATTTCCTAATTTTGTTCATAAGGTGATAAAATATTATTGAAAATTCTCCTCATTCCTGAAATACATTAACCAATGAATTATTGTCACTTCTCTTGTGTAGTACTAATAATATATCGTGTAATATCAATAGACACCTACAGTATAATATCTAATCTATATAGTTCTTAAACATATTACCTCTAGTACCCTTATTATTTACCTGGCTTAAATCATTATTTCATTGTTATATATTAGAAGTGCATCATTTCCAGTATCTTCAATAATTAGTATGAGCGCTATTGTTTTTTTTTTCTCTCTTACTCCTTCTGCTTTAACAAATCCACAGAACACTCAGCACCGTTGAAACCATAATCTACTGATATCACCGTTGGAATCATAACGTATTGATACCACCATTGGAATCACATCCTACTGATATCACTTTTATCCAGCCCCACCTCCACATTTGCTTTTCCTTTTACTATTACTAAATTCTATGGTTGTGCATTACAGACTCTCTGCATATGACCCTAATTCTGTCACTCTTTCCTATTCTCATATAACTGTCTAAATTCAAATATGTACCTATTTCAACTTTGCTAAGTGTAGGTAAATAGTTTAAAGCAATATTCAGATTGACCAGGCTTTCCCTTCAAGCCACAAGTTGTAATGATGTCGCTAAAGATAATAAGCCACATATTCTATCGACAAAGTGGAACACACTTGAAAGTGAAAGGGGCATGATTGATAATGTCCATAAGCAAAAATGAAGACTGTTTAAGCTAAATTGTGTTGTGATATTTGGTCACTCAAATTTTTCATGAGCTCTTTGTGCTACTAACTCAACCAGCTTCACTTTTTTTTAAGTAAGTAATCTTATTCAAAGATGTCAATGCAATTGATTTCCCTCTCCTTCCCACATAATTTCCTTCCTACTTAGAATTATTTTCACGTGATCATTACTAAATCTAATAAATAATATGATTAAAATAAAAATACTTTTCAATGATAACTTTGACGTCTCCTCGACAATTTTGTCTCCTTAAAATTCAAAATCGTAAACAGTTCTGGATCTTTCCCTATCTTATGAATGTTTGTTTGCAAAACCATACGCTAGTTTTATTTCATACTGCGTTGTATTTCATGGCTTTATTTTATTTTGGGATTTCCCAGCCAATACTTAGTCTGTGCAGTCCAAAGAGTTCAGTGCTTGGGCTTGGCAACATGGTGTTCCCTGGACCCAGCACTGCTTGGAGCCAGGGTCATACCCCAAGTGCTTAGGGGACACCAGCACAATAGCTGGAAGTGGTGAGGTACTACATAACCCTGGGGATCGCAATGGGGGATCATACATGCAATCATGCACTCTAGCCTTTGAAGTATCTCCTAGCACTATCCCACATTTTAAAATCCATCAAAATTGTATCCACTTCATTTCTAAAATTATATCCAGAAACTGTTAACATAGTATCACTTACCTCATCATCTTCTCTAATTTGAGTTATAGTAAAGAATCACTGCTTCTTTCCTTCTTCCTCTGTAGTCTATTTACATAAATTTGAGGTGACTTTTTAAAATTCAAAACATTTTAATTGCTCTGCTGAAAACATTCTGCAGGTTTCTATTATTTAGAATAAAAATTGGAATTCTTAAAATGGTCAACTGGTTCCTTCTTTTATCTTTGTACCACCCCCTATTTTCTTTTTAATATCACCAGTGTGCTCGGATAATTTTATGTCAGTTTCAATTTCTCAGGCGTATACAGATTGTTCTCTCTCACAGTGATTTCATTTGCTGCTCTTCCTGCCTGGAATACTATTCGTCTAGGTATTCCCATGTGTTTTCATCTTCTCCTGTCTTTCAAATCTAGTTACAGTTCACTACTCCAGGAAGACGATTTCTTCATTGCATCGTAAAAAAATAAGATGTGATTTCCATTGAAATGACAATTTGGACCTAGAGATTTAGGGAGCTCCTAAATTACACATGGCCAGTCCAGATTCAATCCTCCTTTTCATATAATATTCCCCTGAGTACCATCAGCAGTGAGCTCTGGGGAAAAAAAGCCAGGGCAAGCCATGAGTACCACCAGGTGTGATCCAAGCCTTCCAACGACAACACAACAACTGAAAGACAATTTGTGTCGGTGTTTTTCATAATTTCTTCGCCACACTTAATATTCACTAAATAAATAAATAAAACATGTTAAAGCCTTTTAGTAGAGTATGAGAGTATCATGGTTTTATAATACAAAATGATATAAAACAGCTGAACTGCAAAATAGTGGTTGACATATTTGAAATATATCCCCAATAATTTGTAACATCTTTATAGTTTAAGGTAGAGGGGGAAGGATTCTACAGGTGAAGTGTACTAAACATGATGGTCATAGAGGTCTTTGGTCAAATGCAGGGTCTCTGATTCCAAATAGCTCTTTCCTGATTTTTTACTACCTTTAGACAAATATAAAATCAAGTCAATGCAACAAATAAAAATATAAATACAACACCTATGGTCAACCTGAGTGGGAAAAGTTGTATTTGGAAAATTGAAAGACATGTTCAGATATTCAAATTATTTCATAGCACAGAGAAAGCAGAACTTACCATTTTATTTCCTCCAATGAAACAAAAATAAATTATTTTTGGATTTAAAAAATTTGACAAAATTGAAAAATACAAGATCATTAGAAAAGTTCAACATTTGGAAATTAATCTTCATATATCCAAATAATTCAAAGTCACTGTCACTGTCATCCTGTTGCTCATGGATTTGTTTGAGGGGGCACCAGTAACATCTCTCAAATGTGAGACTTGTTTTTTACTGTTTTTGGCACATCCAATACACTACTCTGTCATGTGGGCGCCTCGGTAACTTGCTGGGCTCTCTGAGAGGGGCAGAGGAATCAAACACGGGTTGGCTGCATGAAAGGCAAATGCCCTACTGCTGTGCTATAGCTGATTAATTCAAAGTACAGAGAAAATTATATTAGTTGAGTTTTTAAAAGGAAAATGTATGGTTTATATTTTAATGTTAAAGGAAAAGTTCTGGTTACATTATTTAAATATAAACTTTATGAAACAAGAAAAACTACCACTAATTAAAAGCGAAAAAGCAAGAAAAAGGAAATGACAATCACAGGAATCAATTAAAAAACAAAAAATCAAGATATGAACAAATCTATAACTTCATCATTTGAAAATTTTAAATCTCCTAAGTAAACATCTTCTGTAGTCCACATAAATCAATGAATTTTCTTAGTCAACGAAAAATTACACCTAGAGAAGCTAAATATGAAAAAGAGGAATATAAATGCAGGTTTAAGCAAAACTTTCCCTTTTCAATTTTCCTTGAATGTAATGTTCATGGTATCTTTTATTGAACTATCTTTGTCCCCATGCATCATCCTCTGATCACAAATTCATATCTATATGATTAGGTATTCTATTTTATGCTTTATTTAGTGTAGTATACTTTATACTTTGTTACTTTGTCCTGGTTTATGTGTTGCTTTACTAAAAACCCTAAGTTTGGTTTCTACCCATTCACTTTAGTATCTGACAATATATTTCTTTAAAATTCTGAGTGCTTATTTCTTCTTTTAGCGATCTCATTGAAATTTTTAACCAAGCACTGTCATTCTACTCAATCACATGACTTCCAAGGAAATAAATAATATGTGTACTTATGCATATGCTAACGTTATATGTAATATAAATTATAAGTTAATATTATATAAAATATAATGTATATCAAATGACACAATTTTGGATGCAGTTTATTTCAATTAAGCAACATAGAGAACAAAGAATCAAAGCACTGCCCTATGCAGTATTTAAACTTAAAATTGTGATAATAATGTAGATGCTTACTATCACACAGGAAATGTCTTGTAATTTTCATTATAAAGTGAGTTATTAACATTAGAATCAGAGAAAGCCAGGATAATCTTATATATATGCATATATACATATATACTACAAACAAATAAAAAACACATTACCATGAAATTTTGAATCAATATCTTCTGTTAATATAAACTCTTATGAGAAAGTAGACTACTAGAATGTCTTTTAATTTGCTCAGCAATCCTTAAAGTCATTAAATAATATTGCCCATCAGGTTTCTACCAACTTATTTACACAGTTATTCCCTTATGTAGAAATTCAAAAATAGGTTCCACTGAAAAGATAATGATTGCCCAAACCTCCTTTGAACAAATCTTATTCGAATGAAGTTTTTCACATACTATTTCTGTAATACATAGTACAGAAAAATTTCTAAATTTTTAGAAATAAAGAAATAAAGTTTCTAAATTTCTCAAATAAGTAAAATCTTTAGTGGATTAAATATATAGTCTCCCTTCCTAGATTATAAATTCAAAATTTATTTTTAAAACAAGAGTTATCTGTTTATTGAAGAGAACACATTTAAACCTACTCTAGTCATTGAAGAAAACCACACTGTGAGGCAAAATTTGATTCCCATTTCATTTATTATTTCAGAAACTCAGTGGAAGTCTATGATAAACTATGACAGGGAAATGCAAAATTTGCCATTCATTCTCAAAATTACAAATGATCTCATTTAACTTTGAAAGAAGAGAGATGAGAAACTATGACAGTCTTTAAATCTCCTAAATAAACATTTTCTTATAGTCTACATAAACCGGTGAATTTTCTTAGTCAACTAAAAATTACATTCTACTACACAGGGAAGAAAAACTGGGGAACCTACCTAAATTAGTTTGTTGTAGAAGAAAGGAATTGCATCAATTTTTTGTTATTTTGTTTGCTTGAGTGCCACACCTGGCACTGCTCAGTCCTGGCTCTGTGCTCAGGAATTACTCCTGGCAGTGCTCAGGGGTCCAGACGGAACACTGGGGATAGAAACTGGGTGGGCGGTGTGCAAGTCACCCTCCCTGCTGTACTATCTCTCCAGCCCCAATTTTCATATGAAAATCTTTGTGGTTTGATCCTTGATACCTTATATGGTTCCGTAAGCCCCACCAGAAGTGATCCCTGAGAGCACAGCCAGGAATAAGCCCTGAGAACCTCTGGGCGTGACCCCAAAACAAAACAAAAAAGTAAAAAAATAAAAAGCAAACCCTAACTTAGATCCCAGATTCTTAGATTACCTAAGATAATCAGGAGAGAAAAGAGGTAATAGTAAAGGCATATTGGTTCTTTGATGGTGGTGCAGTGAAGTCACATGTTTAAGGAGGTGTGCAGGCATACCCCTAAAACATATACAGTCATGTAAAGCAATTTTCCCTCAATGCAACAGAGCACTTTTAATGAAAGGTATTAAAATATATTGGCTTTTGTGCTTTGATGTTTCCTGCCTTCTTGACCGGTAGACACTGTAGTAAAATAATAAAGATAATTTTTTTTCAAATGGAAGTGAATTTATAGATGCCTGCATTTCTTTTATCTTGTTTATAAAAATTATATGTCAGTTTGCGATGAATTTACAAAGAAACTTAAAGCAAAGAGTTTTTGACTAATTTTAAGAAAAACTTTTTAAATCATTCTTCAGGTTATAAAATGTCAAAGTAAGGCAGTATTACTGTGTGAAATACTTTTAGAAAGAACAAGGAGTTAGGCATTCTTAGATATCTATTCTATGTAATAAATTAATGCACCATTTCATATGCATCAGGCCAATATCTATGATTACATTTCCTTAGCCAAAATTATTTTTTTGTTTGTTTGTTTGTTTCTTGGACAACACTGGGCATTGCTTGAAGACTATTTCTGGCTCTGTGCTTGGTAGTCACTTTCTTGTGGTGCTTTTGGGAGCATATGATCCCTAGATCTAATCCAAGCCGTCTGTTTGTGAGCATGTACTAAAGTCTGTGAGTTATCTTCCCAGTCCAGATTTGTGACAGTTCTTAAAAGAATGCATTTTTTTTGCTTTTTGAGTCACAGCTGGCAATGCAAAGGGTTTGCTCCCGGCTCATGCACTCAGGAATTACTTCTGGCGGTGCTTGGGGGACCATATGGGATGTGGGGAATCGAACCTGGGTCAGCTGCGTGCAAGGCAAACACCCTACACACTGTGCTATCACTCCAGCCGCCTATATCATAATTTTTTAAATTTTATTTTAGGGCTGGAGTGATAGCATAGTGGGTAGGGCGTTTGCCGTTCATGTGGCTGACCCAGATTCGATTCCTCCGCCCCTCTCAGAAAGCCCAGCAAGCTACCAAGAGTATCTCATCCGCACGGCAGAGCCTGGCAAACCACCCGTGGTGTATTCAATATGCCAAAAACAGTAACAACAAAGTCTCACAATGGAGAGGTTACTGGTGCCCACTCGAGCAAACCGATGAGCAATGGGATGACAGTGATAGTGATAGTGAGTTATAATATTGATAATGGTAAGATTTCATGCAAAAAAAAATTGACACTGCATCCTCGGGTGTCAGCTTCCTTTCACCATGTCCCAGTGTCTACTCCCTGCTCCTCTTCCCCATTGTCCCTACAGTGGTATGCTTCCTAATAAAGACCAGTTCTCAGTTTCTGTTGTCCTGGAGTGTGAGTTCAAGTTTGCAACAAGTTGGGTGGCCAAAAACCACCTCTCCAGGCCTCCCCAGCAGAGGAATAAAAAGACCGGGGACTCACAGATAGATGGTCAAAATGGCCCATTTAAATTCCAGAGCTAAATACCCTTTATACAAAATCTGTAGGGGTTTTAGGTCCAGGACTGCATGTAGATGGATTGATCATTTACAGAGGTAAAGCATTTCATGGAGCCAATTCTCTTTTGGGGATTAACTCAAGGAGACCCTCTTTCCCAGGGGCATCTATATTGCTTTTCTTTCCCTTGCTACTAGCATATATTAAACAACTAATTTTACTTCTTATTAATGCTTGCAGTTATTTGATAAACACAGTAAGAGATATAGATTTCAAAACTTAATTCTCTGGCCTACAGGGGCAAGACTTTTACTTTAGTTTTTACTTTAGTTTTTCCTATCCTCCTTATGGGCCCTCCCTCTTAAATTATAACTGCTTGCATTGAGACTGTGCTTTTATGCTTTCTAGACTGTCCCATTTTGATGCCAGAGTAGTTTTGCCACTCACCCTGGGTTCATCCGTGTCCCACACCAAGAACCCCCTTTTGGGGGTGTTAGGAACTACAGCAACCGATGCCTGAATCAAAAAATCATGACAGATACCCAGGAACAGATAGTCTCTCTTCGTTTAAGCAAAGAACATTGTTCTAAGGTAATATGTGAAAAGGTTATATAAGAAATAGAAAAGCAAGATACAGATACAAAGTCCAGAGCTACCAGAAGGTTTGACTTATTAGTAACCAAACCTGATTTGGGGAATTGTAACAATGAGAGGTAAAGCACAAAGCAAAGGTTAAAGATAACTCAGGGCATTGGAAGTGCTCTTAAGAGCACTGTAAGTTTCTCTGGGGGGAGGAAAAGGGACAATTTCCTGATGAAGCCTAAAACACTTAGGGTTAATATCCAACATTTGACCATTTGTTGGGCTTTAATTTTTCTTTTTTTTACTTTATATTGCACATATGAGGGAGATCACAACAGGTAGGGCGTTTGTCTTGCACGCAGCCAACCCAGGTTCAATTCCCCTATTCCTCTCAGAGAGCCCGGCAAGCTACTGAGAGTATCCCATCCACATGGGAGAGCCTAGCAAGCTACCTGTTGCATATTCGATATGCCAAGACCAGTAACAAGAAGTCTCACAATGGAGATGTTACTGGTGCCCGCTCGCAAATCGATGGCAATGGGAGGCTGTTCTACAGTGCTACATTCTGTATCTCTCCCTCTCCTTCTTACTAACTTCCCTCAGCAGGATGCTTTCCAGATTCAGCCACATAGCCTCGATTTGCATGGCTTTGTCTGTTCTTATAGCTGAGCAGTATTCCGTAGTGTATATGTACCATAGTTTCTTTATCCATTCATCTGTGCTTGGAAATTTGGCCAATTTCCTGATTGTGAATATTGTGATCAGGGCTGCAAAAAACAGAGGAGGAGTGAAAATGTCTTCTGAAGAGAAAATATTTATAAGAAATCTTAAAAAATCTTTTTGGTTGTTTCTTTTTGGGCCCATCCAGCTCTTCTTAGCCTTGACTCTGCTTTCCACGATCACACCTGATGGAGTTCGATGAAATCATATAAGGTGCCACGGACTGAACTTGGGTCAGCCAAATGCAAGGCAAATTTCTTATCTACTGTACTATCTCTCCAGCCCCCAGCAAATTATTTTTGCAAAGAAAACTCAGGCTCACTGAAATTAACTCCTGGTTACTCAACACATAAGTGGAAGAGTTATATTAGGATCTATTCCCAAGCAACTTAATAATCAAGCGCAAGTTCTTTCTACTTAATCATTTTACCAGCATGCAAATTATTTTATATCTTTAGTAGTTTATCCTCTATGGAGATAGCAGCTAACATGTAAATCGATATTTGAATCAAAATAAATATTCTTGCTAAGAGAGAGGGAGAGAGGGAGATAGAGAGAGAGGGGGGAGAGAGAAAGAGAGGGGGAGAGAGAAAGAGAGGGGGGGAGAGAGAAAGAGAGAGAGAGAGAGAGAGAGAGAGAGAGAGAGAGAGAGAGAGAAATGCCTGCTATAAGAGGCAGGCTGACAGTGCTGGAGCAATAGCACAGCAGGTAGGGCATTTGCCTTGCACACAACTGACCCGGATTTGATTCCCAACATCCCATATGGTCCCCTGAGCACTGCCAGGGGTAATTCCTGAGTGCAGAGCCAGGAGTAACCCCTGTGCATCGTTGGGTGTTACCAAAAAAGCAAAAATATTTTTTTTTTTAAAAAAAGAGGTAGGCTGGGATGGGATGGGAGGGAAACTGGGGAAATTGGTGCTGGGAAATGTACACTGGTGAAGAGATGGCTGTGAGAACACTGTATATATGACTGAAACCTACTCATCAACAGCTCTGTAAAGATCTGTCTCACAGTGATCCAATAATAAATTCTTAAAAATAAATCCTTGTCTAAATTTTAAGGCCATCAAAAGTTGGCAGAATTTTCTAATTTTGTTTAATATGACAAGTTTTTCAGTCACATAAAATAATATGTCAGTGTATATAGTATGGAATATTATATTCACTAACATTTTAATCTTTCAATAGATTTAAATAATTTTCAGTAATATCTAAGTGGACATTTAGAAATGTAGTAGATATTTACAAGAATTTTTTAGTTTTGCTATTGTAGATAAAAGTTTTCTGTTTACAGCTAGGTAAAATTAGAGTAGGCAAGTATTTAACCTGAGAAAAAAATGTATATTTTACCTTTTTCTTGGTAAAAATATGCTTAGAAATTTTTTCTTCATCTTTGTATAGAGCGGAACTGGTTAACAAGAGGTACTTGGCATTGTAACATACACACATGCATGTACCTTCTAACCATCCTGTAACATTATGCACTTGCTATGATGTTTTGCATATGATAGCTTTATCTTTGGAATGTATCTATGTATAAATTAAATTTCAACTACAATTTGGATAGTCTTAGGGCTGGCTGCTTCCAAAAGAAACTTATATTTTAAGTCGTGTGATCTATGCTATCTCTCATAGTTATTCCTATGATCTTCTGGAAGAATTGTGGAGATAGTTATTGTCACCTTCCCAGCAGTGATGGGTCCCCAGGTGCATTCTGTACTGATATATGTTCCCTCAGCTGATGGACAGAAGAACACATCACAGGCTAATGACCAGCAGCACCTTTATTGGGATTCTACAGGATTTATGTAGAAAAAGATAAACCAAGCTCCATAAGCATCAGGGAAAAGGATTAGTATGGTTTTGTTTGAACATAAATATAAATAAGTAAAGCGCTTCTTTTAGGGGAAATTCTTCTAGGAGATCCTCCCAGAGGAAAATCTCCATGTCAGGAGAGGAGTGTGTAAGTGTGTGTGTGTGTGTGTGTGTGTGTGTGTGTGTGTGTGTGTGTGTGTGTGTGGAGGGGGGTGCAATGGGTTGGCTCCAGGATTCTGGATTCTGGACCTCAACAAATAATATTTGGGAAAGCCTTCCATGTGGTACTCATGGATTCTGAAAGCACTCCTTGGAATTCTTAGCCAACTGAACAGAGAGCGTCAATATAATGGCCAGTGTACTAAGGAACGACTGACTACATATTGCTGGCAACCAATACCCTGTGCATACCTAGACATGTTCAGTGACCTCCAATGACCTCCAGTGAGCTCCCAGAAACACTAGAGGATATGTGTTTTGGGGAATGAGACAAGGATAGGCATATGCAAGGCCTCCAACTTAACTCCTGTAAGATCTCCCCAGCACCTGGAAGAATTGTTTTAACAACATTTTTGCCTATTCCACATGGACTCCCGGGTGACCAAGAGTTTCCACAAGCAAGGCCCAAGTATGCAGGTTCCAGGACTGAATGTCCAGGCCTCATGGCTGTCCCTCCCTGGGTCCCCACTCATGCAGTAGACTGGCTGTCATGCCCACAATTTGCTTCTGGATTCCATCTTAGCGCACCAACAGCCCTGGGCCAGAAACTCCCAGTTGAATCCCAAAATGTATTAATGCCATACAGAGATGTCTCTGGAACCCAATCATTTACAATCTATAAATTTATATTTGCAATCGTGGCCATGCAAGTTCTCATGATACTCAAAATGAGCAATGGAAAATAAATTATCTAGCATCTGCCCCTGGCAGGTAAGCTTGAATGGTGGTGGGAAATTTTGAACAAAACATAATACCCAAAATTAGAGAGAGAGTGAGTATTGGGGAAGTTGTCTGCTGTAGAGGCAGGGTGAGGACTGGGATATAGGTGGTAGAAAATGTGCACTGGTGAAGGGATGGGTGTTTCCTCATTGTATAGCTGAATCTCAAACATAAAAAAATTTTAACTTTATCTCATGGTGACACAATTAAAAAAAAAGTTGTATGGAGTTCATGCTTAACAAATGGCTGGACAAATAGCAATACTATGTTATTTAAAAAAGAAAGAAAGAAAGAAAGAAAGAAAGAAAGAAAGAAAGAAAGAAAGAAAGAAAGAAAGAAAGAAAGAAAGAAAGAAGGAAAGAAAGAAAGAAAGAAAGAAAGAAAGAAAGAAAGAAAGAAAGAAAGAAAGAAAGAAAGAAAGAAAGAAAGAAAGAAAGAAAGAAAGGAAGAAAGAAAGAAAGAAAGAAAGACATTCTATTTGTATATCTTCATTAACAAAAACACAAAAAAAAATGTGCATGAAAACAAGGACTAGCATTTTATGAAGGAAAGTTCACTTTAGTTACCAGGTTAGGATATATAGTAATCCAATATTATTGGACTATAAAACAAAAGCATACCTATGAGGAAATTAAATGAAGAA